>NC_056738.1:9896232-10238732 GCF_019279795.1 Protopterus annectens | reverse complement strand
CTGTCCAGGCCAAGGCCTTCAAGTAGTACAACAGTAAAGACAGACTGGGCCACAGGATAACAATCAATCAACAGTAAGTAATGCAGTTGTCTAGTCCAGCAGCCTCTTTCTACACTCTGTACACAATCCCTAGGGGGTAAAGACCTCAGATGATGCAATGGGATGTATCTTTTACATAACAAGGCATAACTGAAACCATCACAATCACACTGGCAAACAGAGCAGTCTGTATGGCAGGAAGCAGTAGGCCTGCATTTAAACAAGGTGAATTGTATGGTAATGAACATCAAGATACCTTAAGGCAGCTTAACCCTGATACTCCTCACATGTTGTAACAGCTTAGGTTAGTTATGGTGCATCCCCCCCCCCACACATAGAATGACATACAGTGCCATATGCCACTGTTACATACACTGGCCTTTAGACTGCATAAGGACACACATGTATTGTGCAGATGATAGCCACACATATATGGACCCAACCCCACAATACGTGTGGGGGCCACAACAGCAGTGGAATGATGGCAGGAATGGCCTGCATGACATACTCACAGGACACTACATAAAGGATAAAGCCTGGTATGTAGGTGGAGGACAGAGGTTGGAACACAGGCCCATATGTGAAATAGTGCTGGCATACACTAAGCAAGTTGCTGGTGTTACAGGATAGTCTGCAACATGCCCTTAGTCAGGAATATGAAGTCAGAAACACAAATGGATGTAGCCATGTACTGATAGCACTCAACACACACACAAAGCCAGTGATATATCTGACATAAGACCTGTGTGGTGGACAGGCATAACATAACATGCACACGTCTGGCCATCAAGTGGATAGGCACACAGTTGAAAGCTATGCAGACAGACTGCAGTCCATTTTAAACTAGTATGTACACACAAACTCTGTAACACTGGTGCTATACAATGCATACAACAACAGTTCTCACACACTCTCTAGTTCTGGAACCTCACACAAATATGTAGCTGACCTGAGTGTGCAAGTCCTCTTGTAAGAGGTATTGCTACCTGCTGTCTGTAACACTGCTGCCCACATACAGGAAGGATGTCCACCATACAGGAAAGGTAAAGACACCATGCCCACATGATGTAGGGATTTATAGTAGTGGATTGCCATGACAGTTGTAATTGGAAGTACTACACAGCTGTCTGCATGCAGGTAGCAAGTGGAGGACACTGATTGGTGCAGAGGCCATCACCTGATCATGTGCATCACCCAAAAAAGCCATGCTGCAATCTATTCCAAGCAGCTCAATCCATTTACTGGAGAGATAGAGAAAGAGATGCAGAGAAAGAAAGAGAAAGAGAAAACAAACAGAAAACAAACAACAGATCTTGAACTGCAATAACACCAAAAAAGACAACAAAGGAAACAGGCTAAGGAGTGAAAAAAAAAGCCTCCTACAAAGATACTATCCACAACAGACCTCATCCCCACAACAGGTATGTGAAGAATATATGCATGTAATTGACTGTAGTACCTGGTCCATAATACTGGGGTAGATGATATGGAATGATATACATTTGCCATCAGGTGTTGCTGTTGTAATGATCTTCAGCTGAACAACTGCAATGGACATTAGAGTCTGTCCCTGTGGGTAGTGGGCCATACCCATCATCTGTGTAGAGCTGCACCAACTGACAAGATGTATGCCAATAAACTGTGTGGTGTGTAATGGAAGGGATGCATCTTACTGTGGCCAATAGCTGGTGGTGGAAGTAATGCCATAATGATGGACATGTTGGGTTCCACAGCCCACCACTTGCAGGACATGCAGGTTAACATGTATTGTAGCATGCTGAAATGCCATAGGTGTGTAATAGGGTTACCTGCATTCTGGCCCTATATATACCCCGCTAATTTTAGGCTGTGTCCATATGTGTCACCTGTCTGTGCTGTAGCAAGGCAGAACAGTGCAGCTGTGCAGGAAGGAGTTTTGAGAATGTGGACCTGATGTCTGTGTACCCCATATATAGGTATGTATATGTGTACATATTTATATATGTGTGTATATATATATATATATATATATATATATATATATATATATGTGTGTGTGTGTGTGTGTGTGTGTGTGTGTGTGTGTGCAATATATGATTATGCTGCGGTGGTACAGCGGTAGCGTTGTTACCTCACAGCAAGAGGTTCTCCCATTTGATTCTCAGCTTGGCTTGGGAGTGCCTTCTGTGTGGAGTCTGCATGTCCTGCCCGTGGTTGGGTAGCGTTCGAAATACATGCGTGCATAAATGGGCGTGCTTTCGTTGAAAGTTGGGCATCGAGCTGGCACCTTGGCGTTTCGTAAAAATCTACTGCCAATCATTAGCGGACCGGAGTTCCGCTGTGATGACCCCTTACCGGGAAAAAGCCGAAAGACAAACAAACATATGTAATATATATAGTATATATATATATATATATATATATATATATATATATATATATATATATATATATATATCTACATGTATGTCCAGAGATATACAGATACCCATATGTAGACATATATATAAACACATATATACATCATATATATCTACACATATATAGATATATATCTATATGCACATGTCTACATATATACAAACACATATATGTATATAAATACATGTCCGCTATATTACCACCACAGTGCTGCATGCTATATGCAAGTGAACAGCACACATAGCATTACACACAGATATATACAGCTGTAAGTGTGTGCAACATGGCTGGGTATGTCACATGTGAACCCCTTGTTGGGGCCACATTGCCCTTGTCTGTGAAGTAGAGAATGGGAATATGAGGAAGTATGGCAGGTATATTTGCGGAGGTGGTCTGGATTGGTAGATATAGAGGACAGCCTACAGAGGTGGTATATGACACATGTGGTGGGTAAACACCCTGGATGGTGTGTGAAGTCTGCGATGTGGAAGCCCCATGGGCCCCAATATGGAAACAATGGGAACAAGCCTCCTACCTATTGCTACTCACAACAGCAGTCCATGGCCCTGAAGGTGCCTGGCCTGGAGGCTGAGCAGGAGGAGCATGTGGACCCTGTGATTGTGTACTGGGTACCTCAAGGTGATGTAGCACATCCCAAATGTATCTGTGGAACCTGCTATGGAACAGACCCTGGACCTGACCTCGGGTAACAAGATCATGTCTGTGTGTGCCCCCGGGGGGACAACATCCCTGAGGTGGTTCCACCTAAAGGTAGTGCTGGACCAGTACATGAGAAGGTCTCAGGGTGGGTCCCACATGTGATGTGGCCTGGTAACATGGCCTAATGAGTTTGGAGAGATGGTTCTGCTGGCAAATATTCCCTAAATATGCTATTGTGTCACTGTTATAGAACATATGTGGATAGTAATAGTCTACACAATCCTGGAACATGTCCAACAGCATGCATAGATATACCCAATAACATAGAATGTCAGATGTGTAGCAATCACATAGCAAGCATACCACATGCATATATGGAACCATAGTGGCCCTGACAATGGCATGTAGGTGAATAGCCCATAACAGGCCAGCAATGATAGTGTCCACACAGGTAACATGGTTACAAACACATAGCACAAAGTGTGGTACAATACAGTATCTGTCCCACTGGTAGGTAAGCTGTAGCCATACCTACTGAGTTGTGTGTACGGTTTGTTGTTGCTGATATGGTGGGGGGGGGGTGCCAGAGATGTGTAGTAAGAACTATGGTAACCTTGCTGTATGAGTTGCTCAGACCTGTTTCCATCTTTGTCTTTCAGGCAAGATGTCACATGGACACCTACCTGTTATTCAGCAGCTGAAAATGACATAGGGCTGAACTAACTCATCCAGCACTACTCTGTCCTGTTTGGCTGGGCTGCACATGAGCAGCAGGAAAAGACCAACCTGTAGAATGACCTAGTCCACAGGATCAATGATGTCAGACTGCTTAACTGCAGTTATGAGCAGGTCCGGCATCATTGATCTGACCACCTTCGCAATGCCCGTCAGTGTGCTGCTGCAGTCCAGGGGGATAACCTTGCAACTGAGGGGGGGTCATGTCATCCATCCCCCCTGACATGTGTTGAGGAGCTCCTCATCAGCCTCGTGGCACCTGCCCATCTGCACAGCCAACAACTGCCAGACACCATTGTGGAGGTGGGTGCTACCCACACACTGGCTGAGGAGTGTGCAGGTAAGTCCACAGGACACATCAGTAGACCACTATTGCGTATGCATCTGCATCTGTACAGGTAGATCATGCATATCTGACATGTTTTATATATATATATATATATATATATATATATATATATATATACAGTTTGTTGTTGAACAGTAGTAATAAACAGGTGTGCATAGGTGGACTTGTACTGTTGATGTACTGTAATGCTGCGCCCACCCAGTAGCAATGCCACATATGTGACGTGACTTTGCATCTCTCACACTCTTATGAAGGTCCCTCCGGTATACCACCAAGGCAGTAGCCTGTAGCTGGTGAGTATGGTTTATGTTGCTTGCCAATACACCAGGCATGTAATGGCTATGTTATATTCCATGCACACATCTAACACACCTACCCAGAATGCATGCTGGACATGTTCACGTATTGCTGCTGTTGAATGCACTGCATCACAGTGGTGACCATGATGGGGTATTGGAAGGGTATGTCAGACACTTGCAAGATAACTAACATCCTGTCATTGTGAAATGTGTCCACAGGGGTTAACATAATAGTGGGACACATGCCTTACAGTAGGGATATGTGTCACACATCACCCTTATACAGTGCAGCAACAGTGTATATACCAGTATTACAATGGCAACTGTTACAGATGTACACTATGGCATAATGCATCACTGTGGTCCACATTATTAGCTGGGACTAGGCTGTAACACGTGGGGATGTGCTACATCACCTTGAGGCACCCAGTACACATTTACAGGGTCCACATGCTCCTCCTACTCAGCCTCCAGGCCAGGCACCTTCAGGACAATGGACTGCTGTTGTGAGTAGCAATAGGTGGGAGGCTTGTTCCCATTGTTTCCAAATTGGGTCCCATGGGGCTTCCACATCACAGACCTCACACACCATCCAGGGTGTTTATCCACCACATGTGTCATATACCACCTCTGTAGGCTGTCCTCTATATCTACCAATCCGGACCACCTCCACAAATATACCTGCCATACTTCCCCATATTCCCATTCCCTACTTCACAGACAAGGGCAATGTGGTCCCAACAAGGGGTTCACATGTGACATACCCGGCCATGTTGCACACACTTACAGCTGTATATATCTGTGTGTATTGCTATGTGTGCTGTTCCCTCGCACATAGCATGCAGCACTGTGGTGGTAATATAGCAGACATGTATTTACATACATATATGTGTTTGTATATATGTAGACATGTGCATATAGATATATATCTATATATGTGTAGATATATATGACGTATATATGTGTTTATATATATGTCTACATATGGGTATCTGTATATCTCTGGACATACATGTAGATATATATATATTTATATATATATATATATATATATATATATATATATATATATATATATATATATATATATATATATGTGTGTGTGTGTGTGTGTGTGTGTGTGTGTGTGTGTGTGTGTGTGTGTGTGTGTGTGTGTGTGTGTGGGACACTGCAAACTGGCATACATGTGTAGCCCATACTTGTCAAGCATCTGCAAAAAGACTTAAGGTGGGGAGGGGGTGTCAGCATGAAACACCAGTGCACTGCAGCAGGGATCCTAAGGATGCTAAGAATATCTGTATCTGCACATAGGTTCAGAAACTGTGGCAGATGTAACCCTACCCCCACAGCCATAGTGACAGCAGTGTGTGAACACCAAGGGATGTGCACATGAGTAGACCTTGCAATCATGCAGATTTGGGAGACATGTGTAGGGCAGATTGACCATACACTGGCAAATGCAGATGGCCCATGCTAGTATACCCCTGCCAGGAATAGTGACTGCTGTAGTACATATAATAATAGGTAAAATTCAAAAAGCAGGATATCCAGGTGCCAAACCAAAGTGCAGAAACAAAAACTTTTATTTTCAGCTTCACCAGTAAAAGCGTTAAAAACATAGAGTAAATCCAAATATCCCAATTACAAAACCATTATTATAATATTAAAAATGGTTAATAGCAAAGAAAAAATACACAGTTTGGGTCCCTGGCCATATTAGAGGCAATTAACAGAGTGTTGACCAAGATGTTAACAACTACAGCCGGACACAGTACAGCGGCGAAGTGTGGCAAATGAATATGTCCACTTTTATAACTAGGATAGAAAGAATGAAGAAGGTGTGGTCATATACATATTTCTTTCATGTTCTTTGTGCATACATATATATATTTTGTATACATTTTGTACATATATTTTTTATCAAAAGCGGTTCGCAGTACAAGTAATTTGCAGACATATAACAAGGCACACCATATACACAAAAGGGATGGGGTACTATAGTTATTAAAATATGAAGTATCTGTATATTCTTTGTTCTGTATATGCTGAATAATTTGCCAACTGTTAATGAAATGACTATGAGGCTTAAAAACAATCAAATTTGCTTTTGCCACAAGGCTTTGTATATACATTGTTTAACATGGTTTTAAAATGTATAGTTTTTAATATGTATTTTTTAAAGATAATTATTATACAATTATTTAATGTTTAATTTTAGACATGCATTTAACATTAATAGGAACAAAAGATGAGTTATGATAAAAAATTACAACAAGAACTAACACCATCAGTTTGTATTAGTGTAAAAAAGGATCCCTTTGTTTTAAATGCAGTGTAATTAACAACTAATTGATGATCAATTAAGTAATTAAGTAGGGCAGAAATAATATAAAAGAATCTGCCTAGTAATGAATTAAATGTCTTGATAAAGCCTGGGAGGGCCCGGGTGAAAGCGCTTGACGGGATATTTGGATTTACTCTATGTTTTTAACGCTTTTACTGGTGAAGCTGAAAATAAAAGTTTTTGTTTCTGCACTTTGGTTTGGCACCTGGATATCCTGCTTTTTGAATTTTACCAGTTGGTGCTGTTCCTGTAAAGGAGTTTGGTGTTACATATAATAATAGGTGCAACAAACCGTCATGATAAGGGTGTGCGCACATGTGCACACACAGAGTGCATGCATCACGGTCAGCATCCACACACCTAACACATTTCGTAGACGTTGCATGTGAATGTACAGGACATATGTCACATATCGGGCTCTTGCCTAAAAAAAGGCACTATAGGGGGTGGCAAGCACCTTAGCCAGTATCCGGAATCCTAGGGATGACAGGTGCATATCATCTCTGGCAAAGCATCGTGGCCTGTCAACCATGTTGTCCCAGGCAGAAAAATACTGGATCCCCTTTGAATGACACCAGAAGTTTAGCCAGTTGTTTAAGTCAATTATTTTGTCCCTTGTATTGTGGTATCATTCTGGGCGAAGGTAGGATGCTACTCAGGGCTAGGCTCATACCGGTCTGGATTACAGATTAGAGACCTCCTCCATGTCTCTCCATGTCTCTCCATGTAATCCAGCGAGGTATGTCTCAGGGCGTTCACACCAGCATGAATAATGACTGAGTCATATTTGTACTTGCTGTGGAGTGACCTGAGTGTGTGGGTTATATGGTGCATCCTGGCACCCGACAGGCAGCTAACAGTAACCTTCTCCTTGTGTATTCTGATGAGTGGATCATCAGTCTGCCTGACTATAGAGTCACCTATGAACAATGTGTTAGGTACGTAGTTTTGCCTTATGGGCAGTGGTTGAGTTGCACAATGAGTTGGTGTTGTCTTTTGGGTTTTGGTGAGGGCTGGAGGTTGCTGGCGTTTCTGCTTTGGAGGTCTCTGTTTGGTTAGATTCTTATTGAGAGCCTCCGAGAATGATTTTGTGTATCTATGTGTGGGCCTTGGTGGTGTAGATGTACTTGGGATTGTGTGGTGTGGAGTGGGTGTTTGCCCTTTCCTCTTTACTGACAATTTCAGTCTTGGGTTGAGAGAGCTTTGCCTCCAGTTTGGCTAGATAAATGTATCTCACATTTTGCTTAACTTAGTGGGGTCAGAAGCCATTGAAAGAGAGCCTTCATTTGTGTTTTCACCAGAAGTATATGCAGGAGAAGGGGAGAACTGCAATATCATGGCAGTGCCCGTAATGCTTAAAATGTAAATTTAGAGAAATGTGTAACCCCCAGACAAATGTTACATTGGAAAGGCATCTATTTTATACAAGAAACCAAAACCCAGGAGAAACTTTTGCAGCTTATATTACTAACTTGAGAAATGAGGCTAAAATGTGCAGATTTGCTGATTCAAAAAACAAGTTGATAAAAGACTGGCTTTTGTGTGGTGTTAATGCTGCTGTGAGAAAAATTATGCTTTGTGACAGTGATTTAACGTTGGGCAAAGCATATAGATTTTTGTCAGATACATGAGCTTACAGAAAGGTGCACACAAATATGCTTCCAGGTGATAAGAGCATGGTTTCAGCAGTCTGTAGAGCAAACGTAGACTGCGTGCAGCACATAGCTAGCAGAAACAGGCCTAAGCACATGACAGCTGCAGCCTCTGCAGGATTTCCAGGGAGAACCCATAACTTTACAGCAAGTTCTAAGACTAGCTCAGTAAAATGGACATGCTCAGTGCAGAATAAGGGTGAGTCATCAAAACCCAAGTAAAGTCTTGTTAACTGTAGTGATTGTGGAGCCAATCATGAGCCTAAAATGGAGAAATGCTTAGCATTTGGCTAACAGTGCCACAAGTGTAAAAAAAGGAACCACTTTCAAAAGTTTTGTAAGTCAAGCAAGCCTTATTCATTTACTAAGAAAGGTCACTCAAAAAAGCAAGTTGATCATATAGAAAGCTGCAGCTCTTCTGTGTAGATGGTGTATCAGGGGTTGGTGAAAAGGTTAATGCAGTAGATTTGTTGGCAAAGAACAAAGTGTCTTGTACTGTCCTGATTTATGGAAAATCCATGGAGCTCAAAGTAGACACTGGGTCAAAGTGCAATGTTATGTCAGCAAAAACATTTGCTAGAGTAAGAGCTGGTGAACAGCTTAATTTGGCCAACTGTGCAAAGCTTGTTGCATGTGGAGGTGAAGTCCATCATGTAACCACAAGGGTTGGGAGGGTGGCCTGATTGTTAAGGTGTTTGCCTTACTAACACAAGGTGCAGGGTTTGAGTCTCACAAGGGATAATTAGCTAGGCTTAAAATGGCTCCCAAGGGCAGTTAGCCTAGTACTAATCTATGAACCTATGAACCTATGTACTGTGAATATATGTGGTGATGTGGTCCCATGGCAAATCAAGGAAGGGTGTGTCATGTCAATAAGGGTGTGTACACTTCCCATAGACATGGTATAGTCTGATAGTTGTCAGTGTAATAGTAATGGATTGGTCATACATGGTCCGGTGATGTTGGGATCTGTAAACCAGACATCAAGCATTCACAAATGACATCTGTCCACATTTCATCCCAGGTATGTGTTGCTGAAAAACATAGGGGCTGTGAGCATTAGAGCTGACATAACTGACATAGTACTACACATTCAGCAATGGGTTGTACACCTGTGAGGTTTAGTGCATAGCACATGGCAGGGTGCAGAACAGGTGCACAGCAATGATGTGTACATGGGTGCAGTGGTATCCAGGGGAAGGAGCATCACCTACTAATACAGCCCATGAATTACACACATGTATACCATTGCTAGCAAGGATTCACTATAGCTGCACTGCATGCTGTTGTGTACCATATTTTATGCATGCTGACAGATGGATAATAGGACTGTGTGTACTATCTTTGTGCAACCTCACCTATGTGTGTGTGTGTGTGTGTGTGTGTGTGTGTATGTGTGTGTGTGTGTGTGTGTGTGTGTGTGTGTGTGTGTGTGTGTGTGTGTGTGTGTGCATGTGGATATTTTGTCTGTGGGGTCACTCTGGTGAAGTGGAGGGAGGTTGATGCATGCAGGGTGTGTGTGTGCATGTGTGTGTGTTTGTGTGGGTGTCCATGTATGCGCATGTGTGAATGTGGGTTTGTTCATACGGCAGTACTTCCCTGTGGGATCATGCAGTACATGGACATGGACTGACACATGACACCAGGAATACTTGTCTGATATGTAATCACAGGACAGCTGATAGTATAAGATATGAGCATGGAACATGCATTGGGAGGGAAAGTACTCACCAGGTATACCCTTAATATTGCATTCAGCAGAGAGGTGACCGACAACCCACATATGCAGTACTACAGATGCATTGGGGAATTACTAGACAACACCAGTGAGTGTATCCATATATTACAGTTGTCACATGATAGGTTGAATGAGCAGCATATCTGGCATGTACTGAGCAATACTTACACATGACACTCCAGTACATGACATTATGGAGTAAACGTAGTAGCCCCTAACATATAAGGGCCGTGCTCACGATGTCCAGACATACACAGGGTGAACACTGAATGACAGCAGTTAGTCCATGTAAAACCACTCCACTCAGGTCAAGGAGGTAATGGAGTAACAGGTCTTGTGTTGTGATCACTTGTCTAGGCATTTAGAGGAATGATACGTTAATGAGTGGTATTAATGAGTGTATGTTACCAAGTGTGATGCAGGATGGGGAACGTATGGGAATAAACATGGGACTGTCTGTAAATTCATGGACAGGTAGGTATTAAGGTGGAATGTGTGTGTGTGTGTGTGTGTGTGTGTGTGTGTGTGTGTGTGTGTGTGTGTGTGTGTGTGTGTGTGTGTGTGTACTGTTATGCAGTGCTGTACAGGTCTTAAAGTGCATTTCTTGTTTTTCCCCACAGGTGGTGAGGTGGGTGAAGGTCCCTCCTGCATGCAATCTGATGTTGGTGTCCATACAGACACTGAAGATGATGATAGCACTCTTGAGGCACAGGTGGGGTTGTCAGGGGCCAAAACAGTGACATAATTTGACATCCTCCTCTTAGCCACCTCAACCCCGCACACAGTTTCAGTGCCTATACATACCCCGTCACCAGTGGCCATATTGGAAGGACAGCTGGCAGTTGGTGACAGTGCACAGGAGAGTGTGGTATCCATGCCTACTGCATCTGGTCACCACATAGGCAGATGTCCCAGGGTGCCCATGGTAGGGCCGTTGGTCATCATGCCCCTGGCAGATATGCCACAACTGGTACCACCAGGCACATGTTTCAGGTTGTCATGGGGGTGCAGGCACATATGGAACTGTAGACGAGACAGGGCCTGAGCCTGCAGAGGGCTGCTCTCACATCTGCAAGCAACAACTTCCAGGAATTGTCTGGTTCTCTCTGTGCTCATACTGAGGTCATGGATAGACGGTTTGGTGAGATGATGGGCCTCATTGACCGTGGTTTGTCCATGCTTGAACATGTGGTCGAGTGCGGTGACGGCCGTGAAGACATAGGCCAGCAACACCAACAGCTGGCAGTCAACATGGATGTGCTAGGACACCAAGGCACTCTCGTCATGGCAGTACCAGCCCCAACACTGCAGGGAAGGTGCTGTCCACACCACACCACAGCAGGTCATGAGTACATAGTCCTGGCCAGTCCCAGGACGGACATTGTTCCAGTGGACATCTGTCATCATCATGGGAGAGTAGCACTTCAAGGCCTGTACCTGGACGTGCCCATGGAACCCCTGGCAGGCACAGTCCACATGTCCATGGCCGGAGGCGATGAACTGCACACTCAGCCAGGTATGGTCTGCAACTGTCCATAAACACCTGTATAGGGCAGCCACATGGCAGAATTGTGTGCATGCATACCCACACACTATATGAACACACCTAAGGCAACCCCATAACTACACACACCACATCATCATGCCCAGTTCAACTTATTACACCCCTCACCCACATACATGGTGTCAAATGTATGGCCCACCCTTGGCCGCTGGCAAACCAGCAACACACCCTGTGCATATGATGATATCTGTGCCATATCTCTTTCATCCATAACATTGATGCAGGGATAGGCTAATATGGTTCTGATGCACATGGTGACTATACTACAGTGTACCAAAGTACTGCAGTGTAACATGTTGTCAGGAGTAATGTTTAATGCATACATGTCAGGTAGTGTAGCCATCCAGCAATGATGCATTATAGCTATTAGTAACACTGGTTGATTCTGGTCTCCATAATGTTATTCATTTGTGTTGTAGGTGTACATGTGTCAGCAGGAGGACGGTCTGCAGTCATATTCCACAAGGGGTATGACACTGCGGTGACACCATGGCTGTGACATATCCGGGGTAGAGTTGAACACATGTCACAGGTTTGTATACAGTTATTGCCTGTGCCATATGGACAGGTGACCCGTTGGAATGTGTATAATCTGCAACCTGATGTAGACCCATCCACATACATACACAGTCTTCTTGGCAACACTGGGACTAGACCCCTACCTAGGTATGTAGTGCTACTGACCTGTGTGGCTTTCATTGCACACAGCACACAGCATTTAGGGTGAGGTGTGTTCCAGATTACATGTTACATGCAGAACATCCCCAGACATGTACAGTATGCTAATGGGGGAATGTAATGGTTGTATATGGACACTACATAGTGTGACATACCATTATATACACATTTACAGACACATAACAGGCAGACACACATCCGAGAGACCTGGGCTTATCACTGCTATCTAACTTGTCCATGTGCCCAATGTGTTACAGGTAGGCTGCACACAGCACATGCGTAACTGGGCTGGATTGTGATATCAGTTACCTGTATGGTTGGTGACAGTGATCACCATAAAGTGGTACATGGGACATATACCGGGTGTACCATGGTGTAATGACAGTGTACACAGCACCCACATCCCCCCAGTGGATATTGTACTCCCTGCAATCCATGATGATACTCTGACATACCCACCATCACACATTGCCCATGACTGTGATACAACCCATTGTATAAACCAACAGTGGCACTACAGGGATATCCACCTAATGCACATGCCACAGGCATAGTAGGGTGTTGAATTGTTGTGCCTCACCTATCGACAGCAACACTATCTGTAATACTGTGTGGAAATGAGTATTGTAATAGGAGTATGTGGCCTTGGAATGCTGTACCCTACAGATATACAGACATGCACACATACACACACTTGCCAGAACTCAATGGGTATCCCATGCCTATTGACCCATTTGCACAACACTGATGTGATGGTACTGCAAGGCTCATGTAGCCGGTAGGGAGAGGAGCTTAACAGGGTACATGTAATGCCCGATACAGCAGCAGCCACAACTGACTATGACAATGGGTATTGGGGTGGTTGTGAAAGCCCTCATGGAATTCCCAAGTACAAGTGTACTAACACACAGACACTGCTATCCTCAGTAATGCACAAGTACACATGTGTCAGTACTAGGGTGCATCGCTGCAGGTGGTCATAGCTGTGTACCTGGCTATTGTCCATAGAGAGATGGGTTGTGTAGCGGATGTGTGTACAGTGGTATCCTTCCTCCTGCCATGTGCCAGCAGGCAATCTATCAACAGACACCACTGTGGTGACCCTCAGAGTGAGAATGACATGCATCAGCCAATCCTCTGGGTGCCTCCTGCACATGGCCACTGAGGTGATCCAGTTGACATGTATGCAACATGTATTACAACACATGGTTAGTGTCTGTGATGGAGACCTGTACCCAATCATGTTCTGTTGACTGTAGTAGTGTAGTGGAGATACCCGTGGCATGTGGTGCATACAGAGTGTTGCCTCATATATGTGCCAGTTATTACACAGCTGGGCAGACATGGCAGTGTCAATCAAGCATAGGTTGCCTGTACATATCCCAGCTGGATACCTGCCATCTGCACATCTGAACAGGGACTGACAGTCATCAGCTTGGCAGGTAGCTATGCAGTAGGATGAATGTTTCAACAGACAGACATTTGACAACAATATGTATGCCATAACTATATGTTGGAAGCCCTAACTAACATGTGCTGTACAGACAGTAGTCTATGGTTACATTCCACATGTCGGATCATTATCCAGTAGGGGATATATACTGTGACATAGCTCATGCACCAGGAACACAACAAGGAGGCCTCAGTGTCCAGCTATGCCTGCAGGTGTGCTTGTTGTCAGTACTACATTTAGCACTTTACTCTTGCCTGGGAAAGCACTGACAACAGTAGTAGTGTCATGATGTGAAGTGTGACAGCACATACCCTGGGTTACTACCCATGTATGTAACACATTCACATGGATAACAGTGCTGTACAGGTCTCATATACTTGTGTGTCCCAGACATGATACTCACACCCTTTGCTACTGTAATGACAGCACATAGATGCATGTATTATACATGGCATTACAAACATTTATTACAGATGTAATTATCCTACTATATTATCAGACTCGGTGGTGAGAACTGGTTACCAGGGCTAAGCCATGCTTAGCAGGTGTCAACATTGCTCCAATATAACAGCTAAGCAGATTTGCGCACTGGTAAGCGAAGGTCACCTGGTGTAAGCGTACATACGTTTAACCGTATGTTAGCACCGCTTAGCGTCACGCAAACCCACTTAAAGCTGCTCAAAACTGCCTTAATCACTCTTTATCTGACAGCCCTTGTTCTGGCCAGCAATAAAATAAGCAGCCCTTGTAGGACTTGAACCCAGGACCCTGTACACTATAGTCACAATAGTTAACAACTACACCATGACCACTTGAAGGCAATTGTTGTTTTTCCAATATATCTGTCAATACACATATTGATTAGTATTGAACAATTGCTTTTACTTCCACAATTGTGTAGTACTTATTATTGATATTACTGTTGCATCACATGTGTTGTTATATCATAATGTACACATATCAGATACATACAGTGAAATACATCTGGGAAAGTATACACAACCGTGATGTTTACACATGACAGGAATATGAATATATACAAATACATATGTTGATATATGTCTACATGTACATAGACATGTATATTCATACATATGTCTGTCTACACATCTGTATGGTGCATCATATATATGGTCATGTGTAGATCTCTTTGTATGTACATATATATATATATATATATATATATCCATCTATGTATGTTGATATGTATATATGTATATATATATATATATATATATATATATATATATATATATATATATATTTAGATATAGATATATGGATAAATATATATGTATATATATATATATATATATATATATATATATATATATATATACACATATATGTTCACCATATGTCCAGAACATGGAATGGAGTCCTACCTCAGCCCCACTAGTCCCAATCTCTTAGTGCAAGGGGATGTCATGTATGTATTGCAAGTATATATGTAGACTGTTGCTACTGTAATAGGGAGTGTCTTAACAGACATGTTGTGTGTGGGAGGTCACATCTGCTTTTGACATGTGCGCCATTGGCTACTGACAGACATCCTAAGGACATCATAATACAATACCACTACTAGCACAGTAATGATCCTGTGGACTACAGCACAGATATGACCAATATATGTGGACAGTCTGGCACTCTCTGGTCAGTCCAGAGGTGTACACATATCCCCTTCATGCGAGACATGTGAACCACGCCTCACAATGTGGATGTTAATAGCCATGTACATGGGTATATCACGTAAATACTGGACTACATATGCCTACACAGTTTATGCATGCACACACGCCAGTCTGTCCTGACACACAATACCTGGTGGTGCAGGGGTCACATAGCCACAAGCTACCCAGTAGTTGGTGACATATATCTGTACAGAATCCCACTGCTTTGTCAGAAATACACAACAGTTAAGGTGGCCTGGCAGCAGTATGTCTTGTAAATAATTGGACATATCAGCATACTAGGTAATTACACTAGGTTGCTAGGCATGTCACAAAGCACTCTGCAAACTACAGGCAGACTGCCACAACACTGGACTACATTTTGTATGGGGGAATACACATGTACCTGCGAATATAGTGGGCTCTACATGCATGTCACAGCACAGAGTAACAGACACCTGTGTGAAAGTGCATACCCACAACCAATGTAAACACAGCCACAGCCACATATGGTACACAAGCTTAATATGACACTATATTGACTGTCTGATAAACACCATCCTCGTATGTGCCACTCACACACTGACCCTACATAACACTAGGTCATGGCACTGTGTGGTCCAATGGCTGTCTGTAGTATGTGACATGTGTGTGTCTGGCCCTGCAGACATGTGAGCCAATAGGGTACCATACACTGGAGCACCATGTAACATCAGATAGAACAGGACTGACAACAATGGCATCTACCACAGTCTGTGCACAGCTCAAGGTACGTATGGGCAGTACACATACTGTCAACAATCACCTTAAGTACACAGACCCCACTACTTTACACATGACTGCAGAATGGCCAAGCTATGTCCTCAGAAACAACCCCTACTATGCATAACATGTTTAGCAGTCTGATATCTGAGTGGCTTGTTATCAGGTATGATGTCAAAAATAATGGTGTCCAGGACATATGCACCTCCTACTGCATGGCATATGTACAAAGGTTGACAAACTTGTGGCTGGAGCTATGAACACTGCCTCAATATTGGCATGTTGCTGTGATAACTTCATACATTTACTGTCGTAACAGGGTTTGTTGTGACATACGTCCTATGAATGATATGAAGTCAGTAACTGTCATGGCTGTCACCATGTACTGACTGCAATCCTCACACTATGCTTCTGCAGTTCTCAGATAGGTGTTCTGTGAGTAACACAAGAAACAAAAGGCTCCACACACTGTCCAGTCTGCAGATGACCCTACAGATGGGAGTTTCCTCAAAAACATAGCACTGTCATGACAGGTATTAAAACATGTAGACCAGCCATATCCACACACATAAACCGACATTACTCCAAATGCAGAATAGCAACACTTACATTCTGTAGTCATGTCAGGCTCATCCCCCTCCTGTGTGTTGGCCTGTTTTCACAGTGTCTGTTATTAGAGGTAAATCCCAAATCCATCTGTGATGCTGTTTGCCAAACACCAGATTTAGGTCCTGCTCACAGTGAATGAAAAGGCCCAAAACCAACATGATGTTCCTAGATATTGGAGTGTGTTTCCATGCAATTGGCTATGAAAATGTTACCACAAATGTTCCACATGCAATCAGCTAGAGTAGGGCTGCAATTCGTGCAGAGGCCATCAGCTGATCATGAGCATCACTTACAAAACACAAGCTGCTGCCTAAGCAAAGCAGGTGCAGTTCTCCAGATCCATCAGAGAGGGAGTGAGAGAGACAGACAGAGACAAAGTAAGTCAGGGAGGGGATGGGAGAGTAAAACCTAAGCATGTTTGTGTCACACACCTACCAGTACAGGATTTCAAACCCCTGACTGACTATGTATTGCTATCACATGTCTATGCAGTTATTGCATGCACCACATAGCTTACATGTTGAGGAGCTGTCCAAATGTATACGTGATGGTGAGTGACATCTGCAACATTGATATGATAGCGATACGATAGGTGTAGTACACGTGCCTGTCCACATGAACAGGTGTCAGCGTCAACACAGCCAAACTCTCTCAGGGACTCACACACATGGACACGCTTGGCAGGGTCAGGAATACAATTCCTAACTAGTTAGTTTTCCACAATACAGTAATGCGCAGGTATCACATGCACCACAGGGGTTATCTGGAGGGTATATGGGCAAAGGGTATGTGAAGGTGTCTGACATTAGACAGCATGCTTCAGTATGCCAATGGGAGTTGTAGTGAGTGTGAATGTAGTCAAAAGCATGATGCACCACACACACAGACAAAGGGTGCCAGTACTGACATGCATAGGTGCATTGTTTCACAGGTGTGTAGTGGTTGACTGTGCCAGAAGTCTATACAAGGCTAGGTGAAGGGTAAATCTTGGCATCTGGCCACGTGACAATGGTCTGCAGTGTGGCTCAGGGGTATAGTGTCTGGATTGGCCCACACAGGTGGGTATTGTATTCATCATCCAGTCACCTAGATAACTACTGTGTGTGGCTATTGCTGTGCATTGCTTGCCATGTATGTGCTCTTTAGTCCATGACATGGATGGTGTCTTGGATGTGCACACGTCCCACATGCATGTACAGTGACATGTGGAACTGTACCCTGGGTGTCTGGCCAATGTTGTGTACACAGATTGTTATCTTCAGATGTGCCAGTCTAGGCCTCATGACGGGAACTGGTAATGGAGAGCAGGTTGACCCTGCACCTACGAAACAAACTGGGGAAAAGTACAAATACTGAAACTGCTGAAACAACTTGACAAAGCACCCAAAGGATGACACAAGAATGATAAAACCAAAATGCAAAGTTTATGAAGCGCTTTTCATCAGGTTCACTGACCCAACATCCTCAGATAACAATGAAGTAATGCATAGAAATTTTTAAATACATACAAGTTCCATTCAAAAGTCATGTGATAAAATCATTTACATAATAAATTGCTAACAATTAACTACAAAGAGTCTCAATGCATTATTTAAACTACCTTGCTTTTAAAGCGATAACCTTGCTAATAAAATACTAAACCAAACCAACAATAATATTCGCAACTCTAAAAAATGTTCACTACTTTAAATACTTTAAATAAAGTTAAAGACAATCCTAATACTATTAATGCCTCAAAAAGCTCATAGTCAAGTAATGTCAACGTATTATATATTATTTAAAAATACATGTATATATATATATATATATATATATATATATATATATATATATATATATGTTTACATCATATAATATAGCATATACATATAATACAATGTAATGTAATATATATATATATATATATATATATATATATATACAAACTTTAAATAATTCATTACAGCTATCTCTTCAAACTTCTAGGTTTCAATCTGGAATTAGAACTCAAACCTAACTAGGTTATCACACTACAGCATTACGCAGTTATAGGACATGCCACTGAGATTACTGTGCTGCTTTTTTCCCAAAGGCATATTTCAAAGTGAATGACATCAGCAGGCTTGCCAAAGTAAGGAATTTGAAATGTAGTGAGTGTGACTAGCCTAAAAAGCATTGCTCCCTACACAGACAGAGACACACACAAACACACTCACAGTTGCTATGTCTGGGATTAGAACTCCTACCTAACTAGTTTAACACACTACAACATTACGCAGTTATAGGACACTCCGTGGAGATTACTGGGCTCCTCCTTTCCCAAAGGTGTATTTCAAAGTGAATGACATCAGCAGCCTTGCCAAAGTAGGGATTTTAATTGTAGTGAGTGTGACTAGTCTAAAAAAGTATTGCTCCCTACACACACAGTTGCCATGTCTGAGATTAGAACTCCTACCTAACTAGTTTATTATACTACAGTATTATGCAGTTATAGGACACGCCATGGAGATTACTGGACTACTCCTTTCCAAAAGGTATAATTCAAAGTGAATGACATCAGCAGCCTTGCCAAAGTAAGGCATTTGAATTGTAGTGAGTGTGAGTATCCTAAAAAGCATTGTTCCCTACACAGACAGTCACACACACACACACACACACACACACACACACACACACACACACACACACACACACACACACACACACACACACACACACAGTTGCCTTGTCTGGGATGAAAACTCCTACCTAACTAGTTTATAACACTACAGCATTACACAGTAATAGGACGCGCCACAGAGATTACTGAGCTACTATATTTCAAACTGAATGACATCAGCAGGCTTGTCATAGTAGGGCTATGGGGAGGGCAGTGTGTGTGCATGGGCCATAACCCATTCATCTAGAGGTAGACACACCACACTCAGGCACACGCAGGTTTATATTCCACAGGTATGTGTATACAACTGCTAGATGACTACTGCCTTGTACAGTCATGTTGCACAGCTAGCACTTGCACCACAGAGTCTGTAATGCTGAGGGATACCAGGGGCTAATTTCTACAGTGAGTTACATTTACACATCATGTGGTTGTAGCCATTTGGCTGTGTGCTGGGTGGGACAGGCCTCATGATGGAAGGCTCTTTGTCACTGTCACTCTCTTCTACACATCTATGTATATGTACTTTTGGCATATTATAGTGTGTTTTCCTTGGATATATGTGTGTATTCCTCTCCAATGTATGTACAAAGCATGAATGGTACATACTGAGGAGTGTATGCACTAACATCTGCAACTGTCACATATGTATGGTCCACTGTTGTTTGCAGACATGGGCTTCATTTGTTCAAGTGTGTTAGCATGCCCAGTATGACCTTTCAGTATGTTGTCTGACATTGCCTTCATTTCTCTGTGTGCAAGCTTGCCCAGTATGCCCTTCTGTATTGAATGTGTGGATCGATTCCAGGTAGTTTGTACTCCAGTGCAGATCTTTGTGTTCTGCACCTACAGCTAGCAAACTGTGTCTGCAGAATATCATAGGTTCATAGGTTCATAGGTAGGTACTAGGCTATCTGCCAGAGGGCATTTATAAGCCTAGCCAGAGTGTGTCAGCTTTCGCCTCCCCATTGATTAATTAACTGAGCCTCTGTGAAGAAGAGCCAATGAAGTGATCCCAGGGGTGTATTTTCTGTTACCCATCCACTCGTCAAAGTTTCTCTTGAAGAGTGTTAGTGAGGGGCTCTGCCTAATGTAGTTAGGAATTTTGTTCCAAAGCATGGGGAGCCTCTGTGACAGGAATCTATCCCTCCAGCATGTTCTATTTATTGTTGTGGTGAGGTTTAGCTCACTAGAGCGAGTGGCTTGCAGTGACTTGGATTTCTTTAGGTGGAGCATGTCCGTCAATTCTGAGTTGGACATGGCTTTGTAAGTCAGGCAGAGATCACCTCTGAGCAAGCGATATGCCACTGAGTACAGCTGGAGTTTTTCCAGTCAGGCTGCATAGGACATATGTTTGAGACCAGTAATCCTCTTGGTGAGGTACTTTTGTGGTCTTTCCAGCTGTTGGAAGTGTCTTGTGAGGTACATCCCAAACGGGACATTGTACTCTATGATGGGTCTGATGAGTGACAAGTAGAGGGGCACTATAACCTCTTTATTTCTAGATGCGAACCCTTTAGTAATTAGATGGGCTACATAGGAATTCCTAGCTACTTTGGCAATATGATTGTCAAAGGAGAGATTACTATCTACCTGGGTCCCCAGATCTCTTATTAACTCTTCTGTATTAAGGGGGCTGCCACCTATGTGGCAATTCACAGGTGTTTTGTTTTTCCCAAAGGGGATGACTATGCATTTTTTGGCATTTAGCTTGAGACCATGACTTTGACACCAGGTGTCCATCTCAGTAAGGCCCTTAATTTCTGTGTCAGCTGGAGAGTCAATTATGGCTCCCAGTTTGCAGTCATCGGCAAACTTGGTTAGCCATAGTCCTCCTGTGTTTGCCTGTACTTCTGAGAAGTATATGCCGAACATTAAGGGTCCCAGGACCGAGCCTTGTGGGACACCACTTGTGACTGGTTTAGAGTCGGACATGGAGCCTGCTATTCTTACCGTGTGAGTTCTGTCTGTAAGCTAGTTGGCAACCCATCTCTTGACGTAGGGGTTTATGTTCAGGCTGGTGAGTTTTTCTATAATTCCCGAGTGGTGAATGGTGTCAAAAGCCTTGGCGAGGTCAAGGTAGGCTGTGTGTACTACCTTCCCCTCATATATGGCCTTGGTGACTGTCTTGAAAAAGTCAACCAGGTTTAGTAGGCTTGATCTGCCCTTAACAAAGCCGAACTGGGTCGGGTCAAGTGTTTGGAGGTTTCCAATGTCTTTGTTAATGAGTTCCATGATGATGTGCTCCATAGCCTTGCAGACCAGGCTAGTCAGGCTTATGGGGCAATAGTTACCAGGGTCAGTTGTGGCCCCTCCTTTGTGGAGCAGAATAACCGTTGCTGTGCGACATTCTATGGGCATGTAGCCTGTGGAGAGACTGAGGTTGAACAGTGTGTTTAGGTGGGGGGTTAGTTTGTTCTATAGTTCATGCAAGACGCAGCCTGGGACACCATCTGGCCCCACTGATGTTGTGCTTTTGGCTTTTGAAAGGGCTGTTTTGACCTGTGCGCCTGTGATTTCCGGGATGCTACACTTTTCCGGTATTATTGTGGGCCCTTTTGGGGGTGAGAGGGAGGTGAAGTATGCACTGAATCTATCTGCCAAGATGTTGGCAATATCAGTGGGTTCAGTATATTTTGTGCTATTTTGCACTAGCTCAGAGCATATCTGCAAGTTGCCACTTAGATTCTTGACATAGCTAAAAAAGGCTTTGTGGTTATCTTTCGAATCCTTGGCTATTTTTATTTTGAAGTTAGCCTTGGAGGATTTTATGAGGGACTTTAGTTTCTGACTTATACTGATCAGGGATGTCTTTCCTTCTTGGGGTTTGCTTTTTTTCTGAACTAGTTTCCTCCTTCTATTGTATAGCCTGTTTATGGCAGGGGTCCACCAGACTGGTTTCCTTCTCTTAGGGGAGTGAGTCTTGGTTTTGCTAGGGATGGCAGGATCCATGCATCCTTGTAGGTGCTCATAGAGTGCATTTGTAAAGGTTCCTGCATCTTGGACACTGTTATCCTTTAGCGTGTGGGCTGTGAAACTTACCACCTTTGTCTTAAGTAAGGTGAAGTTTGCTATAGAAAAGTTTTTCACTGTGGTTTCCTTGGTTGGAGGTGGTGGTGTGGTGTGGACATCCAGAGTGATTAGTTGATGGTCTGATCTAACCAGTGACGGGTTGACCTCTGGTGTGGAACACCTGTTGCCCATGTCAGTGATGACCAAGTCCAATATGTTTTCACGTCTGGTAGGGGAGTTTACCAGCTGATCCAGGGCATTTGAGTTGATAAATTTCAGAAAGCGCTGGACCTGGGAGTTTGTACTTGAGTAGTTTTACCAGTTAATGGTAGAGTAATTGAAATCACCCAATATCAGGGTGTTCTGTAGGACCTTCATGTTTTCCAATGTCTCCAGAAAGGGGGAGTGGTGGTCCTTGGTCATGGAGGATGATCTGTAGCAAGCCACAATTTGCATTGCAGATTTGCCTGATGTTAGTTGCACATGGATGATCTCAGTGGTATCATGCTGCGCCACTAACCTGGAGGTGTAGGTATCCTTGATGAATATGGATACACCCCCCTCCTTTTGTGTTTTGGTCCATGTTCTGTGGCGGAAATGTGTGGCATGAATTGTAGCCCAATAGTGCTGTGGTGGTCTGTGGAGCCTTGAACTAGGTTTCAGTTACTGCACAGATGTCAACGTTCTCCATACTGAGGAGTGCTTTGAGCGCGTGCATTTTGACATTTAAACTCTTGGCATTGAGTAGCATGACCCTCATTTTTTTATTTGTGCTGTTTATGGAGGTGGGTTTGACTTTTGAGCCTTGCCTAAAAAAGGCACTATGGGGGCAGCAAGATCCTTGGCCAGTATTCGAAAGCCTAGGGGTGACAGGTCCAAGCAGTCTCTTGCGAAGCAACGAGGCCTTTCGAGCATGTCGTCCCAGGCTGACAGACACTGAATCACCATTGAATGACACCAGAAGCTTAGCCAATTGTTGAAATTGATAATTCTTTTCTTTATACTGTGGTAACATTCTTGGTGAGGGTAGGATGCTACTCAGGGTCAGCGTCATACCCGCCTGGGCTACATGATCAGAGAGCTCTTCCATGTCTCTTTTCATGTAGTCCAGGGAGGTACGTCTCAGGTCATGCACACCGACATGAACAATGACAGAGTCATATTTGTACTTGTTCTGGAGTGACCTGAGTGCTTGTGTTACATGGCGGATTCTGGCTCCCGACAGGCAGCGAGTGGGACGTCAATGTGCCTGACTATGGAGTCGCCTATTACTAGTGTGTTAGGTATGTTATTTCGCCTTAAGGGTTGTGATTGTGATGCACACTGATTTTGTGTTTTATGTGTTGTCTGGTTTGTGACGGGAGGTGCAGGTTTTTTGGGTGTCTGCTTTGGAGGTCTGTGATGCTTTTGCAGGTTTTTATTTAGAGCTTCCGAGTATGATTTAGTGTATTTATGTGTATTTTTTGCCAGTGCTGGTTTAGTATGTCTATGTGAGGCTGGAGGTGTAGTGCAAGGTTAACCTTCTCCTCATGACTACTTGTTCCTGTCTTGGGTGGGCAATCAAGTGCCGGGGTATATTAATGCTTGCTATTAGGTTTGAGCAAGTGCTGGACTGTAGGATGCTTTTTAAGTGATTAATTGAGAGTTAGACTACTTTCAAGGGAAAAACTGGAGAGGAGACTTGGTGGAGCTGGGATAAATTTAGCCCTAGCTAACCGGCGCTGCCCGGATGTGCAAAACCGTACAAACGCGGTTTTTACAGCAGGGAAATGAAAGAGATAGAAATTAGCCCAAACTGGCATATAAACTACTAACTTCTGGGCTGGAACCACTCCTCCAGGGGCAGATGGCTGCTTAAAGCTCCCTCTCTCACAGGTGAACAGAGAAACCTCCCTCTATCCAAGTAAGGTATGGGCAACTCATAAAATTGTAACACAGCCCTGAATTCAGCACTAGCCTGAAAACTGGACTATACTAGCTTAGAAAGGTGGGAAACAAGGAAAAATGTTTTTTTTTAAAAGATAAGGCAAAAACAGTAAAAAAAATACACTTAAAACAGCTTTAAATGACTACAAACAGTAAAAAATAAACTTAAAACAGCTTTAGATGGCTACAAGCAATCAGATATCTGTATATCAGTTGGCAATATGGGAGTCAAACTGTGCAAGAGATAGTGTTTACTGTAGGTGATTGTGTCTGTGCTGCTTCTGCTACATGGTACTGGTGTCAGCAGAGATATTCAGACATGTGTACTGTTATACACTGTGATGTTTTATGTCTTCAAGTACTGTCAGGTGGACATTTTTGCTCACAGTGATGTCCTGGGGAACACAGGGTGAATGCAGCTGTGTCCAGTATTGTGGTCAAACGCCAACATATTCATGGAATGTTATGCCATTCTGGAGGAGGAGCTGCAGACACTTGCTGCTGGGTCTGTGTATCCAGTTCAGCACCTTGGTACAGTGATGGCAGAGGATCCCATACTTGTACATCCATCGACATGACAGTATAGCCTTATCTTGCTGTGGCAATACCTTATAGCTGTACAGATTCACACAGGTTATCCAGAGGCAGGGGTCATACATCAGGACATTACCCCTATTGTGGTATATGGGCAGGTTTGTAGCCACCCATTTTTGTGTTTGCAGCCAGGGATAGTATGTGCACATGGCTATGTGTCAGACTTTGCACATTCCATGCTGCCTATGCTCCCACTCCCCAAATCTATTATTATATCCTCTTCCATAGATTATGCATACATTCTCTGATACTTTCTCTATAGTTATCACCTCATCACAGCTGTGTTTTGGTGTTGGTCCACAGTTCATGCAGTGAGACATGGTGGACATGTTACTGTGGTTTGTCCACATGGCCTTGCATATGGTTTATGTGGAGTGTGTTATGTTGTTATTTGGGTGTCCATGACATAACATACTTTGGCAGTATGGGTGAGATGCAGGCCTTTGGCAGAGGCCTGTAGGCCATTTGGTGGTGATGCAGGCCAGCTGTAGCAGGCCATTGTATTCTGTCAATCCTACAGTCCCAGACTGCCATACAGTATATTCCCCTGGGGTGACAGGGTAGATATGCTAGGTGTTCATGCTAATACTTTCTATCACTATTGATCAGGTGGTGTGGATGCTGGCAGGGTGCTGCTTACAGCTAGGGACACACCTGCATGGGACACATGCACTGCATGCTGCATTCTTTCACTATTGTCATACACAGGTGGGGGTCATATTGTACCCATTCCCAACAGCAGGTATAAGACCGGAGAAGTACCTGTGGGTGGTGTTTCAGAGAGCTGGGTGCTTGTGTCCTATGTACACTGCTTGCATCTGACTCAAAGATATGCATGGGGCATTCCAGTTATGCTGGCTTGTGCAGGGACATCAGCCATTTCCCAATACATCAGTCCTATCACCTTTGTGATCTGCAAATGTTCGGCCAGACAACATCAGTATTCCCTACTACAAGCCCAGATAATGTGATGCATACCTGTATGTACAGTTCCAACGGTGTGTCTATTTCACGGTTATGCATTATATACTGTATGTCTGGGGTACTTTTCTCTGTGTACTGCTTGTATATCTAGCCCAACAGTCATGCCATGTTCATCTTTCAGACGGTGACACATATTACCGCCATACATTTGCAAGGGCTTACTGCTATCATGTGTTATACTGGGAAGCATTGTCTTTGGCCCTGCAGTTGTGAGGACTTGGCTCTGTCATCGGCAGTAGTGGACAATGGCCACCTGTTCAAACCTCAACATGCATACATACTGAACACTCTCATACAATATGAAACTCACACCAACCTAACACACGCATACTTGCATACTGTACAAATGCTACAATCTGTCCTGCTACCTTGGCCACCTCAGGTCATCTGTGCTCCACTGGTATTATACCTACACATACATGTTACTACATGTCTACATTAGATTCGAGGGGGGGCACACCTGACTGTTACTACATTTCTACGTAGGATTGGGGGGCACACCGGGCTGTTAAAATATGTCTACATTGGATTGAGGGGGGCACACCAGACTGTTACTACATTTCTAAATAGGATTGGGGACACACCTGACTGTTACTACATTTATACTTAGGATTGGGGGGCACACCTAACTGTTTCTACATTTCTACATAGGATTGGGGGGGCACACCTGACTGTTACTACATTTCTACTTAGGATTGGGGGGACCTGACTGTTACAATGTGTCTACATCAGATTGGGGGATAACACACCAGACTGTTACTACATTTCTACATAGGACTGGGTGTAGGCAACACCTGACTGTTTCTACATTTCTACATAAGACTGAGGGGCACACCTGACTGTTTCTGTATTTCTACACAGGATTGGGGGAGCACACCTGACTGTTTCTACATTTCTACACAGGATTAGGGGGCACATGACTGTTTCTACATTTCTACACAGGATTGGGGGAGGGGGCACCCCTGACTGTTTATACAATTATACACAGGAGTGGGGGGCACACCTGACAGTTTCTACATTTCTACATAGGATTGGGGGGCACATCTGACACCTGTACACATTTGCTATGACTTTACTGGTATGTCAGGAACTCCATTTCATGCTGTATTCTAACCTATCATGCTGACTAGAGGCATATCAGTGTACTGCAGGTCTTAGGTTTGATTGAACTACATATAAGTTTCTGACTTCCTACTCTTCAGAACTAACATCCCACTGCCTGACCTGATGTAATCTGTCTGTGTAGGCCTGGGGGGTGGTTACCCATAGGCATCATTCAGAGGCCTTAGTACAGCCTTTGGTTGTGTTTGTCTACACCTGTCCTGCCGGCTGAGACTGTTGTTGGGTATGTGAACCTCCCTGACTGGCATGTGTGTGTTATATGGACACACATGTGGCCCAGCACATTTCATGCAGTGGGTTTTGTCACCATGGGTAGGACTGGCTACTATGGTGGCACTAGTATTTGTTACAAATCTCATGCTGCCACTATAGGTGTCTACTATCTGCTGGCATCCCATTCAGCCACCTGATTCCCTTGCATGCTCACATCCATACCATAGATACAAGTAACAACACATACTACTCCATTCAGCAATTGGTAAGGAGAGTGACTTGCCTTGTGGGTGTGCCAGTACTGAGAATGGTGCTGGAGGGCTGCCTATGTTGGATGCACATAGTACACTCCCTATACATGGTAGAGCACAGGAAGTGTCATGTTTGGCATCCCTTTTACTGTATGTGTGAGTCAAAGAGAGGTGCCATTCCCTGGGTCCCTACTGTGTCAGTGTATGTGCTATGCATTTCCTCTTTGCCAAGGCCAGGGCATACTGGACACACCTCCATCTGTTTACAGGGGCAGGCTCAAGTTGTTCCTCCTCTGAGTCACTCTGTGCCTGTGCAGGCCTTCTCATTGGTGGGGGGCTGCATGTAGCTGGTGAGTACTGCAAGGCTCCACTGGATGTGTCCAGGCACCGGAACCATGACTTGACCATCCCAAACACATGGTCTATTATAATTCTGGTCTGTGCGTGTGCCTCATTATGGAGTTCTTGTTCGAGTGTGTATGCATTTCTGATGGGTGTCATCAGCCACGTATCCAGTGCGTAACCAGCATCCCCCACTAGGTGACCGTAAGGGATGTCCCCATTGGCAAATCTCTGGTACAGCTGCATCAGATGCCAGATGTGGAAATCATGACAGCTTCCAGGGCAGCCTGCACACACATTCATTATAATGCCCTGGGCATCGCACATGGACTGGCAGTTGATGGAAGGGAAGCTCTTGCGGTTGATGTAGACCCTACCCCACTCACCGGGTGGTGCTTTGATGCATATGTGCATGCAGTCTATAGCACCCACTACCTCAGGGTATTCTGCTATTTGGTGGAAGAGACGCATATTGATGGCCAACACCTCACAGGTGTTGAGGAAATATATGTGCTCACTGGCATGTGCTGACATGGCATCCAGGAACTGGTGGAATATCCTGGATGCTGATGGCTGTGAGATCCCCATGGTATCCCCAATTGGCCTTTGGGAGGTACCTGTGACTAGTATTCCTAGGGCTACACATACCTTGGTATCCACTGGGATGGGTTCCCCTCTGTTAGTTCTGTGTGTCAGGTGTGGCCGGCACAGCTCAACAATTTGCTGTTGGAGGTCGCTGTCCACCCTATAGTGCTCCACCATCTCCAGGTCATGTAGCATCTGGTAGGTTACCCTGGGTCTGTACACCCTTCTCCATCTCCTCACTGCGGGTTGGTCGACAGCATTCTCATCTTCACCACCCTCAGCCTCTTCCTCATGTTGATGTCTGATAGCTGCTACAGCCCCTATCATTTTGTTGTTTTTGTTTGTTAAAATGTCCCTGCATGTATACACCGGTGGTGTAGAGTATGTGGGAAAAAACAGAGGGAAAGGTGTTTGCATAGTTTATAATAGTGTTCTGGGCTGGGCTGGTCTGCTGCCTGTGCAATTGGCTGATTATGATACATTTCACCTGCCAGCTATGCTAGTTCTCCTAGATTACCTTCCTACTGCTGTTTTCCCTTTCCATTGCCTTCCTGTTTAAGCCTGTGGGCGCGCCATGCAAACACAGTGCTTAAATGTGCACAGAGCTGCTATTTCCTGGTTTACTTTTTCTTTTTCCCTTTAAAACCCGGTGCATGGCACACACACACCCGGTTAGGCAATGTAAAGAGTGCTAAGCAGCCTCAGACACACCACCTTGCTTAGCTCTGCTAAGCTAAGGGAAAACCCAAGCCATAGGGCTCCAATCCGCTTAGAGTATACCTGACACACACCCCTATGATGTCAGCTAACCCCTAGGCTTGCACCAAGCTATTCCTGCTCTTACATTGTTGGGTGCTGACTACCACTGAGTGAAAATCTGGGATTCAGTATCATTCCTCTCATTTGCATAGGATTGCCTGCTGATGCATAGTTACAGGTCCCACATTGAGCCTTCCCCCTTAGCAACCACTATTCACTGATCATGTTGTCTTTTGCCTGTCATTGAGTATAATGGCAAAATAATGATTTTGGTTAGAATACTCATTTTATTTATTTTTTTTTATTTTTCGCCCGATCCCATTTGCGTACCGCTGCCCTATGCTTAAATAGCCGAAATCAGATAAAAAAAAATAAAAGTTAATTTTTTTTCTTTGCAACTGTTTTCCATGCCAATGGCCACATATTTGGCCATTGGCATGCTTCCAACATAATATCCACCCTTTATTTGGAGTTGTCATGGCTCCACTTTGTAGTTTGCAGAAATGTACTCGGTTACTAACCGAGTACATTTCTGCAGATTACACTTGTCCTGCATGGCTGGCTGCCAGCTTCCTGGATCGCAAATTCACCTCATTTGCATGGATTTCACCTGCAAATGGGGTAATTTCCATACAGGAGCTGAGCCCGTGCAGGACTAGTGCAGGAGTGCTCGTGCACATCCCTACAGCTTATGCCTGGATCACACTGCAGACATATTGCCTGCTGGAGCTCCTGCACTAGTCCTGCACACTGTGCAGGGCTTGCTGCATCTGGGGGTACCTAATGTAAGAAAGTAGCCACAGCTTATTTACTATTGTATTTTCTATAGTCCTTCTATATTTTCTCTAACCATCAAACAACTCAACCAACAATAATGGAACAGTGCTAAAATAAAATTGCAAATTTTGCCACTACCCTACTCAACACATCTCATCACCACCTTCACACAGCTACATTGATTAGAGCTACCAAATTATTTAAAATTTACTCATCTCAAAATAGCAAACACAACTGTACAGTAATCTGTTAAGTGTCCTTCCACTTCTTCCCTCTTGCAGTGGTACTCTCCTGGACATCCCCTGTAGTCGAAAGCCCTCACAATCATACAAAAATATAATAATACTCTTGATAATGTACCTTACTCTGACTCTTTTTAGTTTTATTTGTGTTTTTTTATTTTGCTTTTGTTTACCTGGTTTGTCCAGTTATGTTTATTAAAAAAAATCTTCTCAGGGGAGATCAGCAGAGAAAGCCCAAACATATTATATACATTTTTTCTCAAAAATCTTTATTTTTTGAGGTTAATAAATCTTTAACAGTCACAACAAAAACAGTTGCCTAAAATATAATGACCAGCCATAAGAATGTGACTAGTACACATAGTAGAGACAATAACATAGTTACAGAATATTAAAAACTATATACACAAAATAAATTGTCTACAATATATACACTATTGTTGTCATCACAGACACATGGGACAGTGAGAAGAAGGGGTGGGTCATGGGGATGTCTTGGTACACAATGCTTAGGAATGACAGAAGAGGGGGAGATGAAAGTGGAGTATAAATCAGCATTAAAACAGGCATCAGATGTGAAGTATGAAATAGGAACACCTCTCCATGGAGAAGAAATGGACTGTGCAAGATAAGTACCTAAGATAAATTCCCTGGCAGATAATACAGAGGGAGGAGGAGGGATTGCTGACGGACTTACATTTTTTATTTATTTGTATTTGTTTGCTAGGTTAGAGCACTGATCATGAAGTGTACAACAGCAGCCTCAGCCATGAAAAGTAGTGTATACAATGTATCATCCACAGATGTATCTGTGATGATGTGAGGTAGTGCCAGCTGTGCCAGGGAGAGTAGGGGAGCACATGTATAACATATGCCAGCATAGCTAGCTGGAGTTTTGTAAAGAATTAAATGTCATTTGAATATCAAACTGATTTGTACAGATGCTTGTGTTAAAAATGTATTTGTAAAGCTGCTTATGTTAAAAATGTATCAACAGTGGGTCTTCCTAGACAGAAAATAAATATACATGTATGTCAGACTGTATTGTTATAACTGATGAAATGTATGCATTTTAACAGTGATATTAGAAGGGAATGGGTTAAGCTTAGCCCAGCTAACCTCAAGAAAAATAGCCTGAAATTAAATGACTTGGTTTAGGCCATAAATATTTTCTCTCACAGAAATTAATGCAGCCAGACACTCAATGTCTGTAAAAGCCTGAGCTGGGATTCTGCTCTATTGTCCTTAATATTGAACTAATTGCTACCATAGAGTGCCAAAGAATGGCTTGCTTGTTTCTGCAGGCAGGGTGGAAGTATTGGAATTGTCTTACTGTTTCCAGATGCTGTAATAGACCTCAACTAAAGTTCTATGTGTGTATTGTGATATATCAGTGCCAGATCCTGGATCAGTTTCTAGTGAGGGGGTAGTGTGGGAACCACATGATCAGGTTACCAGATGTAATGTATTTCTGTAGCCAGCACTGAAATTGTATTTGAATACTAGTGAGAGATGTGAGGAGTGCACTCTGATTTTGGACCTGACAAGACACTCATCCACTTTCATCTTGCTTTGGTTTAGTAAGTAACTAGGGAACAGTAATTCTTCAGTCAATTAAAAAATATAGTGAGATTAGCTAATTTTTTCTGTATATGTCTCAGTCTTTCCATCTGTATTTTTATATATTTCCTATAATTGAAACGATTGTGTTTATTGTAAGGAGATATTCAGTATTTCCTGTTTTTTTTTTAATTATTTATTATTAAATATATCTAAAACTTTCATTGTGGCTGGTCTATTAAAAATAGTTAATCTATGAGAGTACTTGTATTTATTTGGTGGCACTGTGGCTCTACATTCCTAAAAGTCTTGCTATTTGGTTAAACACTACTACTTGTATAAGTATTAATTGTAATAAGTGTAATTGGGTACCCTGGTAAGAGCCTTAAAGTAGCTGGCTTTAGGTTTTCTGGTGGCAACAAATCTACCTTATAGTCTGGGTGGAGGTAGCAGTGTGGATAAGCTGTGCTAGTCTTTCCCAGGTGGATGCGTGCGTGTAAAAATCAAATCTCAAAGAGAGTGTGTGTGACTACTTTGAACAGGGATACCAAGAGCACTGATTTCACAGAGATGGTGATGGAGGACTTGGCTTAAAACACCTGTCTAAGGACTCAGCTCTATAGTGGTCAGTGGGGAGTCTTATTTGTGGTCTGTAGAGGAAGCCATGTGACTGGAGTATGCATTCTTTGTGTGCTGTTAAGGGAAATTGTACTTGGTGCAGATGGTTGCATCTGAAATACTGTGTGTATCTATCTTTTTTTCACAGTGAACATTCCTCACCGGTGTCAGCGGTGAGGATTGAGGCTCCTTGATCACCAGCCCAGAGGAAGGACATCCCAGTATCAATGGGGGAGAATGAGGAATTGGAGAATATCATAAAAATGTGAGTAAAATGAAGAAAGCAATTTGAATTTGAATCATTAGAGGAATCTAAATCTACTGGAAGTAGATAGGCAGGTTCTGACTTCCAAGGTAGGAAAGGAGCAGGAGTTGACTTAGGTTTAAACCATAAGTATTTTGTCTATCTGATGTAGGACTGTATGAGAAAGGATGGAATTCTGGATAGAGTCCTAAGCAATTCAGAGGGTTTCAGGGATTTGCAATGTGAAGGTGGTTTATAGTGAGGGAAGGAAGAGAAAAAATATGAGAAGCCAGTGGTGTAGAATATTAAGGGAATTAATTATATTAGGCAGGTCAAATATGACTTAGTGGACTTGGAGAAATATGACTCAGGGGACTGGAAGCAACTGAGAAAGCAATATAACTATGGAAAGTGCCCTGAGATGGAGAAGCTTGTGATGTGGATAAGGGTTTGAAGAAGAGACAATAAGGTAAAAGAGAGAAAACCACTATGGCTATACAGGAATGTGCCATTAGCAAATAAGACACAGGAAAAGGTTTGCAAGTGTTAGAAAGCCAGGGAGGTTACAGGTGAAGGAGGCACAGTGCAGGGAAGTTTTCATAAAAAGGCAAAAAATGTACAAGTTGAAAAGTTGAAAATTAATTGGGAGAATGGGCGAGGAAGTTGAACATGGACTTTTTAAGTATACAACACAAAGGGAGAATAGAGGGCCAGATCTCTTCAGACTCACAATAAGAAAGGGAATCACATACGTATGTGGAAGAATAAAATATTTTAAAAAGTAAAGTATTATTATAAATAAAGTACTGAATAAATGTTTCTTTAAGTCTTTGTGAAGGAAAACAAGGGGAGGATACAGTACTGAGAGCAAGGCAGAACAGTGGCTTGACACCAAGACACAAAGAAAGGAGGTGTAGGGGTAAATAGCTGCAGTTAAGGTGGATAAAGCTCAAAAATGAGATTAGCTGCCTCACAGTGTCATCAGGAGTCTAGCAGTGTGCTGCCATAGACTCTGTATAAGCTCATAGGTGATTACTAGGCTATTGACCCTAAAGGGCCTTGTAAGGTTACCCATGCTTCCCAATTGTATTAGATAAGATTTGTTACCATGGGTTTTTATGAGGAGTATATACAGCTGGGCATATAACTTAGACTTGAGTGGTCATGAATTTACAAGCTTTCTCTCTCTAACAGAGACATAGGAGAGATGGAAGAGGCATAGTGCAGGGTGGCTATCATAGAAGGACAGCAAATGTGGGTGTAGGATGTGTTCAACTGATTAGAAGTGATTGAACACTGGAGGGTAGCAAATGAGGTAGTTTAAGCAGGAAAAATATGAGGTTTTATATGCCTGTTTGCCTGATTGCAGTGGCAAGAAAGGTCATGAAAAAATCCTGAGGGAAAATAGTCAACACAGATTCATTATCGTAAGAATTTGTCATTTATTTCTGATTCAGACGTATCATGAATTTACAGGAGAGTGTTGCAGCAGTGCACTAGTTGATAAGGGCAACCTAACTTCAATAAGGCTTTCAACATGCCTCCACACAAGCAGTGGATTGGAAAACTAGAGGGTTCAGGAGTAGAGCCAAGACTGAGGAAACAGAATGACATGCATAAGAGAAATATGCAGAATTTGCCATGACAGGAATCATGTCAGGAATAAGGAATGTTGCTAGTGGAGTACAACAAGGATTAATCCATGGTCCAGTACTCTTCAGTATGTATTTCATATAAGCTAAATAGAAAAGGAAATAAATCAATGTCTTGCTGGTCATACAAAGATATATCCAGAAGTGTCACATAGGGTAAGAGTCTAAGGAAGAATCTGAAAAGGTTGACCAAGTGAGATTTGTAAGGGCTGGTTAGGTTGAAAGAACACTGATAGTTCAGTGCAAACAGATGCAAACAACTGCACTTGACCCTTAGCAACCCTGGTGTGATATATCAGCTAGTTAAGTGGAAATTGGTGTCAGGAAAACATGAAAGTGACCTAGAAATCTTGATCACACCTGGACTGAACCAACAGTAGCAAAACAAAATATAGAAAAGGGCAGGTATCGGAATGCTGAAGTGTCATCATGTGGATAGACTCCAAAAACAAAGAAGTAATATGCCCTTTACTGCTCTCTGGTCAACATATACCTTGAGCACTTGTGCGGTTCTGGTGGCTATAGAAGGAGATGAAAAGCACGCTGTTGGATGACATCCAAAGGAGAAGCATTAGAAAGAAGCATGGGAAGAAGGGAAGGGATATGACCATACACTACAGAAGTTATTCTCACAACAGACCAAAATTAACAGGAAGAACATGATACAAATGTAAAAGATCACATCAGGGAAATGTAGAAAATTCATCTATAACAGAAGAGCAGAGAGGAGTGGTATAGACACTAATTTTAGGGAAAAAATATTCCCTGCATAACTGAATGCACTTTTCATGGAGGGGGTCATATAGCAATAGACTGTATTAGTAAAACTGGTGGTGGAGATAAAATACACATACCCCCGTATTTACTAATCTTCCATGCAGGACTAGCTTAGTCCTGCATGGAAGTGGCCATTTAGGAGCAGGACGGCAGTGTGCCATGCATATTAATGAAGGCATGCTGCCTGAGCTCCTAATCTTACACAGAGCGTGTAAGAGTGCAAGGGGCATTCTGAGAGAAGACCTTTCAGAATATACATGCCCCTGCAATGAAGAACAGCAGAGAGGCCAAAGGAATGAGTGAGACCACTCATAGGTGTCCGCATACCTCCAACAACATCCCCCCACATATACAACAGCAATAGTAAATACAAACCAAATAAATAAACCTTTTTTTTTATTATGAATCCGATTAATGCTAACCATAGGTGACAGGTTTGCCCATCGCTTAGCTATGGTTAATACAGCTTTAATGGCTGAAGAGGATAACAAGGAAGATATATGCAAATTAAGCAGTATAGCAATAGTGTAGTGGGCAGAGCATTCACCCTATGAGCAGACATTCCCCGTTCAAGTCCCATTGCATCACATTCCATTTTCCATGTCAAATCACGTTATGACCAATATTTTAGTTGCATAACCTACTAAATAACATATATTTGTGAAATGGAGTATTGCATTAAATGCAGATGTGAGGTGTCAGTGTCATAATTTTGCAAAGTCCACAGATAATCACATGTGACCCATACAGTATATGTACACAAGAATCATGGATACAAATGGAAGGTAAAATGTGTAATGAATGATAACCCCTTACAGCTTCCAAATCCCCCTCCTTCCCAAGAACCATTACATATTACTGTCTAAATCAATGCAGTTGTAAGTGGGAGTAAGCACTAGTAAGCAAGTGTAAGCACCAATAAGCAGTAGTAAGCATATTTAAGCACTAGTAAGCGAGTTTAAGCCTGTTTGTGCAAGGATAAGCAACATGCACACAGGTTAAGCAATAATGAAGCTAAGTCTCTGTAAGCACCATAAACCAAAAGTTAGCATTGCTTACCCTCGTGCAAACCCGTGCAAACCAGCTTACATCTGCTCAAAACTGCCTTAATCACTCTGTATCCAATGGCCCTTGTTCTGCCCAGCAACAAAATAAACAGCATTGCAGGTCTTGAACCCAGGACCCTATACACTATAGTCACAGTAGTTAACCACAAAGCCATCACAGCAGTACAGAAGAATGAGGTATCACCAAACAAATCCTCACTATAGTAAAATCAAACTGAACCTGTGAAAGGAATCAGTATACAGTCATATGTTCTATAACCCACTACATAACATAAATATGTTAAATGGAGTACAGCAGTAAGCCCAGATGTGAGGTGTAAATGTAATAAAGTGAAGTCCCCAATACAACACAAGGACCCCATACAGTGTACGTACACATGAATCATGGATACCAGACATATATATATATATATATATATATATATATATATATATATATATATATATATATATATATATATATATATATATATATATATATATATATATAGATAGATATATATGATGTAATGAATAATAAATCAATGCCAGAAAGAAAACATAATGAAAAGTCTATTGCAAGCAATGCTAAGCATTGCACAGGCCAGCTTAGGAGGTGTAAGCAATGTGTAGACCAGCTAACTAAATGTGCCTAGTGGTATACCCCTTTAAACAATGCCAACCTTAGGTAAGCAGGTTTGCCCATAACTTAGCGTTTTCAAAACTGGCCAATCACGGCAAAGTGTGGGAAATCAGCCCTACTTAAACCCAACAGGCAGGAATACATCTCATAACTGGCTGTAGCTTCCCCTTGCAGGCACATTGGCAGAATGGGGAGAAGATGTGCAGTTCCGGGCACAGTGCTGGGGCATCCAGGAGTCCAGAGTCATGGCAGGACTCCTTGTCAAAGACCATGAGCAGAGACTGCTACAGGGCCAGTACCAGAGTTCCCAATATAAGGTGGAAGCCTGAGACCATCTCGCCCATGACCTCACCAGTGCCACTGGCATACCCCAAACAGATGAGCAGGTCGGGCATCACCATGCTGACCTGAAGTAAGGGAGACCTCTTGGAGCAGTGGATCCAAGAGGCTAGAATGGCAGGGGCTGTCCCAGCTGTGTGTACGTATCACTCCACTATGTGTGAAATAATTGTCAGCTCATGTATATCATGGATAGGTATGGCTAAATATTCCTCTTATGTCCTTCACAGTTGCAAGTGAGCGGGCCGCGAACCAGGAAGCCTATGGCTGTCACCTGGAGAGGTTGTAACACAAGGCAGGTTAATAATACTTTTGCATGTACTGTCATAGGAAATAAATCTAAAAGTATTAGTAAATTAATTGCCAGTATAAAACCTGTATTGTTTAAGGCAAGTACTGCATACACCAGAGAATATGGCAGGAAGAGTCTCATATAGTTTGTATGTAAATAAAAGCATTATAGCCTGACAATAAAGGTCTAACTGCTGGACTGCATGTGTATACTCTGGTATCATATGGTAATGTAGATTTGCAATCACGAAATAGTAACGTTGTATTAAGCACTGTTACCCACATTGTGCACCATAAATAGAATGTGTAGGAATGCCTGTATATGACTGGTGTAATCCCCAGAGGTCATTTAGTACAACTGAGAGACACATAGACAGAAAACAGTGAAAAGGCAGTCAACAAAATCCAAATAGTATATGCAACTGAGACGTGAACTGTTGTATTTTTAACACACACAGAAATGGTTCAAATCCTTTCAATGGTAGTAGTCTGCATACAGAATCATACCCCACAAATGTACAGATATGCCCAGAATGCCCAGTAAAGTGGCCCATGTTTGTTGCCTGTCAACCTGTCCCCCTGGGAAATCAGTGGGATGATCCCAGATGCATAGGAAGCAAACAGGAAATACAAGTGATTGACACACATCTATGAGAACAAAGCTGGCACACTAGCAACTCCCCAAAACCTTATGAGAGTAAGAAGCCATGTATGTCCCATTTACAGCCCCATGTTGTCAAGCTGTGGCCAGAGTGTGTACAGTAAAAGAGTAAGATGCATGTGTATAATAGTAATGTGGAATCTGGTAGTGTGTCTCAATGTTCAGGTAGTGCTAACAACTATTTCCCCCACAGGTCTGTCAGATACAAACACTGTGCCCAGAAATACAAGAACGGTACCCTGTACTGGTACTGTTTACTTTGGTATTGTATGGCATTGTGACTGATGCAGTTGCTCTGAATAATAAGGTATTATTCATCACTGTGACCCACACTGTCCTACAAAATATAACTGTCTAGAAAATCCTGTATAAGAGTGTTGCAATACAAGGTCAGAATGCAAAACCACAGGAGAATTATAAGACAGAAAGCAGAGAGGAGATATACAGCAATATCTATATAGCACACACAACTCTGATGGACAGTGTTTTAGTTGTAGCAGATACAGCCATGGTCTGAATCATGGGAGTGGAAGTAGGCTGCATACAGAATCATACCCCACAACTGTACAGATAAGACCAGAATGTCCAGTATATGGGCCCATATCTGCTGCCTGTCACCCTATTCCCTCTGGGAAGTCAGTGGGATGATCCCAGATGCTTAGGCAGCAAACAGGAAATACAACTGATTGTCACACATCTATGAGAACAAGCCTGTCACTCTAGCAACTCCCGAAACTGTTATGAGAGTAATAAGCTAAGTATGTCATATCTACACACCCATGTTGTCAAGCTGTGACCAGAGTGTGTACAGTAACAGAGTGAGATGTATGTGCATAATACTAATGTGTCATCTGGAACTTTGTGTGGCAACAGTCAGGTAGTGCTAACAAACATTGCCCCCAAAGGTAAGTCAGATACCAACACTGTGCCGAGAAATAAAAAGCTTATTACACTGTACTGGTACTGTTTACTCTGGTATTGTATGTTAATGTGAATTTTGCAGTTGCTCTGAATAATAAGGTATCACTAATCACTGTTACCCACACTGTGCTACATAATATAACTGTGTAGGAAAGCCTGCATAAGAGTGTGGTAAGTCACTAAAGGTTGAAGAGGGCAACAGTCTAGATATGTCCTGGTTCACCTGCATGTAGTCAAGACATGGCCAGAGTCTGTGCAGAAAGAGATGGACAGATATGTGCACATCATCCTGGAATCTGGGACTATGTTTAGAAACAGTTAGTGTTAACAAACATTTCCTCCACAGGTATACCAGGTAAGAGGTGTATACTGCAGGTAAAACTCATTCATGTATAAAGATCACGACAGCCATATCACTGTCCAAACTAAGGCAATAGGGTAGTGTAGTAATACTTGTAAGGTACAGATAACAGCACTGACTAGGAAAGTAATGTGAACTACAGGAATATATTAGCTGTTAATTGACATATTTCTATCCCCCAACCATATCTCCAACAATAAACTAAATATCCACCTAAAATGGTATGTAATGACTTCACTGTTCTGTTGGGACATATGTCCTATTGGCTGATAACCATTTAAATCTGTTTCCATGTATGTGCTATGTTGAAATACTCCAACATTGGTGGCATGGTGCCATCAATGTACCTGCATGTTATTATTACCACTGTGGTCCCATATATGCATGTGTTCCGTTTGCTATGCAACTCTTCCGTATCTGGTGTCTGGGTTAATGGGAATATCTATGCATGCTGTTCTACCTAACCCTGGAATGTGTTGACTATTACTAACCCACAATAATTATGGTCAAATTCAAGTCAATCCTAATTCCTATGAAAGGATTAGTTAAAGATAAAAAAAAGAAAATGAAGCATGTGGAAAATACGGCCCAGACCACAGAATCCTTTATAAACGCATTCTATGAACACCTTCAGGAATGCATGGATCATGCGATCCCAAATAAAACCAAGACCCAATCTTCCAATGGCAGACGTCCTGTCTGGTGGACCCCAGCCATAAACAAACTATACAATAGAAGGAGGAAGCTACTAAATGATAGAGCAAAATCCCAAAAAGGGAAGGCATCACTGATCAGTATTAGCAAAAAACTATGGGCACTCATAAAATTGTCTAAGGCCAACTTCAAGAGAAAAATTGCACAGGACACTAAGGATAATCACAAGGCTTTCTTTAGTTATGTTAGGAACCTGGGTGGTAATTCCCAGATATGCTCAGAATTAGTCCAAAATGACAAAAAATACACTGAACCCACAGACATTGCCAACATCCTAGCTGACAGGTTCAGCGCAAACTCCCCCCGCCCTCCCCACCAAAAGGGCAAATATCTATCCCAGCAGAGTGCTGCCCCCCTGACATCTCAGATGCTCAGGTAAGAGCCGCCCTCTCCAAAGCAAAAAACACAGCATCAATGGGACCAGACGGTGTCCCGGGCTGCGTCCTACATGAACTCCAAGAAGAGCTAAACCCAAACATAAAACTACTGCTCAATCTCAGCCTTACTACAGGATATGTGCCTAAAGAGTGGCATACAGCAACAGTGGTCCCTCTCCATAAAGGTGGTGCCTCAACGGATCCTGGAAACTATTGCCCCATAAGCCTGACTAGCTTGGTCTGCAAAGCTATGGAAAGGATCATCATGGACCTCATAAATAAGATATTGGGGACCTGCAGACACTGGATCCTACCCAGTTCGGCTTTGTTAAGGGCAGATCCTGCCTCTTAAACCTGGTTGATTACTTTGAAACAGTCACCAAAGCCATTGACGAGGGGAAAGTGGTCCACACAGCCTACCTGGACCTCGCAAAAGCCTTCGATACAATACCCCACTCGGGCATTATAGATAAGCTCACCAGCTTAAATATAAACCCCTATGTCACTAGATGGATTGCAAACTGGCTCAAGGACAGAACCCACATGGTTAGAATTGCTGGAGCCATGTCAGACTCCAAACCAGTTACAAGTGGTGTCCCACAAGGCTCAGTTCTGGGACCTCTCTTGTTTGGTAAATATTTCTCGGAGGTACAGGTCAACATGGAAGGACTGTGGCTGACCAAGTTCACAGATGACTGCAAACTGGGCGCCATAATCGACTCTCCAGCCGACACAAGCATCCTCCAAAAGGGCCTCATAGAAACAGACAACTGGTGCCAGAGCCATGGCCTCAAGCTAAATGACAAAAAGTGTATAGTCATCCCCTTTGGCAAAAACAAAGTGCCCACAAATTACCACATAGGTGGTAATCCATTAAGTACAGAAGAAGTAATTAGGGACCTGGGGACCCAAGTTGATAGCAATCTCTCATTTGACAACCACGTGGCCAAAGTGATTAGAAAAACATTTTATATAGCCCACCTAATCATGAAGGGATTCACATCTAGATCAGGGGAGGTCATCGTGCCTCTTTACTCATCCCTCATCAGGCCCATAATAGAGTACAATGTCCCTTTTTGGATGTACCTTACCAGACACTTGCAGCAACTGGAAAGACCCCAAAAGTACCTCACCAAGAGGATCAAAGGGCTCAAACAGATGCCATATGCTGCCCAGTTAAAGAAACTCCAGCTCTACTCAGTGGCATACCGCCTGTTCAGAGAGGATCTGTGCCTGACGTATAAAGCCATGTCCAACCCGGAATTAATGGACATGCTGCACCTCAGAAAATCCAAATCCCATTGAGCTACGCGCTCGAGAGACTTGAACCTCAGCACTGAAATAAATAGGACATGCTGGAGGGACAGATTCATAACCCAGAGGCTCCCTTCACTCTGGAATAAAATCCCAGTCCAGGTTAGGCAGAGTCCCTCATTGACTCTCTTCAAGAGGAATCTTGATGAGTGGATGGGAGATCGTAGGTTTACCCCGGGTATCACTTCTGTGTCACTGTTAAACAGAGGCACAGTATACTAACCTCGAAAAAGGGCATAGCAAAATAAATTTAAAATGGGTGGTGAAAGCCAAACACATTCTGGCTAGGCTTATAAATGCCCTAGGGCAGATAGCCTAGTATGAACCTATGAACCTATGAACATATGTTGATACACCATAAATACCATAGCACGTATGGGAATGCGGGTCCCAGTGGATGCACCTGTCCCTCCTCAGCTGGTTGTGGCACTGGGCACCAGCACATCTGGAGCCCAACCTGGGACCTCCTCATCCATTGTTCCTGCACCATCTTCGGGTAGAGCCATCTCAGGGGATGGGGCTCGCTTCCCCCTAGGAGCGGCCATGGACAGGAAGCTGCCACCCATCTCCAGGTAAAGGTTGTGGTGCACAGAGAGCTCGATCAGCAGTTAGGAAATCTTCTATGCTAGCGTGAGGGCCATGTGTTGCTACTAGAGGATCGACATGGCTCTCTGACTCAGTCCCCAGCACAGCCACCTTTGGGGCTGTGAAGGTGCAGTGGTGACTGCCCATGGGTGGGGATCTCAGTCCCACTGTTTCCACTATGGTGCTCACGGGCTTCTGATTTCCCAACACCCCTCCACATCAAGGTGTTTACCCCCCACATGTGTCATATACCGCCCCTATATGCATCTTGTTTGTCTTGCCTGTTAACCTACCCAACCTACCTCCCCAAATATACCTACTATCCCTCCCCAACATCCCACTCTCACCTGAAAGAAAAAGGGCAATCTGTTTCCAGAAAAATTATCACCCCATACATAGCTGTCCATTTTGCATATGTCCACTGGACACATGTAATCTGGTCTAATTGGCATCACAACATATTAATGTTGTCCTCACACCCTTCTCACAGGTTTGAGTGTCCAAATATATCTTCAAAGTCAGTGTATATGCACAGCTGTTGTTGTAGAAGAAATGGGCAGCGATGGACCTTCCCTACAACCTCCTGCACATCCCTAGCTATTTTCCCTACAGTCTTTCCCTCTTTGTGCCCCTTTTTCACTACTTTCCTATCAACCCTTTTTCCTTTTCTTTTAAAGAAATTAGCGCGGGGTAAGCGGGAGTAAGCACTTTTAAGCAGCAGTAATCGGGTTTAAGCCTGTTTGTGCAGGGGTAAGTAATGCCTACACAGGTTAAGCAATTTAGAAGCTGAGTATAAGAAACTGCAACCAGAAGTTAGCAGTGCTTACCTCCGTGCAAACCCAAGCAAACCTACTTACAACTGCTTAAAAGTGCCTTAATCACTCTGTATCCAACGGCCCTTGTTCTGCCCAGCAAGAAAATAGCCTCTGCAAGGCTCAAACCCAGGATCCTGCACACCATAGCCAAAGTGATTTACCACTAAACAATGTCAGATATACATAGCCCTGATGTTTTCACAAACATATCATCCAGCACAGTCATTCAACAGTACAGGAAATGTATTTAAACATGTAGATGTATGTGTGTGTGTACATATATTAATATATAAATAGATATATACATATCTATATATGTAGATATAGATATATATAGAAATACATATATATATATATATATATATATATATATATATATATATATATATATATAAAAACATACATACATGCATATGCATATGTCTATAGATATATATGTCTACATCTATATGTCTATATATATATATATATATATATATATATATATATATATATATATATATATATATCTAGATTTACTATCAAAATTTCGAACCGTACTCCATCGACTGTACTATCATCGAACATGGAAGTCTGAAAAACGGTAATATCGATGTCAAAAAAACAATATAGGAATGGGTTTTAATATGGGTCGCAGTAGGGAAGATGTTTGTAGTTCGGAATAATACTGAACACCTACCTCGACCCATGTTAAAACCCGTTCCTATATTTTTTTTTGACATCGATATTACCATTTTCGAACTTCTGTGTTTGACGATAGTACAGTCGACGGAGTACGGTTCGAAATTTTGATAGTAAACCTATATATACATATATATATATATATATATATATATATATATATATATGTGTGTATACAGTAATTTATATATATACATATATATATATATATATATATATATATATATATATATAAAATATACAGACATACATCTGTAGATAAAAAAAGGAACATAATAAAAGCATATATGTCCACATGCACCGTTAATGGGGTTGAGGCCCCAACCAACATACGTCTTGTATGAATAGGTATCCCCCCCCCCACAGCCAAACACGTCCGCCCTGCAATACACTACCAACTGTTGCTGATCCCTTAACCAGGACCTGACATGACATGGGCACAAGATGTTAACAGTACTCCATCCCACCTGTATGATGTCAGGCTGGTATCAGTAACATATCATGCAGTACAGTCTGGCTCCCATAGGGAATGTTCAATGTGGAAGCTATCAACATCCCTAGGATACATATACACAGACACATATATGCAGATGCAGATATACATATACATATATATATATATATATATATATATATATATATATATATATGTATATATATGTATATATATATATATATATATATATATATATATATATATATATATATATGTATATATATATATATATATATATATATATATATATATATATATATATAAATGTGTGTGTGTGTGTGTGTGTGTGTGTGTGTGTGTGTGTGTGTGTATGTATAGATATATATGTAACTACACATACACACACACAGAGATATGTATAGGAAGATACATATGTAGAAGGTACACACAATATGGAACAGCCAATAGCCTACAGTTACCACCTTACCAACTGGACACTGTATGAGCCACCCATACAAATGTCAATCATTGCCTACATTATATACCCATAGAGAGGTCAAAGGATATAACACAACACACAGGTTTGCATACATGGGAAAGCTTTATGTGTGTACTATTACAGTTGTATATGCCATGTCATATAGCTGTTTAGACACTGACAGCCATATAAACAGAGTAATGCAACTGTGAAACAGTTATACTAATATAGTAGTCTGGAAAGGTTTACATATGTTGCTGTCTAGGCCGAGGCCTTCAAGTAGTACAATAGTAAAGACAGACTGGGCCACAGGATACCAAACAATCAACAGTAAGTAATGCAGATTTATAGTCCAGCAGCCTCTATCTACACTCTGTACACAATCCTTAGGGGGTAAAGGCCTCAGCTGACACAATGGGATGTATCTGTCACATAACAGGGCATAACTGACACCATCACAATCCCACTGACAAACAGTACAGTCTTTATGGCAGGAGGCAGTAGGCCTGCATTCACCCAAGGTGGATTGTATGGTAATGTACATCCAGATACCTTAAGGCAGCTTACATCTGATACCCCTACATGTTGTAACAGCCTAGGTTAGTTATGTTGCATCCCCCCTTAGACTCAATAATAATATAGGGCCATATACCACTGTTACATACAGTGTCCTCTGGAGTGCATAAGGGCACACATTTATTGTGTAGGTAAAGCCCACACATATATGGACCCAACCCCACAGTATGTGTAGGGGACACAACAGCAGTGGACTGATGGCAGGAATGGCAGCATGACATACTCACAGCCCACTACATAACAACCCCTGACAGCATGTCATATGTACAAAGCCTGGTATGTAGGTGGAGGACAGAAGCTGGAACACAGGCCCATATGTGTAAATCTGTTGTCATACACTAAGTAAGTCACTAATGTTACAGGATAGTCTGCAACATACCCTTAGTCAGGAATATGAAGTTAGAAACAGAAATGGATGTTGCCATGTACTGATAGCACTCAACACACACACTGCCAGTGATATATCTGACACAAGACCTGTGTGATGGACAGACAAAACATAATAGGCACACCTCTGGCCAGCCAGAGGATAGGCCCACAGTTGAGAGCTATGCAGACAGACTAGATTCCAAGTTAAACTAGTATGTACACACAAACCCTGTAACACCAGTGTTATACAATGCATGCAACAGCACTACTCACACTCTGTCTGTAGTTCTGGAGCCTCCTACAAATATGTAGCTGGCCTGAGTGTGCAGGTTCTCCTGTAAGAGGTAGTGCTATCTGCTGTATGTAACACTGATGCACACACACAGGAAGGATGTCCATCATACAGGAAAGGTAAAGGAATGACACCCACATGATGTAGGGATTTATAGTAGTTGGTTGCCATGACAGTAGTAATTGGAAGTACTGCACAGCATGCTGCATGCAGATAGCAAGTGGAGGACACTGACTGATGCAGAGGCCATCACATGATCATGTGCATCACCTACAAATTCCATGCTGCAATCTATGCAAAGCAGCTTATTCCATTTACTGGAGAGACACTGAGAGTGAGAGAGAGAGAGAGAGAGAGAGAGAGAGAGAGAGAGTAAGAGAGAGTGTGCATGTAAGGCACAGAACAAAAAAGACAAAAACATCCAGAAGAGTCTGCATTCCCATAACAGGTATGTGAAGTATATATATATATGTAATTGACCATAGTACTTGTTCTATAATAATGGGATAGATGATGTGGAATGATTTATATGTGCCTTCAGATGCTGATGTAATGATGTTCAGCTGAACAACTGCTAAGGACAATAGAGTCCATTCCCGTGGGTAGTGGGCCATACCCGTAAGCTGTGCAGAGAAGCACTGACTGATAAGATGTAAGCCATCATAGTGTGTGTTGTATAATGGGAAGTATGTATATTATATGGCCAATAGCTGGTGGTGGAAGTAATGCCATTATGATGGACACATGGGATCCACAGCCAACCCCTTGCAGGATACTCAGGTTAATCTGTATTGTAGCATGCAGGAATGCCATAGGTGTGTAATAGGGTTACCTGCAATCTGGCCCTACATATACCCCCTAATGTCAGGCTGTGTCCATATGTGGCACCTGTCTGTGTTGTAGCAAGGCAGAACAGTGCAGCTGTGCAGGAAGGTGTTGTGAGATTGTGGACCTGATGTCTGAATGTACCCCACATATAGGTATGCATGTGTGTGTGTGTATAGATATATATATATATATATATATCTATATATATATATATATATATATATATATATATATATATATATATGTATGTCCACAAATATACAGATACCCATGTGTAGACATATATATGAGCACATATATACATCACATATATCTACACATATATAGATATATACCTATATGCACATGTCTACATATCTACAAACACACGCGCAAACATATATGTATGTAAATACATGTCCACTATATTACTACTACAGTGCTGCATGTTATGTGCGAGGAAACAGCACACATAGCAATATACACAGATATCTACAGCTGTCAGTGTGTGCTACATGGATGAATATGTCACTTGTGAACCCCTTGTTGGGACCACATTGCCCTTGTCTGTGAAGTATGGAATGGGAATATGGGGAAGTATGGCAGGTGTAGTTGTGGAGGTGGTCAGGGTTGATATATATAGAGGACAGCCTACAGGGGTGGTATGTGACCCATGTGGTGGGTAAACACCCTGGATGGTGTGTGTGGTCTGTGATGTGGATGCCCCATGGGCCCCAATATGGACACAATGGGAACAAGCCTACCACCCACTGCTACTCACAGCAGCAGTCCACATCCTGAAGGTGCCTGGCCTGGAGGCTGAGCAGGACGAACATGTTGGCCCTGTGAATGTGTACTGTGTGCCCCAGAGTGATGTAGCACATCCCACATGTGTCTGTGGAGCCTGTTGTCGAACAGACCCTGGACCTGACCTCCGGGGGCAGGAACATGTTTGTGTGTGCCCCAAAGGGGGGGAACAACATCTCCTGAGTTGGTTCCTCCTGATGGTATTGCTGGACCAGTAAATGAGGAGGCCCCAGGGTGGGACACACATGTGATGTGGCTGGGTAACATGGGCATATGAATTTGGAGAGGTGCTTCTGCTGACAAATGGTACATATACATGCTATTGTGTCACTGTTATAGAACATATGTTGGTTAGTAATAGTCTACACAATCCCAGAACATGTCCAATAGCATGCATAGATAACCGCAATAACACAGTATGTCGGATGTGCAGCACACACATAGCAAGCATACCACAGGCATATATGGAACCATTGTGGCCCTAACAATGGCATGCAGGTGAATAGTCTGTAACAGGTCAGCAATGATAGTGTCCACACAAGGAATATGGCTACAAACACAATGCACAAAGTGTGATACAGTACAATATCTGCCCCACTGATAGGTATTCTGTAGCCATACCTATTGAGTTATGTATACAGTTTGTTGTCACTGATATGGTGGGGGGTGACAGGGATGTGTATTAAGAACTGTGGTAACCTTGCTGCATGACTTGCTCACACCTGTGTCCATACTTATGTCTTTCAGGCACGATGTCTCATGGAAGGTTGCCAGCCTACACAGCAGTGGAAAATGACATCCTGCTGGGTGGACTCATTCATCACTATGCAACCTTGTTTGGCCGGGCTACCCATGATCAGCAGGAGTGGACCACCCTGTGGAATGACTTAGTCCACAGGGTCAATGATGTCGGTCTGCACAACCACAGTTATGAGCAGGTCTGGCACCATTGTTCTGACCTGCTTCACAATGCCCATCGGTGTGCTGCTGCAGTCCGGGGGGATAACCTCACCATGGGGGGCCATGTCATCCATCCCCCACTGACATGTGTGGAGGAGCTCCTGGCCAGCATCGAGGCACCTGCCCATCTGGCCAGCCACCAACCACCATACACCTTTGTGGAGGCCGAAGCATGTGCAGGTAAGGCCACAGGGCACATCCATAGACCACTGTTGCATATACATCCACATCGGTACAGGTAGATCATGCAAATCTGACATGTCATGGCATATATTTTGTTGCTGCATAGTAGTGATAAACAGATGTCCATATGTGGTAGTATTGTGGAAATGTACTGTTGATGTATTGCAATACTGCACACACCCTGTAGCACTGCCACAGTTGTGGCCACTGACTTTGCATCTCTCACCCTCTTATGTAGGTCCCTCCGGGATACCACCAAGGCAGCAGCCTGTAGCTGGTGAGTATGGTTTATGTAGATACTTGCCAATACACTGCGCATGTAATGGTGATGGTATATTCCATGTACACATCTAACACACCTACCCAGAATGCATGCTGTACATGTGCACGTATTGGTGCTGTGAAATGCATGGCATCACAGGGGTGACCATGATGGGGTATTGGAAGAGTATGTCAGACACCTGTATGATAACTAACATCCTGTCATTGCGGAATGTGCCCACAGGGAGTATCATAATGGTGGGAGACATGGCCTACAGTAGGGACATGTTTGGAAAAACACCCATATACAGTGCAACACCAGTGTATATACCTGTAGGACAATGGCAACTGCTGCAGAGATATACTATGACATAAGACATTGCAGTGGTCCACATTATCAGTTGGGACTAAGCTGTAACATGTGGTGTTCAGTGTATGGGACACTGCAAAGTGACACACATGTGTAGGGCTTACTTGTCATGCATCTGCAAAAAGGCTGAAGGAGTGAGAGGGGTGTCAGCATGAAATACCAGTGCACTGCAGCAGGGATCCTAAGGATGCTAAGAATGGCTGTATCTGCACATAGTCAGGCTCAGGACCTGTGGCAGCCGTAACCCTGCCCCCACAGCAATAGTGATGGCAGTGTGTGAACACCAAGGGATGTGCAAATGAGTAGACCTTGCAATCATGCAGAATAGGGGGACATTTGTAGGGCAGACTGAGCATACACTGGCAAATGCAGATGGCCCATGCTGGTATACCTCTGCCAGCAGTAGTGACTGCTGTAGTACACACAAAAAGAGGTGCGACAAACCATCATGATAAGGGTGTGCACACATATGCCACCACGGTGTGTATGCATCATGGCCAGCATCCGCACACCTAACACATTCCGTAGACACTGCATGTGAAAGTACAGCACATATGTCACATATCGGGCTCATGTACTGTTAGGATATGTGGTGATGTGGCCCCATGGCAGATCAAAGATGGGTGTGTCATATCAATAAGGGTGTGTACACCCCCCATAGCCATGGTATGCTCTGATGGTTAAACCAAAATATACGAACCCAACAGTACACAGTCCACAAAAATCAACAAAGTAATCACTGCTGAGACGGAAATCTCTTGAAGTCCTTATTTTATTTTCTTATTTTATTTTTCACTCTAAAACATAACACAAACAGCAGGATTGAGCGCTTTCATCCCTCACATAGGGATTTCATCAGAATCAATTAACATTCTCAAGTACTTCCTTTTGTATCAATTGATTGTGACATCACCATTAGTTATACTAAAAACTTGATTAATATTCAGTAGGTTTCTGACCAGTGTTAAAAATATTTATACATGTGTTTTATTAAAAAGTATATATGCATATTAGTTGTAAAATACAAACAGTTTGTTCTGTTAAAATAATAAATATTATACAGTATTATTAAAAACATTTGAATTTATTTACCAATTAATGCCCTTTTGTTTAAAATGGGTTTGATAGAAATTATTTCATTTAAGCCAGGCATTTCCCCGGCTTGTAATTTAATTTGCCACCATGTTTCTTTATCTTCTATGTGGCTTCTATAATCCCCACCTCTTGGTTCATGTGCAACTTTCTCTAAAATTCCAAAATTAAACTCTGTGAAATGATTACATGTTATGGAATGTTTATAAAGTGCATTATTCAAGTTCTTTGTGACAATCTGATATGAATGTTCATACATCCTGTCCCTCAGCCTTCGTTCTGTTTTTCCCACGTAAAAGGCTGGACAGGATTTACACATAGCCAAATATATTATACCTCTAGTTTGGCAGTTACCCTTAACAAAGTTAATTCTAGACAGAAAAATATTGTTTAATATAATATAATCATTGTTGTATATGTATCTGCATTGAGAGCAGTTTCCACACTTTTTAGTGCCACCATAGATTTTCTTACCCTTACCACTTTCAAAGTTTCTTTTTAAATTCGGCCCAAGTTTATAAACAAAATTAGGTTTATCCCCCCCAATTCCCCATAGTTTGGGGTTATTTTTAAGAATAATCCAATTCTTGCTTATAATATTTTCAACCTCTGTTATTTTACTCCCAAAAGGTATGACCATAGCTCTTTCAAATTTAGCAGCTTCCATTTCTCTTACTTTTTTATTACCGTCTTCCACATTTGTGTCAACACCTAAAAGGGGCTTGTATTTATTACCCCATTCTCCTAAAATGTATTCTTCGTATTCCTGGATAACTTTTTTTGGGTACCCCCTTTCTTCAAACATTTTTGACACTTGGGTAAGTTCCTCATTTAAGTCTTCCCTTTTAGAGGTCATTCTTGCAACCCTAATCATCTGTCCCTTTATGATACTATTTTTCTGCTTAATCGGGTGGTTGCTAGAGTATTCCAAATAAGAATTACTGAACGTAGGTTTTCTATATATTTTGGAACTGAAGCCATTATTTCCTTTCTTAATATATGTGTCCAAATAGTTGAGTCCCATCTTGTTATATGTGTGTGTAAACCTAAGAAAGTTTGTACATCCATTTAAGTATAACATAAAGTCATGAATCATGTTTTCTGGGCCTTGCCACAGAATAAATATGTCATCCAAAAATCTGACATATAATTTCATGTACTTATAATAATGACTATTGAATACATGGTTTTGCTCCCAATACAACAGCACCATGTTAGCAAAAATGGGTGCACATGATGCCCCCATGGCTACACCCTTAGATTGCCTATAGTATTCCCCCTCGAATAGGATGTAGTTGTTGTCCAAGACTATCTCCATGAAGTCTACTAGTAATTCTTTTTTGTTTTCTTCCACATGGGTATTATTATTTAAGCTCTCTGTAAAATATTCCGTCCCTTCCTTTTTTGGGATGCTAGAAAACATATCTGCAATGTCAATGGTTAGTAGAAACAAGTTTTTATCCCAATAATCTTTCTTAATTTTTGATAAAAAGTCCCATGAATCCTTTACCAAATGTTCGTTGTTAAAATTTCATTTTTAACCAAGAGTCTACTACAACTCCAAAGGGATATGTTTTTGATCCTCTACCATCAATAATTGGTCTAAAGTGCAAAGGGTCCAAACCTTTATGTACTTTAGGTATACCAAAATAGTTGCTATTTTTGGTTGTGGTACTAAGAAATCTGTATAATTCTCCCGGAATCCTTTCTTCAATCAAATAATCCTCTAAATAAAAGTCAATTCTTTTGTAACTTATATTGACTTCATTGATTGATGAATGTTGATAAGTATTAATGTCATTTAATATTTCAAATATCTTTTCTGAATATTCAAGAGAATTGTACAGTACCATTCCCCCTCCCTTATCGGGTCTCATGACTCTAATAGTTTCATCGGTTCTGATTTTTGTCAAGATTTCATTTTCCCTTTTACTTAAATTATTCTGTAAGAAGCCACGTTTTTCATTACATTTTAACTTATAAATTTCTTCCTCGACTGCTTTTTCAAAAATATTAATGGTAGGATCTGTTGGTGGAATAAAAGTACTTTTATTTTTCAGTTCTGGATTTTTACATCCTATTCTGGGTGCATTTTGCCCGTCATACATGTGCCAAATTTAATTTTCTTGTGTACATTTTAACTCTACAATTGTGTCTATGTAATCAAATGGTTTGTTAGGGACAAATTTTAACCCCTTCATACATAAACTAAAATGTTCTTTTTGTATTTCCATTCCTGTAAAGTTATAAATATGATACCCTCCCATAGTGTACACTATCCCATCTTGTGTTATTACATCTACCAATCTTTGTTCTCTTGTCTGTAATCTTTCCACCCTGTGTTCCATCTGCCCCTGTTGCCCCTTAGACCCACATCCCAATCTTGTCGATACTGAAAATGGTGATTTTCATTACTCTCACCATTATTATTGGAATATTCAGAATTTTTCCTTCTGTTTTCAGTGTTTTTTCTATACTCTTTATGCTCATGATGCTTATTAAACCATACTTTATTTGTTTTTTTGTCATTATTACCACTTTTTAAAATATATGCCTTATTACTTTTATAATCTTCCATGTCCCGCTTGAGTTTATTACATTTTGTCTGGAATATCTTGTCACATTTATGGTCTACATTTTCAATCTTTCTATGATATAATTCTTTCATTTCTGAAAATAACAAATCATTTTTTTATTTTTCCATTCAATAATTCCATTTGTTCTATCAAACCACAGATTTTTTGATCATTATACATAATAATCTTTTCTATTAACTCCATATTGTGTCTATCAAACATGTCTATAAAGTCTGCCTTTATGTTGTCATCATAATCAATCCCAAATGGGAACTTATAAAGCCTAAGTCCCTTTGGTGTAATCTTTTTTAGTACACATTCTGCCAGGTAACCATTTTCTAACTGTAACTTTTTTAATAAGAACAGCTTAGATTCAAACCCACTAATCATTTCCTTAAGGTTACCTTCTATGTTAACATCCATATTAACAGCATTCTTTCCATATTTTTCAAAATTATTCTGGTCAGAAAACCCATATTGTTTGTTAAAAACATATTCATAATTGACTCCTTCCCTTCTCAACTCTCTCATTCTATTATTGTCATAATGTCCATTACTCACAGTTCTTGTTGAGGCACTACTAGGATCGCCTCTGTCTCGTTCATTAGAAATAACAAGTCTGTTACAGTTCTCATTAGTTTTCCCATTTGGTTGTTGCATTCTGCCTTGCTCTCTCGCTTTTGGTTTCGCTCCTGTTGTACCATCACCCTTTTTGTTTTTTGACTGCCTGTCGGTGTTTTGTTCAACAGGAGTCCGCATATTTCCATTGGGGCTTCCATCATGGTTGGCATTCGCCTCGCTTGTAAAGGTGTCCCCACCCGGCTTTTCGCCTCGTTGCATACCTAGCGTGTCGTCATCATTAGGTGACGAAAACCTTTTCCTCTTTAGTTGCGTGTATTTAGAAGCCCCTTCCGACTGTGTGAAGAGCTCAATTAGCCGTGTGAGCTCTCCTTTCATATGCGCAAGTTCCGATTGAACTTGGTGAAACTCTTCCCTTCTGATAGGAGACAGAATGCACGGAAAACCATCAAGTGAATCCATCTCTGGGTCCCAAAATCGACAATAAACCAAAATATACGAACCCAACAGTACACAGTCCACAAAAATCAACAAAGTAGTCACTGCTGAGACGGAAATCTCTTGAAGTCCTTATTTTATTTTCTTATTTTATTTTTCACTCTAAAACATAACACAAACAGCAGGATTGAGCACTTTCATCCCTCACATAGGGATTTCATCAGAATCAATTAACATTCTCAAGTACTTCCTTTTGTATCAATTGATTGTGACATCACCATTAGTTATACTAAAAACTTGATTAATATTCAGTAGGTTTCTGACCAGTGTTAAAAATATTTATACATGTGTTTTATTAAAAAATATATGCATATTAGTTGTAAAATACAAACAGTTTATTCTGTTAAAATAATAAATATTATACAGTATTATTAAAAACATTTAAATTTATTTACTAATTAATGCCCTTTTGTTTAAAATGGGTTTGATAGAAATTATTTCATTTAAGCCAGGCATTTCCCCGGCTTGTAATTTAATTTGCCACCATGTTTCTTTATCTTCTATGTGGCTTCTATAATCCCCACCTCTTGGTTCATGTGCAACTTTCTCTAAAATTCCAAAATTAAACTCTGTGAAATGATTACATGTTATGGAATGTTTATAAAGTGCATTATTCAAGTTCTTTGTGACAATCTGATATGAATGTTCATACATCCTGTCCCTCAGCCTTCGTTCTGTTTTTCCCACGTAAAAGGCTGGACAGGATTTACACATAGCCAAATATATTATACCTCTAGTTTGGCAGTTACCCTTAACAAAGTTAATTCTAGACTGAAAAATATTGTTTAATATAATATGATCATTGTTGTATATGTATCTGCATTGAGAGCAGTTTCCACACTTTTTAGTGCCACCATAGATTTTCTTACCCTTACCACTTTCAAAGTTTCTTTTTAAATTCGGCCCAAGTTTATAAACAAAATTAGGTTTATCCCCCCCAATTCCCCATAGTTTGGGGTTATTTTTAAGAATAATCCAATTCTTGCTTATAATATTTTCAACCTCTGTTATTTTACTCCCAAAAGGTATGACCATAGCTCTTTCAAATTTAGCAGCTTCCATTTCTCTTACTTTTTTATTACCGTCTTCCACATTTGTGTCAACACCTAAAAGGGGCTTGTATTTATTACCCCATTCTCCTAAAATGTATTCTTCGTATTCCTGGATAACATTTTTGACACTTGGGTAAGTTCCTCATTTAAGTCTTCCCTTTCAGAGGTCATTCTTGCAACCCTAATCATCTGTCCCTTTATGATACTATTTTTCTGCTTAATCAGGTGGTTGCTAGAGTATTCCAAATAAGAATTACTGAACGTAGGTTTTCTATATATTTTGGAACTGAAGCCATTATTTCCTTTCTTAATATATGTGTCCAAATAGTTGAGTCCCATCTTGTTATATGTGTGTGTAAACCTAAGAAAGTTTGTACATCCATTTAAGTATAACATAAAGTCATGAATCATGTTTTCTGGGCCTTGCCACAGAATAAATATGTCATCCAAAAATCTGACATATAATTTCATGTACTTATAATAATGACTATTGAATACATGGTTTTGCTCCCAATACAACAGCACCATGTTAGCAAAAATGGGTGCACATGATGCCCCCATGGCTACACCCTTAGATTGCCTATAGTATTCCCCCTCGAATAGGATGTAGTTGTTGTCCAAGACTATCTCCATGAAGTCTACTAGTAATTCTTTTTTGTTTTCTTCCACATGGGTATTATTATTTAAGCTCTCTGTAAAATATTCCGTCCCTTCCTTTTTTGGGATGCTAGAAAACATATCTGCAATGTCAATGGTTAGTAGAAACAAGTTTTTATCCCAATAATCTTTCTTAATTTTTGATAAAAAGTCCCATGAATCCTTTACCAAATGTTCGTTGTTAAAAATTTCATTTTTTAACCAAGAGTCTACTACAACTCCAAAGGGATATGTTTTTGATCCTCTACCATCAATAATTGGTCTAAAGTGCAAAGGGTCCAAACCTTTATGTACTTTAGGTATACCAAAAATAGTTGCTATTTTTGGTTGTGGTACTTTAAGAAATCTGTATAATTCTCCCGGAATCCTTTCTTCAATCAAATAATCCTCTAAATAAAAGTCAATTCTTTTGTAACTTATATTGACTTCATTGATTGATGAATGTTGATAAGTATTAATGTCATTTAATATTTCAAATATCTTTTCTGAATATTCAAGAGAATTGTACAGTACCATTCCCCCTCCCTTATCGGGTCTCATGACTCTAATAGTTTCATCGGTTCTGATTTTTGTCAAGATTTCATTTTCCCTTTTACTTAAATTATTCTGTAAGAAGCCACGTTTTTCATTACATTTTAACTTATAAATTTCTTCCTCGACTGCTTTTTCAAAAATATTAATGGTAGGATCTGTTGGTGGAATAAAAGTACTTTTATTTTTCAGTTCTGGATTTTTACATCCTATTCTGGGTGCATTTTGCCCGTCATACATGTACGCCAAATTTAATTTTCTTGTGTACATTTTTAACTCTACAATTGTGTCTATGTAATCAAATGGTTTGTTAGGGACAAATTTTAACCCCTTCATACATAAACTAAAATGTTCTTTTTGTATTTCCATTCCTGTAAAGTTATAAATATGATACCCTCCCATAGTGTACACTATCCCATCTTGTGTTATTACATCTACCAATCTTTGTTCTCTTGTCTGTAATCTTTCCACCCTGTGTTCCATCTGCCCCTGTTGCCCCTTAGACCCACATCCCAATCTTGTCGATACTGAAAATGGTGATTTTCATTACTCTCACCATTATTATTGGAATATTCAGAATTTTTCCTTCTGTTTTCAGTGTTTCTTCTATACTCTTTATGCTCATGATGCTTATTAAACCATACTTTATTTGTTTTTTTGTCATTATTACCACTTTTTAAAATATATGCCTTATTACTTTTATAATCTTCCATGTCCCGCTTGAGTTTATTACATTTTGTCTGGAATATCTTGTCACATTTATGGTCTACATTTTCAATCTTTCTATGATATAATTCTTTCATTTCTGAAAATAACAAATCATTTTTTATTTTTCCATTCAATAATTCCATTTGTTCTATCAAACCACAGATTTTTTGATCATTATACATAATAATGTTTTCTATTAACTCCATATTGTGTCTATCAAACATGTCTATAAAGTCTGCCTTTATGTTGTCATCATAATCAATCCCAAATGGGAACTTATAAAGCCTAAGTCCCTTTGGTGTAATCTTTTTTAGTACACATTCTGCCAGGTAACCATTTTCTAACTGTAACTTTTTTAATAAGAACAGCTTAGATTCAAACCCACTAATCATTTCCTTAAGGTTACCTTCTATGTTAACATCCATATTAACAGCATTCTTTCCATATTTTTCAAAATTATTCTGGTCAGAAAACCCATATTGTTTGTTAAAAACATATTCATAATTGACTCCTTCCCTTCTCAACTCTCTCATTCTATTATTGTCATAATGTCCATTACTCACAGTTCTTGTTGAGGCACTACTAGGATCGCCTCTGTCTTGTTCATTAGAAATAACAAGTCTGTTACAGTTCTCATTAGTTTTCCCATTTGGTTGTTGCATTCTGCCTTGCTCTCTCGCTTTTGGTTTCGCTCCTGTTGTACCATCACCCTTTTTGTTTTTTGACTGCCTGTCGGTGTTTTGTTCAACAGGAGTCCGCATATTTCCATTGGGGCTTCCATCATGGTTGGCATTCGCCTCGCTTGTAAAGGTGTCCCCACCCGGCTTTTCGCCTCATTGCATACCTAGCATGTCGTCATCATTAGGTGACGAAAACCTTTTCCTCTTTAGTTGCGTGTATTTAGAAGCCCCTTCCGACTGTGTGAAGAGCTCAATTAGCCGTGTGAGCTCTCCTTTCATATGCGCAAGTTCCGATTGAACTTGGTGAAACTCTTCCCTTCTGATAGGAGACAGAATGCACAGAAAACCATCAAGTGAATCCATCTCTGGGTCCCAAAATCGACAATAAACCAAAATATACGAACCCAACAGTACACAGTCCACAAAAATCAACAAAGTAGTCACTGCTGAGACGGAAATCTCTTGAAGTCCTTATTTTATTTTCTTATTTTATTTTTCACTCTAAAACATAACACAAACAGCAGGATTGAGCACTTTCATCCCTCACATAGGGATTTCATCAGAATCAATTAACATTCTCAAGTACTTCCTTTTGTATCAATTGATTGTGACATCACCATTAGTTATACTAAAAACTTGATTAATATTCAGTAGGTTTCTGACCAGTGTTAAAAATATTTATACATGTGTTTTATTAAAAAGTATATATGCATATTAGTTGTAAAATACAAACAGTTTGTTCTGTTAAAATAATAAATATTATACAGTATTATTAAAAACATTTGAATTTATTTACTAATTAATGCCCTTTTGTTTAAAATGGGTTTGATAGAAATTATTTCATTTAAGCCAGGCATTTCCCCGGCTTGTAATTTAATTTGCCACCATGTTTCTTTATCTTCTATGTGGCTTCTATAATCCCCACCTCTTGGTTCATGTGCAACTTTCTCTAAAATTCCAAAATTAAACTCTGTGAAATGATTACATGTTATGGAATGTTTATAAAGTGCATTATTCAAGTTCTTTGTGACAATCTGATATGAATGTTCATACATCCTGTCCCTCAGCCTTCGTTCTGTTTTTCCCACGTAAAAGGCTGGACAGGATTTACACATAGCCAAATATATTATACCTCTAGTTTGGCAGTTACCCTTAACAAAGTTAATTCTAGACAGAAAAATATTGTTTAATATAATATGATCATTGTTGTATATGTATCTGCATTGAGAGCAGTTTCCACACTTTTTAGTGCCACCATAGATTTTCTTACCCTTACCACTTTCAAAGTTTCTTTTTAAATTCGGCCCAAGTTTATAAACAAAATTAGGTTTATCCCCCCCAATTCCCCATAGTTTGGGGTTATTTTTAAGAATAATCCAATTCTTGCTTATAATATTTTCAACCTCTGTTATTTTACTCCCAAAAGGTATGACCATAGCTCTTTCAAATTTAGCAGCTTCCATTTCTCTTACTTTTTTATTACCGTCTTCCACATTTGTGTCAACACCTAAAAGGGGCTTGTATTTATTACCCCATTCTCCTAAAATGTATTCTTCGTATTCCTGGATAACTTTTTTTGGGTACCCCCTTTCTTCAAACATTTTTGACACTTGGGTAAGTTCCTCATTTAAGTCTTCCATTTCAGAGGTCATTCTTGCAACCCTAATCATCTGTCCCTTTATGATACTATTTTTCTGCTTAATCAGGTGGTTGCTAGAGTATTCCAAATAAGAATTACTGAACGTAGGTTTTCTATATATTTTGGAACTGAAGCCATTATTTCCTTTCTTAATATATGTGTCCAAATAGTTGAGTCCCATCTTGTTATATGTGTGTGTAAACCTAAGAAAGTTTGTACATCCATTTAAGTATAACATAAAGTCATGAATCATGTTTTCTGGGCCTTGCCACAGAATAAATATGTCATCCAAAAATCTGACATATAATTTCATGTACTTATAATAATGACTATTGAATACATGGTTTTGCTCCCAATACAACAGCACCATGTTAGCAAAAATGGGTGCACATGATGCCCCCATGGCTACACCCTTAGATTGCCTATAGTATTCCCCCTCGAATAGGATGTAGTTGTTGTCCAAGACTATCTCCATGAAGTCTACTAGTAATTCTTTTTTGTTTTCTTCCACATGGGTATTATTATTTAAGCTCTCTGTAAAATATTCCATCCCTTCCTTTTTTGGGATGCTAGAAAACATATCTGCAATGTCAATGGTTAGTAGAAACAAGTTTTTATCCCAATAATCTTTCTTAATTTTTGATAAAAAGTCCCATGAATCCTTTACCAAATGTTCGTTGTTAAAAATTTCATTTTTTAACCAAGAGTCTACTACAACTCCAAAGGGATATGTTTTTGATCCTCTACCATCAATAATTGGTCTAAAGTGCAAAGGGTCCAAACCTTTATGTACTTTAGGTATACCAAAAATAGTTGCTATTTTTGGTTGTGGTACTTTAAGAAATCTGTATAATTCTCCCGGAATCCTTTCTTCAATCAAATAATCCTCTAAATAAAAGTCAATTCTTTTGTAACTTATATTGACTTCATTGATTGATGAATGTTGATAAGTATTAATGTCATTTAATATTTCAAATATCTTTTCTGAATATTCAAGAGAATTGTACAGTACCATTCCCCCTCCCTTATCGGGTCTCATGACTCTAATAGTTTCATCGGTTCTGATTTTTGTCAAGATTTCATTTTCCCTTTTACTTAAATTATTCTGTAAGAAGCCACGTTTTTCATTACATTTTAACTTATAAATTTCTTCCTCGACTGCTTTTCAAAAATATTAATGGTAGGATCTGTTGGTGGAATAAAAGTACTTTTATTTTTCAGTTCTGGATTTTACATCCTATTCTGGGTGCATTTTGCCCGTCATACATGTACGCCAAATTTAATTTTCTTGTGTACATTTTTAACTCTACAATTGTGTCTATGTAATCAAATGGTTTGTTAGGGACAAATTTTAACCCCTTCATACATAAACTAAAATGTTCTTTTTGTATTTCCATTCCTGTAAAGTTATAAATATGATACCCTCCCATAGTGTACACTATCCCATCTTGTGTTATTACATCTACCAGTCTTTGTTCTCTTGTCTGTAATCTTTCCACCCTGTGTTCCATCTGCCCCTGTTGTCCCTTAGACCCACATCCCAATCTTGTCGATACTGAAAATGGTGATTTTCATTACTCTCACCATTATTATTGGAATATTCAGAATTTTTCCTTCTGTTTTCAGTGTTTCTTCTATACTCTTTATGCTCATGATGCTTATTAAACCATACTTTATTTGTTTTTTTGTCATTATTACCACTAAAATAAGATAATAAATAAAATAAGAAAATAAAATAAGGACTTCAAGAGATTTCCGTCTCAGCAGTGACTACTTTGTTGATTTTTATGCTCTGATGGTTGTCAGTGTAAGAGTATTGGATTGGTCATACATGGTCCGCTGATGTTGAGAGCTGTGAATCTGCCCACATATCATCCCAGGTATGTGTTGCTGGAAAACATAGGGGCTGTGAGCATTAAAGCTGACATAACTGACACAGTAGTACACATTCAGCAATGGGCTGCACACCTGTGAGGTGTGGTGCACAGTAAATGGCAGGGTGCAGAACAGGTGCACAGTAATACCATGTTCATAGGGGCAGTGGTATCCAGGGGAAGGGGCTTCACCTAGTGACACAGCACATGCATCACACACATGTATACTGTTGCTATCATGGATTGACTATAGCTGCACTGCATGCTGTTGGGTACCATACGTTATGTATGTTGACAGAGGGGTAGTAGGAGGACTGTGTGTAATATCATTGTGCAACCTCACCTGCATGTGTGTGTGTGTGTGTGTGTGTGTGTGTGTGTGTGTGTGTGTGTGTGTGTGTGTGTGTGTGTGTGTGCATCCTGGTGGGTAGTTAGTTTGTCTGTAGGGTCACTCTGGTGAAGTGGAGGGAGGTTGATGCATGTTGGATGCTTGTGTACATGTATGTGCGTTTGTGTGTCTGGCCATGTATGCACACGTGTGATTGTGGGATGTTCATACTGCAGTACATCCCTCTGGGATCATGCAGTTTATGTACATGGACTGCCACATTACACACCAGGAATATTTGTCATGTGTGTAATCACAGGACAGCTGATAGTATAATATGGTCTGCAGCATGGAATAGGCCTAGAAAGGGAAGATAGACACCAGGTACACCCTTAATATTGCATTGAGCAGAGAGGTCACCTACAACCCACGTATGCAGCACTACAGATGCATTGGGGAAGTACTAGTCAACACCAGGGAGTGTATCCAAATATTACAGTTGTCACATGATAGGCTGATTGATCAGTATATCGGGCATGTGCTGAGCATTACATACACGACACACCTGTATGCGATATTATGGATAGAACATAGTAGCCCACACATATAGGGGCCATGCTCATGATGTCCAGACATACACAGGGTGAACACCGAATGACAGCAGTGAGACCATCTAAAACCAAAGCACACAGGTCAGGCAGGTAATGTAGTAACAGGTCTTGCGTTATGACCACTTGCGTAGGCATTTAGAGAACTGATATGTTAATGAGTGGTATCAATGTGTGTATGTTAAGTGTGATGTAGGATGGGGTACACATGGACATATACATCGGACTGTCTGTAAAGTCATGGACAGGTAGGTATTATGGAGGTGTGTGTGTGTGTGTGTGTGTGTGTGTGTGTGTGTGTGTGTGTGTGTGTGTGTGTGTGTACTGTTAGGCAATACTGTACAGGTTTTAAAGTGCATTTATTGTTTTCCCCCACAGGTGGCGAGGTGGGTCAGGGTCCCTCCTGCATGCAATCTGACGTTGGTGTCCATACAGACACCAAAAATTATGATAGTACTGTTGAGGCACAGGTGGGGTTGTCAGGGGCCAACACTACACCATCATTTGTCATCCCTCTTTTAGCCACCCCAACCCCTCACAGAGTTACAGTACCTATACATACCCCATCACCAGTGGCCATAGAAGACAGATAGCTGGCATTTGGTGGCAGTGCACAGGAAAGTGTTGTAACCATGCCTACTGTGTCTGGTCACAGCAGGCATAGTCAGATGTCCAGCAGGGCACCACATAGGCAGATATCTCGGGGTGCTCATGGTAGGACTGCTGGACATCATGCCCCTGGCAGAGGCGACATAGCTGGTAACAGCAGGCACATGTTTCAGGCTGTCATGGTGAAGCAGGCACATATCGAAAATTACACCAGACAGGGCCTGAGGCTGCAGAGGGCTGTTCTCACATCTGTAAGCGACAGCATCTGTGAACTGTCTGGTACCATTAGTGCTTATACTGAGCTCATGGATAGATTGCATGGTGAGATGATGGCCCTCATCAGCCATGGTGTGTCCATGCTTGAATGTGTGGTGGGGGTGCAGCGATGGCCCCGTGGACAAAGCCCAGCAACACCAACAACTGGCAGTCAACGTGGATGTGCTAGGCCACCAAAGGGCTCCCATAGCAGCAGTACCAGCCCCGGCAGGGCAGGGGGGTGCTGTCCACACCACACTACAGCAGGCCACGTGCACATGGTCCCGGCCAGTCCCAGGAGGGATCTGGTACCAGTGGAGATTTGTCAGCAGGTGAGAGTAACACATCGAGGCCTGTACCTGGACATGCCCATGGAACCCCTGGCAGGCACAGTCCATGAGTCCATGGTCAGAGGCAGTGAACTGCCCACCCTGATAGGTATGGTCTGCAGCTGTCCATAAACACCTGTGTAGGACAGCCACATGGCAGAACTGTGTGCATGCATACCCACACACTATACAAACACACCTAGGGAAACCTCATCCCTACACACACCACAGCACCACAACCAGCTCACCACAGTACACCCGTCACCCACACACATGGTGCCAAATCTATGGCCCACCCTCAACCTCTGGCAAACCATCACACCCTGTGCATATGATGATACCAGTACCACATCACTGTCTTCCATACCATCAATGCAGGGACAGGCTAATATGGTTCTGATCCACATGGTGACTGTACTACATTGTACCACGGTACTGCAGTGTAACATGTTGTAAGGAGTAAAGTGTAATGCATATATGGCAGGTAGTATAGCCATTCAGCAATGATGCATTATAGCTGTTAGTAACACTGGTTGATTGTGGTCTCTATATTGTTATCCATTTGTGTTGTAGGTGTACATGTGTCAGCACAAGGATGCCCTGTGTATATGATGATACCTGTGCCACATCCCTGTCACCCATACCATCAATGCAGGGACAAGCTAATATGGTTCTGATGCACATGGTGACTGTACTACAATGTACCACTGTACTGCAGTGTAATATGTTGTAAGGAGTGAAGTGTAATGCATATATGTCAGGTAGTGTAGCCATCTAGCAATGTTGCATCATAGCTTTTAGTAACACTGGTTGATTGCGGTCCCTATAATGTTATCCATTTGTGTTGTAGTTGTACATGTGTTAGCATGAGAATGGTTTGCAGTCATATTCCACAACGGGATATGGCACTGTGGTGACACTATGGTGGTTACATATCTGGGGTACAGTTGAACACATGCCACAGGTTGCTAAAATGGTTATTGCCTGTGCTACATGAAAGGGTGACCCACTGGGGCATGTGTACCCTGCAACCTGATGTAGACTCATCCACATACACGCACACTGTTACTTGGCATGTAGTGATACTGAAGTGTGTGGCTTACATTGCACACTCCACACAGTGTTTAGAGTGAGGTGTTTCCCAGGTTCCATGTTAAATGTAAAACATTCCCAGATATGTACAGTATGCTAATGGGAGATGTAATGGGTGTATAAGGACAATACGTAGTGTGACATACCTTCATATACACATTAACAGACACATAACATTCAGACACACATCCGGGAGACCAGGGCCTATCACTGCTAACTAACTTGACCGTGTGTCCAATGTATTACAGGTAGGCTGCACACAGCACATGCATAACTGGCCTGCATTGTAGTATCTGTTACCTGTATGGTTGATGGTGACAGTGGTAACCATAACGTGGTACTTGGAACATATACTGGGTGTACCTTGGTGTAATGACAATGTACACAACACCCACATCCCCCAGTGGATATTGTACTGCCTGAAACCCATGATGACACTCTACCATACCCACCATCACACATTGACCATGACTGCGATACAACCCTTAGTATACTCCAACAGTGGTATTACAGGTATCTGCATCTAATGCACATGCCACATGCGTAGTAGGATGTTGCATTGTCATGCCACACCTATGGGCAGCAACAATGCTATCTGTATTACTGTGTGGCATGGGTATTGTAATAGGAGTATGTGGCCTTGGAATGCTGTACCCTACAGATATACAGACATGCATACATACACACACATGACAGAACACAATGGGTATCCCATGCATATCAACCCATTTGTACAACACTGTTGTGCTGGTACAGCAAGGCTCATGTAGCCAGTATGGGGAGGAGCTTAACAGGACTTTACATGTACGTACAGCAGCAGACACAACTGACTATGGCAATGGATGTTGCATTGGTTGTGAAGGCCCTCATGGAATTTCTAAGTACAGGTGTGCTAACACACAGACACTGGTATACTCAGTCATGCACAAGTACACATGTATCAGTACAGGAGTGCATCACTGCAGATGGTCATAGCTGTGTACCTAGCTATTGTCCAAGGAGAAATGGGTTTTGTAGGAGTTGTGTGTACAGTGGTATCCTGCCACCTACCAGGTGGCAGCAGGCAATCTACCAACAGACACTTCTGTGGTGACCCTCAGGTGAGAATGACATGCATCAGTCAATCCTCCAGGTGCCTCCTGCACATGGCCACTGAGGTGATCAAGTTGACATGTAAGCAACATGCATTACAATATATGGTTAGTGTCTGTGATGGAGACCTATATCCAAGCATGTTCTGTTGACTGTGGTAGTGTAGTGGAGGTACCCGTGGCATGTGGTGCATAAAGGGTGACATCTCCTATATGTGCCAGTTCTTACACAGCTGGGCAGACATGTCAGTGTCAATCAAGCTCAGGTTGCCTTTACATATCCCAGCTGGATACTTGCCATCTGTACATCTGTACAGGGACTGACAGTCAGTTTGGCAAGTAGCTATGCAGAAGGATGAGTGTGTTGACATATAGACATTTGACAACAATATGTATGCCATGACTACATGTCAGAAGCCCTCACTAACGTGCTGTACAGACGGTAGTCTACAGTTACATTCCACATGTCAAATCATTAGCCAGTAAGGGGTATATACTGTGGCACAGCTCACACACCAGGGATACAACAGGGAGGGCTCAGAGTCCAGCTCTGCCTGCAGGTGTTCATGTTGTCAGTGCTACATTTAGCACTCTGTTTTTGCCTGGGTAAGCACTGTCAACAGTAGTACTGCCATAATACACTACATGCCAGTTTGACAGCACATAATCTGGGCTACTACCCCTGTATGTAATACATTCACATGGATAACAGTGCTGTACAGGCCTCATATATGTATGTGTCCCACACATGACACTCACACCCCTTGCTACTGTAATGACAGCACATAGACACATGTATTGCACATGGCATTACATACACTTATTACAGATGTCATTACCCTGTTATGTTATCAGACTGGGTGGTGTGAACTGGTTAGCAGGGCTAAGCCATGCTTAGCAAGTATCAACATTGCTGCAATACAACAGCTGAGCTGATTTGCGCACTGGTAAGCGAAGCCTACACTGTGTAAGCGCCCGTACGTTTAGCCATAGCTTAGCACCGCTTAGCTTCATGCAAACCCATGCAAACATGCTTAAAGCCGCTCAAAACTGCCTTAACCACTCTGTATCCAACAACCCTTGTTCTGCCCAGCAACAAAATGAACAGCCCTTGAACCCAGGACCATGTACACTAAAGCCACAACACTTAACCACTTTGCCATGACCACTGTGAAGACAGCTGTTGTTTTACCAATATAGCTGTCAATACACATATTGAGTAGTATTGAACAATTGCCTTTACTTTCATAATTGTGTAGTACCTGTCATTAATATGACTGTTGCATCACATATGTTGTTTTATCATAATGTACACATAGCAGATACATACGGTGAGATACATCTGGAAGGGTATACACAGCTGTGATATTTACACATGACAGGAATATGGATATATACATATTATAGGTCGATATATGTCTACAGATACATACACATGTATACTCATACATATGTCTGTATACATATCTGTATAGTGCAACATATATATGGCCATGTGTACATCTCTTCGTATGTACACACACACACACATATACATATATATATATATATATATATATATATATATACACACACACACACACACACACATATATATATATATATATATATATATATATATATATATATATATATATATAGCTATATGTGTATGCACATCCTATGTCTACAGATATGCCTATTTATGTGGGTATAGATGTAGATATCTATAACTATATGTGCATTCATATCTATTCTGATATATGTATTACTGTCAATATATATGTAGATATCCATACGTACATGTGCATATGTATCTCTATCTGTATATGCGTAAACATATATTGCTCTGTATATGTATATATCTGAGTGTTTATATGTATATATATATATATATATATATATATATATATATATATATATATATATGTACATATACATATCCATCTATGTATGTTGATATGTATATGTGTATATATCTATATAGGTATATGGATAATTATATATACATATATGTTCACCATATGTCCTGAACATGGAGTGGAGCTCTACCTCAGCCCCAAGAGTCCCAACCTCTTAGAGCAAGGGGATGTCAGGTATGTATTGCAGGTATATTTGTAGACTATTGCTACTGTAATAGGGATTGTCTTTACAGACATGGTGTGTGTGGGAGATCACATCTGCTTTTAACATGTGTGCTATTGGCTACTGACAGACATCCTAAGGACATCATAGTACAGTGCCACTGCTAGCACAGTAATGATCCTGTGGACTACAGCAGAGATATGGCCAATATATGTGGACAGTCTGACACACTCTGGTCAATCCAGAGGTATACAAAGAACCCCTTAGTGCAAGACATGTGGACCAAGCCTGACAATGTGGATGTTAACAGCCATGTAGATGTGTATATCACGTAAATACTGGTATACATTTGCCCCATAGGTTATGCATCCACACACCCCTGTCTGTCCTGACACATAATAACTGCTGGCACAGAGCTGCCATGGCCACATACTACCCACTAGTTAGTGACATACATCTGTGCAGCATCCCACTGTTTTGTCTGACATACATGACTGTTATGGTGGCCCAGCAGCAGTATATCTGGCAAGTATCTGGACATGGCATCTCACTGGGTAAGTACACTAAGCTTCTAGGCATGTAACAAAGGACTGTGAAAGATACAGGCAGACTGCCTCAACACTGGCCTACATTTCCTATGGGGGAATACACATGTACCTGCATATATAGCAGGCTCTACAGGCATGTCACAGCACAGAGTAACAGAAACCTGTGTGAAAGTTTCTTTACTCTGTACCCTGCCTCCTGGTCTGTCCTCTAGTGTGCTAGTCACCTCCTTAGCCCTTTGCTTTGGGTGTTTTTCCCCCAGCCTCATGGAAACCAGCTTCTAACACACACTTTCCTACTGTGGAACTGCCTGGGCAGATGCTAATACAGCAATGTTGTGCCTACCTTTAGCTGTAATTATTTTTCAATGTCCTCCTTAGCCCTTTGCTTCAGGTGTTTTTCCCCCAGCCTCGTGGAAACCACCTTCTAACACACACTTTCCTACTGAGGAACTGCCTGGGTGGACACTATTACAGCAAAGTTGTGCCTACCTTTAGCTGTAATTATTTTTCAATGTGTATCCTCCTTAGCCCTTTGCTTCAGGCATTTTACCCCCAGCCTCATGGAAACCACCTTCTAACACAGACTTTCCTACTGAGGAACTACCTGGGCAGACGCTATTACAGCAAAGTTGTGCCTACCTTTAGCTGTAATTATTTTCAACGTCCTCAGCCCTTTGCTTTGGGCATTTTCCCCCCAGCCTCATGGAAACCACCTTCTAATACACACTTTCCTACTGAGGAACTGCCTGGGTGGATGCTATTACAGCAAAGTTGTGCCTACCTTTAGCTGTAATTATTTTTCAATGTGTAGGTGACTTTACATGCTGTTTTTTTGAAGCCAACCTATTTACTTTGTTTTAACTGTTTAATTAGATATTTAACTCAGGGAAGCATACCAGCTAGCTACTACAGCCATATTTTTTACTCAAACCCACTCTCCCAGCCCTCATATAGCGGAGCACCTACATTGCATGGACTACGCCACTAGGTGGCGGTATAAGATCATACTAGCTTACTAAGTCTCAGGTGTGTTGCCCAAACATTTCTCCAGCTCTATGTTGCTATCCCAGTAATATTATTCACCAATTTGAATGGTTAAGTTTCAAGTGTCTGCTACCCATACTGTGCTCTTCTCTCCATGTGCTCTTGCCCTAAGGTACATTGGAAACCACATTTACCTGTACTCTCCAGACAGCAACAGTGACTGTGTTACTGATTGTTTTTTTGGTAACTCCTCCTTATTTCCCCTTTCTTGGGTCTAGCCGCTCCTTTCACCCTGCGGGCTCACTCCGCTCCCCTACCCTACCCCCAAATCCCACCCACCCCAGTGCACCTGACTTTATACCTCCATAAGCCACACCCCAACCCTAACATCCAATCAATCACTGTACCTCATCAATGCTCTACTCCAACATTATATGTTTAGCTATTACACTTTAAAGTACCAATACACCACATAAGCATTCACATCTTCCTTCTCTGCATCTACCCCTATCATCCCCTCTTCCTTCTTCCTCTTCTAAAACCTATATTAGACTACAAACAATGACTAAAGTACAAATGTCTAACCACAGGAAACTCATACTGTGTCACACTATTCTACCTCTTCTGATTGCATCCTATTTCTTAACCATTTATGAACATCTCACCTTCAATGACTTTCACCATCCCTTTCTACAAACTCCTCCTTCAACTCATGCATCCACCAAACACTTAAATATCACATCTACATCCTCCTATCTACTTCCTAAATTCCACAGACAAGCCCATATCTCTTATCATCCATCTAGGAAATCTATACACTTTAACTCTATTATCCTAAAGTGTATACATAAACTTCAACTGCACCCACTCTTAGATGGTGACATTCACCCCAACCCTGGCCCAAACCATATCAATGCCACAGACCTCCACAGTCCACCTACCTTTCACATCCCATCTAGACCATCTCTCTCTATATTGCTCATCTCAACATTCGTCGCATAAACAATAAAATAGCCCAACTTCATGCTCTGTTAGATGTATATTCCTTCGATATCCTATGTCTCACAGAGACTTGGCTAAAACCTTCAATTCAGGACAATGAAATTACCCCACCTGGATATAATATACTTAGAATTGACCGCAAAACTAAAAAAGGTGGTGGAGTAGCAATATTATATAAATCATGGCTACAAGTTAGCTCATTTGATTCACATCTACTCAATGACAGTAATGCTGAATTACTCATTGCCAAACTGCAAATCAATGCCTATAAAGCCATTTATATAATTTGCTCTTACCTCCCTCCTGGAAACAACATCAATACCCTGGAAAATATCCTTAGCTGGCTTTCCACTAACTTACCACAGGAATCTATAGTGCTGGGTGACTTTAACATAGACTGGACTAGCTGTATTGCAGCTAAGCCAACCACCCATTTTAACCTATATGTTTTCTCCCAAACTATTACTTCTCCAACCAGAATGCATAAACCTAGCCACAAAGAAAGCACCTTAGACTGGATTCTTGTTAACAGTCATCCCAATGCATATAAAACAGGTACAATTCCTGAGGATATCAGTGACCACTCACTCACCTACATAATTAGGCAAAGAACTAACATTCCCAAACCAACCTTTTATAGAACAACTTGGACCAATAAGTACTTTAATCCCGATAGCTTCCAAACTGAACTTAGGTCTTGTGACTGGTCTCCCCTAAAATACCTCCAACTTGAGGATGCAGCGTTATACTTTAACACAAAATTCTTACAAATCCTGGACTCCCATGCCCCTACTCATTCAATCAGAAATAGGACAAAAACTGCACCATGGCTTACTAAAGACACTAGACAAAAAATCAGACTGAGAAATAGAACATGGGCCAAATGGAGAACTCCCAGAAACCCAACAGACCATCATAACTTTAAACATATTAGAAATGCTACCAAGAAATCTATACTCCTTGACAAGAAAAACTTTTACCTTCAGCTCCAGCATAAACATCAGTACAACTCCCAAAAGTTTTGGTCAGGTATTAATAAACTAGTACAACTAGAACGCTCCAAAACACCTACCCCATCAGGTACCTCCCATAGCAATCCTAAGCATATTGCAGACACCTTTAATACCTTCTTTACTGTCACTCTTTAGCTAGCTCACTACCATCCCTGTAAATACTAGCTTGACTCCCACTTCAAGTACCTCTCTTCCCTCTTTTCATCTACAACCAGTACCCACTTCCCTCATTTGCCAGCTTCTTGGAAAACTTAAACCATCCACCCCCTCTGCTGACCTTCTACCTGCTGAATATCTACAAATTGCTGCTAAATCAATAGCATATCCTATCTCCATTCTAATAAATAGAACAATTACTGAAGGTACAATTCCATCAGTCTGGAAAATCTCCCAAATTATCCCTCTTCATAAGGGCAGTAACTCTACTGAACTCTCTAACAATCGCCCAATAGCATTGCTCTCCCCACTAGCAAAAATCATGGAGAAATGAATCCACCACCAACTATTAGACCACATGCTACAAAATAACATAGTAGCAAACTGCCAACATGGTTTCAGGCCATTCCATAGCACCACCACTGCCCTCTTATCCTTTTCGGACTGTCTCAACAAACATCGCAATAACAATACTCTTTCTTCTGCTCTCTTTATTGACCTCTCGAAAGCCTTCAATATGGTAAACCACCAGATACTTCTGAGTATACTTAAGTTCCTTTCTCTTGATACTCAGGCACTTAAATGGTTTAACTCCTATTTAGAAAACAGAAAACAAGCAGTACTTTGGGAGAATAACCTTTCCACCCTTCTTCCGGTTACCTTGGGCATCCCTTAAGGCTCCATCTTGGGCCCTCTCCTATTTTCTCTGTTTATCAATGATCTAAACATGAATATTCCACAAGCCACCTGCATACAATATGCAGATGATTCAATATTAATATGCTCAGCTTCATCAATTTCTGAATTGCAGTCCCTCTCCCAAGCAACATTTAACATAGTTGAGAACTGGTTTCTCCAATGCTGTTTCCTCCTTAACCCCAAAAAAAACAAACTATTGTTCTTTACTCCTACACAAAAGTCCTCCCCCCTCCACTTCACTGTAACATCAAACAATGGCACTGTCATAACTCCCGACCCTACCACCAAACTCTTAGGGGTAACTATAGATGACAACCTCACCTTTGATACCCATATTAATACTACAATAAAGTCAGTGAACAAAAAACTAGGCTCTCTCTATAGGCTAAAACAGTTTCTTACACCAAAAGCTAGAACTACAATTGCCCATACCCATCTTATCTCTACCCTCCACTACCGCTCCTATTTATACTAACCTATCAAAAAACAACCTCAACAAGCTTAATTTCCTCCTACAATAACATTGCCAGATTTGCCACTGGATCCCCATTTAGAACCCACCACTGTCACAATCTCAAATAGCTAGGATGGCTGGAACTACCTAATCAGCTTCTCTTTCACCGACTTATTACTGCCCACAAAACCCTTCATCATCCAAGCAATACTACTGTACTAACTACCCTCATCTCCCCCTACAATAATCTTAAAACCCTACGCTCATCAAGGAAACTTCTAGTATCCACCACAAAATCCATTAACAGGGCTGGGGACTCCATTCTCCAACACAGTAGGAAAAACCTGGAACCAGTTCCCTAGTGAACTAACCTCCCACTCCTCTACACCACTTTTCAAAAAGCTACTTAAAACATGCCTCAAGACACACTGGCTTTGCCCTTGTAACAAACCCAGACTAAAAAGCTACTGCGTACTACTCTCACCTTTCACTTTTCATTGTACTACTGCACTGCCAGTACCTCTCATTAACCTTACAGCTTATGTGCAGTTAGCTACCTTACTCTGTACTGTCTAAGTTTTTCTACATAACCCAACTTAGAGTTTTACCTGCTCTCTTAGCTGACAACAGTATGTGTGAGTCTTCAACATCTGTATCATCACAATCCTGCTGTATCAGAGTTTTCTTGCTCTTATATCAACTTAATTCTGCTATTAACTATACCACTAAAATATTGCATCTTAAACTGCTTTCTCATCACTCTATATTCATACTTCCAGTTATGGTATACTATTTCTTCCCTTTTTAATTGATGTTAGGTTCCTGGTCTCTAAATATATGATTTTAAAATCTCTTTAGTCTTGTAAGGATACGCTACAAGTTGTTTACAAATGTGTTCTAGGATTACAAATATACTGTTTTTATTGTGTTTATGTATTTTTATCTATATTGGAGCTTTTCTCCCCGGGCTTCCACTGAAAATGGACATATATCCAGTTGGACTAGCCCGGTCAACAAATGTAAAATAAAATAAAATAAAATAAATAAATAATTGCATAACCACAACCAATGTGAACACAACCACAGCCACATATGGTAAGCTAGCATAATATTACAGTATATGGACTATCTGATGAACACCATCCTCATATGTGCCACTCACACACTAACCCTACATATACTGGGCTGCTACACAGTGTGGTCTGATGCCTGTCTGTGGTATGGGGCATGTGTGTGTTTGGCCCTACAAACATGTAAGCCAATAGGGTAACATACAGAGGAGCAGCATGTAACATCAGATAGAACAGGACCAAGAACATTGACATCTACCACAGTCTGTACACAGTCCAAGGTACATATTCACAATACACACACTAACAGTCACCATAAGTACACATACCTCAGTACTGTACAAACAACCACAGAATGCTCTGGTTATGCCCTCAAATATAACCCCTACTATACATAATATGTGTTGCATTCTGATATCTCACTGGCTTGTTATCAGATATGATGTCAAGAAATATGGTGTACAGAACATATGCACCTCTTACTCCATGACATATGCACAAAGGTTGACAGAGTTGTGGCTGGAGGAACAAACACAGGGCCAATATTGACATGTTGCTGTGATAACCTCATACATTTACTGTTGTAACTGGGTTTGTTGCAACATATGTCCTATGAGGGATATGAAGTCAGTAATTCTCACAGCTGTCACCATCTACCGTCTGCAATCCTCACACTACCTTCTGCAGTTCACAGATAGGTGCTCTGTTGGTAACACAAGAAACAAAAGACACCACACACTGCCCAGTCTGCAGATGACCCTACAGATGGGGGTTTCCTCATAAACATAGCACTGACATGACAGGTATTAAAACATGTAGGACAGACATATCCACACACACCCTGTTAAACCAACATTACTCCAAATGCGGTATAGCAGCACTTACAGTCTGTAGTCAAGTCAGGCACATCCCCCTCCTGTGTGTTGGCCTGTTTCCACAGTGTATGTTGTTAGAGGTAAATCCCCAATCCATCTGTGATGCTGTTTGCCAAACAACAGATCTAGTTCCTGCTCACAGTGAATGAAAAGGCCTGACACCAACATGATGTTCCTAGATATTGGAGTGTGTTTCCATGCAATTGGCTATGTGAATGTTGCCACAGCTGTTCCACATGCAATCAGCTAGAGGAGGGCTGCAATTCATGCAGAGGCCATCAGCTGATTATGAGCATCATTTACAATACACGTGCTGCTGCCTAAGCAAAGCAGGTGTAAGTATCCACACCCACCAGAGAGGGAGTGAGAGAGGCAGACAGAGACAAACATATGTCAGGGAGGGGTGGGAGAGTAAAACTTAAGCATGTTTGTGTCACAAACCTACCAGTACAAGGTATCAAACTCTTAACTGACTATGCATTGCTATCACATGTCTATGCAGTTTTTGGATGAGCCACATAGGTTACATGTTGAGGAGCCCACCAGATGTATATGTTATGGTGAGTGACATCTGCAACAGTGATAGAGTAGCTAAATGGTAGGTGTAGTACAAGTGCCTATCTGCATGAACAGGTGTCAGCGTCAACATAGCCACACTCTCTCAGGGACCCACACACATTGACACACTTGGCAGGGTCAGGAATACAACTCATCACTAGTTAGATTACCACAACACAGTACTGTGCAGGTATCACATGCACCATGGGGGTTATACGGAGGTTATATGGGCAAAGGGTATGTGGAGGTGTCTGACATTAGACGGCATGCTTCTGTATGGCAATGGGGGTTGTAGTGAGTGTGAATGTGGTCATAAGCATCATACACCACACACACAGACACAGGGTGCCAGTACTGACATGCAGGGGGTGCATTGCTTCACGGGTGTGCAATGGTCAACTGTGCCAGATGGCTATACAAGGCTAGGTGATGGGTATACCTTGGCATCAGGCCACATGACTGCAGTGTGGCTCAGCGGGTGTAGTGTCTGGATTTGCCCACACAGGTGGGTATTGCATTCGCCATCCAGTCACCTGGGTAACTACTGTGTGTGGCCATTGCTGTACATTGCTTGCCATGTATGTGTTCCTTAGTTCATGAAATGGATGGTGTCTGGGATGTGCACACATCCCATATGCATGTACAGTGACATAAAGAACTGTACCTGGGGTGTCTGGCCCATGTTGTGTACACAAATTGTTATCATCAGATGTGCCAGTCCTGGCTTCATGTGGTGGGAACTGTTAATGGACACTAGGTTGACCCTGCATCTACATTGATAGCATGCTACAGGTATTCCCTGGTGTCAATGGTATCTGTCCATACAGGCCATGTGTTTCAGGCATGGTATGTCCTTTGTGGGTGACATTTGATGGCACCACAGGTGTTGCAAGTGTCCAGTGAGGAACATAAGGAAGGAGCACTGTCTGCATGTGCATGCGTGTACAGGCCTATTGGACTGATGGACAGGGTGCCATTCCCTCTGTAGCCCACTGCAATCACACCATGGTTACTATCAGTGGGCAATATGCAGGGTACTACCAACATAGCGGTTGTTGCCTAGGCAAGTGTTTGTGTATGAGACATGGGTTGAGAGTGTTCTCTGGGTAATACAAGGGTTGCTAACTTTGTTTGCCTGGCCTTGATGTCACGTGTAGGGGTATGGATTTGCACACCAGCCTTACAGTTATTTCACATCTGTTATCCCTGTACGGTGGACATTATGACATATACTAGGGCCACCATATAAGATATTTTCAAAACTTGCTCCACAATGAGTCCAGTTGTTACACACTCACAGCCACCTCCACACAGGATATGAATGACAAACACAGGCACATAGACAGACACCTGCCATGTCTAGGATTAGAACTCCTACCTAACTAGTTTATTACACTACGACACTACACAGTTATAGGATGCGTCACAGAGATTACTGGAGTACTCCTTCCCCAAAGTTGTATTTCACAGTGAATGACATCAGCAGGATTGCAAAAGTATGGCATTTGAATTGTAGTGAGTATGACTAGCCTAAAAAGCATTGCTCCCTACACAGATATAGAAACACACACAAACATCCACACCTGCCATGTGTGGGAAGAGAATCCCTACCAGAGTTCTATATCACACTACAGCATTATGCTGTTATAGGACATGCCATGGGGATTGCTGGAGTACTCTTTCCCCAAAGGTGTATTTCACAGTGAATGACAGCAGGCTTGCCAAAGTAGGACATTTGATTTGTAGTGATCATGAGTAGCCTAAAAATAATTTCTCTCTACACAGACAGACACACACACACACGCACACATGCACACATGCACACACACACACACACACACACACACACACACACACACACACACACACACACACACACACACACACACACACATATACACAGTTGCCATGTCTGTGATTAGAACTCCTACCAAACTAGTTTATCACACTACAGCAGTACGCAGTTATGGGACACACCACAGAGATTACTGGGCTACACTTTTCCCAAAGGTGTATTTCACAGTGAATGACATCAGCAGCCTTGCCAAAGTAGGGCATTTGAATTGTAGTGAGTGTGACTAGCCTAAACATCATTGCTCTCTACACAGATAGATACACACACACACACACACACAATCGCTATGTCTGTGATTAGAATTCCTACCTAATTAGTTTATCACACTACAACAGTATGCAGTTGTAGGATGCACCACAGAGATTACTGGGCTACATCTTTCTGAAAGGTGTATTTCACAGTGAATGACATCAGCAGCCTTCCCAAAGTAGGGCATTTGAATAGTAATGAGTGTGACTAGCCTAAAAAGCATTGCTCTCTACACATACACACACACACACACACACACACACACACACACACACACACGCACACACACACACACACACAGTTGCCATGTCTGGGATTCAAACTCCTACCTGACTAGTTTATCACACTACAGCAGTATGCAGTTATGGGACACACCATGGAGATTACTGGAGTACACCTTTCCCAAAGGTGTATTTCACAGTGAATGACATCAGCAGCCTTGCCAAAATAGGGCATTTGAATTGTAGTGAGTAGGACTAGCCTAAAAAGTATTGCTCTCTACACAGACATACACGCACACGCACGCACACACACACACACACACACACACACACACACACACACACACACACACACACACACACACACATGCATACAGTTGCCAAGTCTGGTATTAGAACTCCTACCTAACTAGTTTATCACACTACCGCAGTACGCAGTTATGGGATGCACCATGAAGATGACTGGGCTACAACTTTCCCAAAGGTGTATTTCATAGTGAATGACATCAGCAGCCTTGCCAAAGTAGGGCATTTGAATTGTGGTGAGTGTGACTAGCCTAAAAATTATTGCTCTCTACACAGACAGGGACAAACACACACACACGCGCGCACACACACACACACACACACACACACACACACACACACACACACACACACACACACACACATGCCCACACACACAGTTGCCATGTTTGGGATTAGAACTCCTTCCAAACTAGTTTATCACAGTACAGCAGTATGCAGTGATAGGATGCGCCATGGAGATGACTGGACTATGCCTTTCCCAAAGGTGTATTTCACAGTGAATGACATTAGCAGCCTTGCCAAAGTAGGGCATTTGAATTGTAGTGAGGGTGACTTGCCTACAAAGCATTGCTCTATACACAGACGGGGAGACACACATGCACATGCACACACAGACAGTTGCTATGTCTGGGATTAGAGCTCCTACCTCACTAATTTATCACACTACAGCAGTATGCAGTTATAGGATGTGCCACAGAGATTACTGGGCTACACCTTTCCCAAAGGTGTATTTCACAGTGAATGACATCAGCAGCCTTGCCAAAGTAGAGCATTTGAATTGTAGTGAGTATAACTAGCCTAAAAATCATTGCTCTCTACACAGAGAGAGACACACACACACAGTTGCCATGTCTGGGATTAGAACTCCTACCTAACTAGTTTATCACACTACAGCAGTACGTAGCTATAGGATGCGCCATGGAGATTACTGGGCTATACCTTTCCCAAAGGTGTGTTTCAAAGTGGATGACCTCAGCAGGCTTGTCATAGTAGGGCTATGGGGAGGGCAGTGTGTGTGCATGGGTCACAACTCATTCATCTAGAGGTTGACACACCACATGTGGGCACACACAGGGGTTATATTCCACAGGTATGTGTATACAGCTGCTAGATGACTACTTCCTTGTACAGTCATGTTGCACAGCTAGCACTTGCATCACATAGTCTGTAATGCTGATGGATACAGTTGGCTAATGCCTACAGTGAGTGACATTTACACTTCATGTGGTTGTAGCCATTTGGCTGTGTGCTGGGTGGGACAGGCCTCATAATGAATGGCTCCTTGTCACAGTCACTCTCTTCCACGCATCTTTGTATGTCTACTTTTGGCTTATTGCAGTGTGTTGTCCTTGGATATATGTCTGTGTTCCTATCCACTGTGTGTGCAAAGCATGACTGGTGCATACTGAGGAGTGTATGCACTAACATCTGCAACTGCCAGATATGTATGGTCCACTGTTGTTTACAGACATGGGCTTCATTTGTTCAAGTGTGTGAGCATGCCCAGTATGACCTTTCAGTATGTTGTTGTCTGACATTGCCTTCATTTCTCTGTGTGCGAGCATGCCCAGTATGCCCTTCTGTATTGAATGTGTGGATCAATTCCAGGTAGTTTGTACTCCAGTGCAGACCTTTGTGTTGTACACTTACAGGTAGCAAACTGTTTCTGCAGGGTATCCGTCGATCATTTGGCAATATGGGGGCAAACTGTGCAGGGGATAGTGTGTACTGTAGATGATTGTGTCTGTGCTGCTTCAGCTACATGGTACTGCTGTTAGCAGAGATATTCAGACATGTGTACTGTTATACACTGTGATGTTTTCTGTCCTCATGTACTGTCAGGTGGACATTCTTGCTCACAGTGATGTCTTGGGGGACAAGGGTGACTGCAGCTGTGTCCGGTATTGTGGGCAGATGCCAACATATTCATGGTAAGTTATGCCATTCTGGTGGGGGAGCTGCAGACACTTCCTGCTGGGTCTGTGTATCCAGTTCAGCATCTTTGTACAGTGCTGGAAGAGAATTCCATACTTGTACAGCCATCAACATGGCAGTATGGCCTTATCTTGCTATGGCAATACCTCACATCTGTACAGATTCGCACAGGTTACCCAGAAGCAGGGGCCATGAGTCAGGACATTACCACTAATGTGGTGTATGTGCAGGTATGTAGCCACCCATTTATGTGTTTGCAGCCAGGGATAATGTGTGCACAGAGCTTTGTGTCGGACCTTGCACATTCATTGCTGCCCATGCTCCCACCACCCCCACTGTTATTCTATCCTCTTCCATACATTATGCATACATTCTCTGATACTTTTCTTAAGGTTATCACACCATCACAGCTGTGTGTTGGTGTTGGTCCACAGTTCATGCAGTGGGACATGGTGGATATGTTACTGTGGTTCTGTGGTTTGTCCTTATGGCCTTGCATATGGCTTATGTGGAGTATGTTATGTTGTTATTTGGGTGTCCATGACATAGCATGCATTGGCAGTACATGTGAGACGCAGGCCTTTGGCAGCAGCCTGTGGGCCATTAGGTGTTGATACGGGCCAGATGTGGCAGGCCATTGGATTCTGTCAGTCCTACAGTCTCTGACCGCCATACAGTATATTTCCTTGGGGTGACAGGGTAGGTGTGCTAGGTGTTCATGCCAATACCTTCTATCAGTCTTGATCAGGTGGTGTGGATGCTGACAGGGTGCTACCTATGGCTAGGGACACACCTGCATGGGACACCTGCACTGCATGCTGCATTATTTCATTATTACCATATACAAGTGGGGTCATATTGTACCCATTTCCCACAGCAGGGATACGACTAGAGAGGTACCTGTGGGTGGTGTTTGAGTAAGCTGGGTGCATGTTTGCTATGGACACTACTTGCATCTGACACACAGACATTCATGGGGCATTTCAGTTATGCTGGCATATGCAGGTACATCAGCTGTTTCCCAATACATCAGTCCTACCTCCTTTGTGATCTGCAAGTGTTCGGGCAGACAACACTGGTATCCCCTACTACAGGACCAGATAATATGATGCATACCTGTATGTACAATTCCAAGGGTGTCTCCATTTCACAGTGACACAGTATATACTGTATGTCTGTGCTACGTTCCCCAGTGTACTGCTTGTATATCTATCTCAATAGCCATGCCATGTCAGTCTTTCAGATGGTGATACATATTACCACCATACATTTACAATGGCTTACTGCTAGCATGTGGTATACTGGTGGGAATTTTCTTTGGCACTGCAGTTGTGAGGATTTGTCCCTGTCATCATCAGTAGTGGGTAATGGCCACCAGGTCTTACCTCAACATGCATACATACTGACCACTCTCACACAATGGGAAACACACACCAACCAAACACACACATACCTGCATATTGTGCAAATGCTGCAACCTATCCTGCTTTCTTGGCCACCTCTGGGCATCTGTGCTCCACTGGTATTATGACTGCACATACATGTTACTACATTTCTACATAGGGTTGTGGGGGCCACACCTGACTGTTACAACATGTGTACATTGGTTTGGGGGGGGCACACCAGATCATTATTACATTTCTAAGTAGGTTTTTGGGGGCATACTTGACTGCTACTACATTTCTATGTAGGGTTGGGCGGAGCACACCTGACTGCTTCTACATTTCTACACAGGATTGGGGGGGCACACCTGACTGTTACTACGTTTATATGCAGGATTGGAGGAGGGGGCACACCTGCCTATTTCTACATTTCTACAAGGTGGTTGGGAGGGGCACACCTGACTGTTACTACATTTCTATGCTGGATTGGGGGAAGGGGCACACCTGGCTGTTTCTACATGTCTACATAGGATTTGGGGAGACACACCTAACTATTTATACATTTCTACACAGGATTGGGAGGGCACACGTGACTATTTCTACATTTCTACACAGGATTGGGGGGGGGCACCTGACTGTTTCTACATTTCTACATAGGATTGGGGGACACACCTGACTGTTACTACATTTCTACACTGGACTGGGGGGCACACCTGACTGTTCCTACATTTCTACATAGGATGGGGGAGCACACCTGACACTTGTACACATTTGCTATGACTGTACTGGTATGTCAGGTACTCCATTTCAGTCTGTAGTCTAACATATCATGCTGACTAGAGGCATATCAGTGTACTACAGGTCTTAGCTTTGATTGACCTACATATTAGTTTCTGACTTCCTACCCTTCAGAACTAACATCCCACTGCCTGACCTGCTGTAGTCTGTCTGTGTAGGCCTGGCGGGGAGGTTACCCATAGGCATCATTCAGAGGCCATAGCAAAGCCTTTGTTTGTGTTTGTCTACACCTGTCCTGCTGGCTGAGACTGTTGTTGGGTATGTGAACCTCCATGACTGGCATGTGTGAGTCATATGGGCACACATGTGACCCAGCACATTTCCTGCAGTGGGTTTTGTTGCCCTGTGTAGTACCGGCTACTATGGTGACATCAGTATTTGTTACAGATCTCATGGTGCCACTATAGGTGTCTACTATCTGTTGGCATACCATTCAGCCACCCACTTCCCTTGCATGCTCACATCCATAGCATAGATACAGGAAAGAACACATTCTACTCCATTTGGCAATTGGTAGGTTGAGTGACTTACCTTGTGGGTGTGCCAGTATTGAGGATGGTGCTAGAGGGCTGCCTACATCAGATGCACATAGTGCACTCCCTATACATGGTTGAGCATAGGTGGTGTCATGTTTGGCATCCCTTTTACTGTATGTGCGAGTCAGAGAGAGGTGTCATTCCCTGGGTCCCTACTGTGTCAGTGTACGTGCTATGGGTTGCCTCTTTGCCGAGGCCAGGGCATACTGGGCATGCCTCCATCTGCCTACTGGGGCAGGCTCAGGTTGTTCCTCCTCCAAGTCACTCTGTGCCTGTGCAGGCTTTGGCATTGGTGGGGGGGTTTGGCCCTGCCCCATGCTGTTCCTGCTGCAGCTGTTTCTGCAGGATCATATTGTGTAGCATGGCACATACGATGACAATTTGAGTACATGTAGCTGGTGAGTACTGCAAGGCTCCACCGGATGTGTCCAGGCACCGGAACTGTGACTTGAGCATCCCAAACACACTCTCTATTATAAGTCTGGTCTATGCATGTGCCTCATTATGGTGTTCTTGTTTGGGTGCGTGTGCATTTCCAATGGGTGTCATCAGCCATAGCTCCAGTGCGTAACCAGCATCCCCCATTAGGTGACTGTAAGGGATGTCCCCACTGACAAATCTCTGGTACAGCTGCATCAGATGCCAGATGTGGGAATTGTGATAGCTTCCAAGGCAGCCAGCACACACATTATTATAATGCCCTGGGCATCGCGCAAGACCTGGCATTTAATGGAGGGGAAGCCCTTGCGGTTGATTTAGACCCTACTCCAATCACCGGGTGGTGCTTTGATGCATATGTGCACCCACTACCTCAGGGTATTCTGCTATTTGGTGGAAGAGACACATATTGCTGGCCAACCCCTCACGGGTATTGAGGAAATATACGTGCTCACCGGCATGATCTGACATGGCATTCAGGAACTGGTGGAATACTCTGGATGCTGATACCTGTGAGATCCCCATGATATCCCTAGTTTGGCTTTGACGGGTACCTGTGGCTAGTATTCCTAGGCCTACACATACCTTGGTATCCACTGGGATGGGTTCCCTTCTGTTAGTTTGGTGTGTCAGGCGTGGCCGGCACAGCTCAACAATTTGCTGTAGGAGGTCCCTGTCCACCCTATAGCGCTCCACTACCTCCAACTCATGTAGCCCCTGGTAGGTTACCCTGGGTCTGTACACTCTTCTCCATCTCCTCCCTGTGGGTTGGTTGACAGCATTCCCATCCTCACCACCCTCAGCCTCTTCCACATGTTGTTGTATGATAGCTGCTGCAGCCCTATCATTTTGTTGTTTTGTTTGTTAAAAGTTTCCCGCTTGTATACACCGGTGGTGTAGAGTATGGGAAAAACCAGAGGGAAAGGTGTTTGCATAGTTTATAGTAGTGTTCTGGGCTGGGCTGGTCTGCTGCCTGTGTAATTGGCTGGTTCTTATACATTTCACTTGCCAGCTATGCTGGTTCTCCTAGATTACCTTCCTACTGCTGTTTTCCCTTCCCATTGCCTTCCTGTTTAAGCCTGGGGGCACGCCATGCAAGCACAGTGCTCAAATGTGCACAGAGCTGCTATTTCCTGGTTTACTTTTTTTTCCTTTAAAACCCGGTGCGCGGCACACACACCCACTTAGGCAATGTAAAGGGTGCTAGGCAGCCTCAGGCACACCCCCTTGCTTAGCTGTGCTAAGCTAGGAGCAAACCCGAGCCACAGGGCTCCAATCCACTTACAGTATGTCTGACATACCCCCCTTTGATGTCAGCTAACTACTAGGCTTGCACCAAGCTATGCCTGCTCTTACACTGTTGGGAGCTGCCTAGCATGCAGGGGAAATCTAGGATTCACTATCATTCTTCTCATTTGCATAGGATTGCCTGCTAATGCATAGTTACATGTCCCACACTGAGGCTCCCCCCTTAGCAACCACTAGTCACTGGCCATGTTATCTTCTGCCTGCCATTGAGTATAATGGCAGAATAGTGATTTTGGTTAGAATGCTTATTTTATGGGGTTTTTTTTCTTATTTTCCCCCCCGATCTCATTTGCGCGCCACTGCCCTATGCTTAAACAGCCAAGATCGGCTAAAAAGAAATAAAAGTTGAATTTTTTTTTGCAAGTGTTTTCCATGCCAATGGCCTTATAGTTGGCCATTGGCATGCTTTATACATGATATCCACCCTTTATTTGGAGCTGTCATGGCTCCGTTTTGTAATTTGCAGAAATGTACTCCGTTACTGGTGGAGTACATTTCTGCAGATTATACTTGTCCTGCACGCCCAGTTTTCAGCTTCCTGGATCGCAAATTCACCTCATTTGCATGGATTTCTCCTGCAAATGGGGTAATTTGCATACAGGGGCTGAGTCTGTGCAGGACTAGTGCAGGAGCGCTCGTGCATGCACCTACAGGTTATTCCTGGATCGCATGGCAGACATATTGCCTGCTGGAGCTCCTGCACTAGTCCTGCATGTCATGCAGGGCTTGCAGAATCCAGGGGATAGTCTTTTAAGACAGTGTAGGGAAATGATAATAGAGAAGTTATGAATAAAGTTGAAGTTGGAAGGTAAATGTTCTTAAATGTCAGACTGAATAGAATTATTGCCTCTTTCTGAATAAATACTTCATCATGGAAAGCAAGCAGATGATGTTGGCAGAAGGGGTGCAGTGATTGTCTTCAGAGACTACAAATGAAAGTGGACCACAATTAATTTAACAAAACATTTTTATAAATAATAATTTTGTTGTCAGCCAAATGTAATGTTATTTAATGTAACTCATTCTGCAGAGTCCTGAACTTTTCTAAGATATTAAAGTACTTTTCAAAGAAATAAGTTGGGATAGGATGATTAAATAAAATCTATGCTACAAATGAACCTAGTTTTAGAAATGTATATAAAAATAACTGGTAAATATATGCAAAAAAGGTAAATATGTCAGCTAATTTGAATGGTCTTATCAGATAAGTGCTTGTTGAGAAGCTGATGAAAAGGAAAAAAATGAAGCTTTACATATCAATGAATGTTTCACAAATGGAAAAAAGGATTAAACTGATGATAAAAATGATTAAAACATCTAAAGTTTTGTATAAGGAAACTTTAGCAACATGTGTGTACTTTAATTGGACGGCCTTTTTTTTGCATTTCTAAATATGTTGTTGTTGTTTGTCTTTCAGCTTTTCCCAGTTAGGGGTCGCCACAGTGGAACTCCGGTCCGCTAATGATTGGCAGTAGATTTTCACGAACGCAGAGGTGCCAGCTTGACGCCCAACCTTCAACGAAGGCACACCCATTTACGCATGTCTTTCGAACACCACCCAACTGCGAGGAGGACATGCAGACTCCACACAGAAGGCACTCCCCGCACTCTAGCTGAGAATCGAATGGGAGAACCTCTTGCTGTGAGGTAACAATACTACCGCTGTACCACCATGGCTTTTTTTTTGCATTTCTAAATATGCTAGTGCAAAATGTACAAATATGAACTTCATGACTTTTTAGATGTTAGATGCTCTTAAATACAATTGAATTCTGGATGTCCCTAAAGTTTTCTATTTCAAGACTTTTCAGATGTTAGATGCCCTTAAATTTAATCAATTTCTGGGTGTTCCTAATGTTTTCCAGGTTGCATTAAAATATTTGTAAAGCTGGTCCACTGAGATTAGACAGCTGTTTCTCTAGATAGAAGAAGATGGAGAAATGTAGACAAAAATAGGTAACCAGTTAAATCATGGCCTAGTAGTACTTAGACTGTGTACTGGCACTGGGGCAAATATTTCTCTCTCCTTGCTAAAAAATAATGTACAGTGCCTTAGTGAGTACATCCTCAAATGGCTATCATTAGTGACTGACTCCAATCTTCAACATAGTTCTCAGCCTTTTATGTCCAAAATCAGGAAAAAAGTCCAAAAAATTAATGGGGGACAAAGGCCCAAAATCAATAACAGATTTTGCTTTTAAAGTTGCTAAAATAATAGCATGGGTTATCTAAAGGATATGAAGTTTGAAACTCAAATGTCAATCTTTATTTAGTAATTATAGACCTCAAAGATTTCAATGACAAAACTACAAATTTATTGGTAAAAATCTGGGACATTCTTTGAAATCAGAATAAAACAGTTAAAATTATGACAGTTTGCTAGAAAACTACACATTTGATAAGAAACATACTAAAAATGTGAGGTAGTACAGTCAGGAACATCACTCAGCAGCATATAGTTATTGTGTTTTCACAATACAATACAGTACAATGCATTGTTAGCCCATCTCTTTCATCCTGCTCCACGCCTGTACCTCCACCGATAGCTGTTAATTCATTAGGCCTTACCTCAAGCAGGGGCAGTAGAGTAGAACTACTACTACTAGTCTATATTCACACTATTGAAAAACACTGGGACACCCTTCCTCTAGTAACCAGGGCAACTCCCAATCCTGCTTGCTTTAAACACTCCATGCAACAACACCTAAGCCGTTCGTGGATCTATTCATGCTATAACCCTAGCTAATCATAACCTCACTTTTCCTGGCTAACTTCCCTATTTCTCATCCCCACAACCTATCTTTTTCCCTCTACCCCCATTCTTCCTCCTCTTATTCCACTACTTTCTGTGCCCCCCTGCTCTATCTCTTTACTCTTTCTTCACTTGTTTATATTACTGTGAAATTGTCTGTCCTGACCATCAGACAGCCAGGCTGCCATATGTGCCAGAATTTCTTGATGACTAAAATCCCTGTCACCATTTTCTTTGTGTACCTTCTCCTCTTCTGCTTGTTGCAAACCCACTGGACTCTCAGATCCCCTAAATGGGTCCCCAAGCGATGTCAGAAGAGTCTGCTGCTAGCATCTGGGACACAGTATTAATCCTGAAGAGGGCTTCATTGTTCAAATGGATGCTATCTATCCACCATTTAATGTATTTCCTTATGCATAGGGACAGAGGAGCAATTGTCTACAGGGAGTACATACTCTAGCACCACCTATTCCTGTGGTAATACTGAAGTAATTTTCATGTTTAACCTGACCAGGTAGACCATTAAATTGCAGGACGTCATGTTTTACAGCAGCCTGAAACACTCCCTAGATGAAATGGTGCAAAGCTGAAATCTTGTTGAAATATTGGAAAAAGAACAGGACTTTATTGGAAGGCATGAAAGCCCTCTGGTCTTACAAGTCCAGAACAGCTCCCACTGAAAGCAATCTGTGGTAATCTGTATGATGCTCTGAATCAGTCACTTATCTATGTATGGGAATATATGCACAACTTTTATCTTACAAAAAGCAGTTACTGGAATTAGGTACTTTGGAAAGATCCTGGGTTCAGTAGGCAAGCCAAAGCGCATGGAAGTAAATTGAAAATACACCTATGGACCCCCCCACCCTCACCTTGAATATTAGGAATTGTGTATCCTCCTCAGCTATGAGGATATACAGGTCAAGGCCCTTTAAGCCTAGTTTCACCACTAAGGTTTCTGGGATGATAAATGATGGCAGTTTTTCTAAAGTCAACATTTTGAATTTGGTAACTAAAAGGCATTTTTTTAATCATGATAGGTACAAAATGGACCCCCAAGACCTTTCTTTCTTTGCATCTCAGAAAAGTATCAAATGGATTCATGTTTACATTTTCAGGCACCAGTTCTGTATACCAATGTGCAAGGAAGATGTCCACATTGTGAAGCATCAGGTACGTCTACTACTTGGGAGCAGGAGGAATACCTAAGAATGTTGATGTTACTAGAAACTGAAGGCTGTAGCCTGATCTTATAACCTGCAGGACTCACCTGTTCTGTGTGTTGTTTTCTCACTGGTTTATGAAAAAGCATAGTCTGCCTCCTACCTTCTCTGGAAGACAAGGAGAGAGAGGGGAGGCAGGAGTTAGTTGAGGTGGGATTTTTTTGGGGGGTTGGAGGTACTGCACATAGTCATAGTTGCTTCTTGAGGGTGTCCTGGGCCTAAGTTGCTCTCCCAGCTCTACCTCTGGAGCCAATTTAGCTCTTCTTAGGAAATTTGCCCCTTTTTGAGAATTTCCTTTGTTCTGTTGGAGAAAAAGGTCCACTCTTACTTGGATAATTCCTGACACATACATGGAATAGGAACTGAAAAAGGTACTTGGCAGACTGCATAATTTCTCCTTTTCCACCATTGTATGCCTTTTCAATAGAGGGTCCAAAGATAAGTTCAATGTGGCATTAAGGGGTTCTGACTTGACATTCTCTGGAAGGGGCTGGCACGTCAGCCAGCATGTTTCCTTAGTACAGTCCCCATGGCAACTGCTCAACATAATCCATCTACTGCATAACAGTCATGCTTTATGGAGGGCCTGACAACCTGGCAGCTGAGGTTGTATAACTCCAGCATCTCCTTCTTAAAGTCCTTGTCCTGCATCCCCTCTCCTTTCTTCAGTTGCTTGTGGAGACACTCTTGATATGTGAGTATATAAAACTGACTGTTGCGATCCCTAATGGCAACAGTAGTTGAAATGTAAGCTTTCTTAACAAACCAGTCAAGTATCTTTTCTTCCTTTTTCCTGTCACTTAGAATAGGATTCCTGGCTGCAGCTCCATCATATTCCTTACTGGAATCCAAACACACTGCTGGTAGATTCGCCACTGGGTTCTTATAAAGATGTTTGTGGGTTTCATGGACAACACAGAAATGGTTCTTAGAGGGGTATGTGGGGAGTGGGGGGTGGGAATCTAACTACAAAGATGTTTCTTGGAAAACATAATGTTGGATGTGAAGGGTTGGATGAGTATTCAACAATCTAGACTAAGGCATGCACAGAAGCTGTGTGTACCTGCACTGGGCCTGGAAGAACTTCTTATACTTCCATTTGAAAGATTCAGGGCAAGTCCACAGCTGGCAAGTCTATGGATGAGGTGTTTCCAGAATTTTGAGTCCAGTGAAAAAAAAGCTGGGGAGTACTAATCTACATATACTAGCTCATCAGCCTCCAAGTCAACTGAATCTTAGTCCCACTGGGGAGAGTTCTCCCTTTTCCATCTTTCCATTTAGGGATTCCCTGGGTAGAGTCACTTTTGGAGTTCTGGCTGTCTGAATTTACTAAAATTTATGAATTATTAAGCCAGTCTGAAAAGGTCCTGAGATGTGCCCAGGGAATATTAGGACTGAGACACAGACACCTATCTGTAGGGCAAACTGATAAAAAGCCACTTGGTTTTGCCAGCTTTGGGTCGCTTCTTAGGTGTGTGTGTTCTGACATAAAGACCTCAGTGTGGAGATGGGTGACGACAATCTGAATCTGGTCCTCTTCACCGTGTTCTTTGATAAAATTATGAAGAATTCTGCCCTCACCATATGAAGCCAACACTCATGCATCAGAAGTTGGGGCCTGCATGGTAGCTAAGAGCCCAAATGAAGATAAGATGGTTTTGGATCATGAGGAAGCGGTCATGGCTGATGATGTTGTAGTCTCCAGAGGGATCACACCAGAGGCCTCAGTTGAACTAGTTGCCAAATTTGTGGTCTGAAAAAGTGCCTCATTGGCAGTGGCCCCTTCAAGCTGAGGGACTGTTGGACACCAAAATTGTGTTATCAGTCTCCCTAACACATTTCATGTTAAGGCAATTTTTTCTGGAGGAATTTTGAAAAAATATTAGTGGAGAATATTGTGTGCCTAGACAAACCATGTATTTTCTGCTATAAGCAGCTTTATAAGTACTTGAGCAAACGTGTAAAAGTCCTAGTATTAAAATGTACACCCAAGGTATAGTTGGGCACATCACACTATTGACCCAGGCAAAAAAAGTCAGAATCTGTTAAAATTTCTGTGCAGAATTTAAGTCTTTCACCAAAGACAATTACTGATTTTATGCTCTGATATCTACAATAATGGCCACTAAAGAAAAGATAAAACTTTTCCTCAGTGGGGTACTTTTTCAAATCCCTGGGTTCACGACAAACTGATAGATCAATTATAATTCAGTAGCAAATTATGCATTTATCAAACTGTAGCAAGAAATAACTGAAAATGCTTACAGTTGACTATGCTTTACAGCACCAATGACTTGGCATAGGATGGGGATGGAATTTGCTAGGCCATGATGGGAGAGGTGAGAGCCATAGTATTTAGGATAGTTTTTCAGCTTCAGCAGGCAAAAATCATAAGAGTCTGTACTGTAAGAGTGATTCCACAAGGCAACTTCATCTAATAAAAAGCTGTGCATTTATTACTGCATAAAGAACCACTGAGATAAACAATGAAGTTTTTAGATGCGTTCGGTAGCTTAAGTGCTGCAGTGAAAGCTAAAGTAGAAACACTTCTAAGAGAAAAGTATACTATGTAAAACATTTGACAACTTAAGAGGCTGGACTAGAACTTTTATGACTTCATCTCACCCACAGCTCCATGCTTGAAGTGGAGACTGAATGAATGAAAGGGGATTCAGTCTCCCCATTCAGAAATTTTCAGTGACCACACTTATGCCAGGCAGTTGTCATCCTTTCTTAATAGGGCTTTCGTATAAACTAAAACTTAGTTTAGCCCCCCATCTAATATCTGCAATATGCAATAATTATATGGAGGTTCACACCTTAATGCATCTCTTGCAGTTCCCTTTATATGTAAGGGCTTGATGATATCCCTGAATCTCCGCACCAACTGCCAATTCAAGCTGCAAATCCATCCACTACTGCCACAGTTGTCATTCCCTTTCATGACCTAAACAAGAAGATCTATTCATTGGGCTGTTTAGTCTCTGCCTCCACTAGAAACTCCAGGAATTGAGGTCAAACTGAACTTGAGACCTCTTACACCACATGCTTTTCATCCTGACATCACCTCAGGTCAACTGTTATTAAAAGAAAACACAGTATAAAAACTTGCTATGCCTAGTTCAGAATATGAGACCTCAGGAAAACTGCCCCTTGTGACACATTCCTATTCTTATCTCTTAAGCTAGGAGACAAGGAAAATAAGACTTACCAGCAGGGTTAGTATAGGAACTCTGTTCTTCTTCAGTAATTAGGGCCATACTGTGCCTTCATAAGCCTGTGCTGTTTTTCTGACTAATCTGTCATTACCATTGCTGGTATCTTAGGTATAAAGCAAGACATTTCTGTAGTGCTGATATTGAGTGGCAAACCCTAGCACCCTGCAGGGCAGTTTTGGCTAAAAGGATTCTGAAGATTTATTTCAAATAAGTTTGTACAGAAAGCAGGATTCATTGTGAAGGAAACCTTAGATCAAGCAAAAACAGCTTGATTAGAGCAAACACATTGATAAATAGGACTGTTAGAAAGACAATAAATACTTGTCATTTGTTGCAGATCCTCTGTGTTCTGTCATATAAATCAAAAGTGCCATTGACAGATTTTACCAGTACTACCGGCATGAGAAGATAATTTAAGTCTTGCTTGATAGCTGGCTTTGCTCAGTAACAGACCAACAGTTACATTTTTTAATTTTTTATTTTTTCAGTATTGTTTTTCCCCTTCTATAATACCATCATGGAATTTGGCCTCTCCTTTAGTATGGAAATGACTACGTGCAGCCTAGAAAACAACAGGAATCGGACATTGTGTTACACCACCCATGCAGGAAGAGTGTATCAAATGCATCTCAGATTAATTCTTAAAGCTGTACTGTCATTTACACAATCTCTGTATGCTAAAACTGACACTGAAGCAAGCATTAATAAGTTGTACTATTTAATAAAGTTAGGTACTGCTGTATCCATATCATTCCCTTTTTTATTTGTGCCAGAAAATATTAACTGAATTTATAAAATACTGCAACAGCAGAACCAGAAGAGACAATATAAATATTTCAGTAATGATGCAATCGAAGTGACTTATATAAGTCCTAGATATGTATTAATTTGCAGATTTCTTATCTATTTATGTACTCGGCTGCTAAACTGCATAACCTATACACATAGCTAAATACATTCATGTACCTTCGGTATACTAATGTATGTGTACATAAGTAAATATATCCCATAGATTTCAGCTCTACAATGTGTTACATCAAGAATAATTTCACAATGTAATCATTTTATGTATACTGAGGAATACCTTTCAACAGTTAATTAATACATTATACTAGTATTGCATTATAGTGTCACATTATGCATGTTTGCAGTGTAATCCTTCAATACCCCAATGCATGTCAGTATTCACTGTGACATAATAAATGTGTATTGCATAATTTCTATTTTCTGTGATCTCTCTCCCAGCCTTGTGCTGCCTGGCTACTAGCGCTGTGCCTCCTTTATTCTTGTCTCTGAATAGCTAAGAAAAGCTTTTGGTCCCTTCCCTGACTCCTTGTACTAATTCCCATTTGATTCACACCTTTTTACCATTATTTGCTTTGTCACCATTTAACTTACCTATGTACTGTACCTTATCCACCTACACACTCCTCCCTTTTGACTTTTGCATGACATATTTTCATCCCAGAAGCCAGCCTTAGGTTATCTGGCACCCTGTGCAGTTCCTCTATCTGGCATCCCCCTTAACTCCTAAGTTGAAGAAGAAAAGCTATGAATGAAAGAAGGAACTTATTTAAAATACGACACACGAAGCACTTCAGTGCTTCAGCTGTGAATGCTAAAGCCATATCGGCATTTATTTCTGAAAGTGGTTTCTGCATTACAACATGATCGGCATATGCAGATTATATCCCCTAACACCTTGCACCCATGCAACAACTCTTTATCCCTTAATGGTATCTTAATGTTCTGATGTAGCATCTTTTATCTGTTTCCTCTTTTTCCTTTCCTATCTTTTCATCAGTTCCTTCTTCATATTCCTGAATACACCACCCTGATGAACTCTGTAACTTTCTCACCACCTTCAATTATAATCATCATAACTTGCTCACTCCCTTGATATTCATCCAATCCTATAATCCCTATTTGACTATCTTACCTAATTCAGAATATCTACCCTACCCAACATTTTACACCTCCATCTTTGTGGTTTCTTACACTTGTTTTGCACATTTAAATTACACAGTGGGTTGCTCAAACATATGCACTGGTACAGACTTTAATATTTCAAAGTTTAAATGACGATTGCACCTAGCAGTCAACATAGCCATGATAAATTCAGCAAAACTCACATAAACCAGTTCAGTAGCTAATGCAAAATAGTGCAGCTACCAAAACATAAACAACCTTGGCCAACATTTTTTTCCATCTCACTAACACTTTACATGTGCTTTGAGTATCTCGTAAGAAATAGCCAACAGCATGAAGCAGCAAAAAAGAAGGATCGGTTATTGGTTGTCATACAGAAACAACACACAAAACTTATTTAAACTTATAATATAGAGCTTCAGTGTTTAAAAAAATGTTTGTCAGAATGGTCATATTATCAGTAGAATATTGCCTAGCACAAAATAATCTAAAGGGTCATGGAATGAAAAAAAGAGGAATGGCAATATATCTTATATGATTTTGAAGTTCAACCTGTGGAGCTTCCATAGTGCAAACTTCATCAAAAATGTCTGACATGCATGTTGAAAGTAGCAGAAACTGCATTAAACTATCATCAGAGGAAGGGGATATATAGGAAATGAAGATTCCTCTTATAATATCTTTATTAAAAAATGTAATTTTTTTTAAAAATAATTCCAGCTTGGGAATGGGTAACAGCGTTTTTCCTTGGATGACATAATCAGCTCTTGAGAGCAGACCAGATGTTTGGTCACTTAGGCTTTGCCATCATGAGAAGACCACACAGAGCAGGGGGTAAGCTTACTGGTACTCAAACCCAAACTTGGATTGCCCCTAAGCTAATGACAGCTTTACTTTGACTTCCTAATCCCATCCACCTTAGTTGCAACTGCATTCATATTCTGTCTTTCTAAGTTCAGTTCTAGATCACCTCCTGGACCAAACATTCAAGCCCCATTTCACTGCCTGTCTTTCCTGAAGTTGCAAATCCGCCATATCAGCAGCTTACAAACTCATATCTCCCATTAGTATAACTCTCCTCCTGCCTTACTTTGCCATGCTCACCCTACTTCTTCCTCTTCTTCACGTGTCATCCTTCAGGTGTCTGTGGACCAGAGCATTGTATATCTCCATCAGCACTCCTTCTTCTGCATTAATATTCTATGTATTTCCTTCCTCTACCTTAACACCCTGTGCAATTGTGATTGTCCAAGGCATTGATCCTCTACTCCCTTTAATCAATTGGTGATGTTTCTCCTTTATGAGATTGTATTTTGCACCCTCCCGTATGAAGATTTCTAGTCCCTCAGCCTGTAACCTGCAAATCCATGTCTCTTCACTCTTATCAGTTGACCATGCAAGCAATGTCCATCCTCTCCTCTTATACCACTACATATTAATAAAGTAAAAGCCTGGACTGCATATAAAAGTATGTAACCTTCCTTTTGGGGTATAGTCATTGCAACTACCCTTGATGCGTGTTATACAACTCATTGAGAAGGCATACAACTTAACCAGAAGATAGTGTTCAAACAAGTAGAACACAGCGTAAATAAAGGAAGGCTGTGTTTGACACTGCACATAATGGCAAGGCAAGCAAGATTATAAGAAGTCTCTTGGTAGATTAGGACATACAAGTCAACCATACATGAAGATTTTTTTTTTTTGCAAGATAGTTTAAAAAAAGGCAAGAAATTGTAAATATGACAAACTGCTGCTTAAACATTTTTATCATTCAATTAGCTTTATCAGTTTGGATATTTTAGATAAGGAATTAAGTCAGGGCTGTATTCTCTTTTGAGTAACCATGTGTCAGTAAAGGTTTTATTGAAAAAGTTTTTTTCTTGTATTCAGCTTGCAATGGATTTACAGAAAACAACACTGCAAGATAGTGAACAGATCTCCTGCAAATGTCTCATATATTTGGTTTTCTGCTTTGTTACACAGACTTCTGAATTTGCCAGCATTCTAAAGTATATTTTGAAAGGAAACATTCAGTTGACTATTCCTTATATTTTTAATTGAAAAGCTGATTTCATATTCTGTTTTATGATGATATGTGATTTTTTAGGGCAAAGTCTGCAAAACAAAGTCATAAAAATGTTTGTTCACAGAACATGGTCAGCATTTTTTCCAGTTAATAATAATAAAAAAAAGAACTTTTTAAAAATTCTGCTTTCAGTCCTTGCCCAGAACCACTATGTTTTTCATGAATGTACTTTATGGAAAAGCAAGGAAGAATCTAATTATACCTTACAGCATCAGATGAGGCCAGATGGAGAAGAGTTTCAGATTCACAAAAATCCCAGCCTGCAAGGTTAATAAGAATAAGGCACTTACACCTCACTACTTCAATAAAATAGTGTAGCATAACAGAATACTACTGAGTACCTGCTATTCCTTGGCAGATGTGTAGGCAGGGTAGGGTGTAGAGGGAACTGCCTTGGGCTCAAGCTCCTATGGGGTACGACTTGCAGTTGTCGATGGGGCAGTGTTGCAGTATTGTCATATAAGCAGTCATGGTTGAAGCACTTCTTAGTCTGTGAATTTCTAACTTCCGTAAGCCATTTATTATATTTTTTGGAAGTAGTTAGGTATAGTTTCAAGGAGATTATCTTTTTTGGTCCTCCACCAGGAAATATGATATTTTTTCTCCCTCCTCATCTTTGAGTTGAAGGGCACCTGTTTGGGGAATTGCAATGGGTGCAAAATAGTCTAGCAAAAGCTTGGTTCTATGGGATGCCTTCTGCCTGATTTCAGATAGAAACAGAATGCTGGAGATGGCTGCGCAGCATAACAGTATGGAGTCCAGTATTGTTGATATTGCCCCAGCTGCCTCTCTAGTCCTCTGCATGTGTGTGGGAATATTTTCTTTGTTGCTCCCTGCAATATATCATAGCATAAGAGCATTCACTCCTGGTTTCTTTTGTTGTATGTAACCCCTCTGTATGTGAAATGTCACCTGCTTTTTATACCTGTGCCAAGTTTTTACATTCATGTACAGCTTATACCAAGTAGATATGTTATGCCAGACCAGCAGGACTTATGATCCTTAAGGTGTTACATACCAGAGCCACTAAAAGTATCACTAAAACTGCTGCTACATGAAATTGAAAGTATTTCTCTATATTTGTGCAGGAGACAGTATATGGGTGGTCTGCTGTTTTGACTATTATTTAGAGGTAGCAATGTACATGAAGTAGACAGTCTGAGTCTATGCACCTGCTCATGAAGAAGTGAAACAAGGAAAGACCTGCATCTTGTAAAGGACAAAGAGTATCTTTTTAGTCCAATATGTCTAGATAACAATCAAGTGAACTGGATAACTTAGAGTTCCTTAAAATACCCTTGACTATTTACATTGCTCTTTCCACTTAACCACATTGGGTAATAAGGACTCAGTGTGGTCTGCCTACATTGCTAGATTCTGGAATCACTAAAATATTTGGTTGTGAACTTGAGAATGCTGCAGAAATTACTTCTTTGGTTATGTTGTGTTGTGAGTAAGTACTTTGACCACATTAATTAAAGTTGAACATAATGCATTTTTCAGATGTAACACCGCTACAAATTCACTACAATACATTCATTTAGTTGGTTAGTTAGTAAGTTACTTAGTTAGTTAATCATTGTTGACTGGGTTAAAGTTAGTTAATCATTTGTTGACTGAGTTAATCCCACTTGGCTAGTGGCCTCTTCAGGGGAGACGCAAGGTTGTAGACTGATTCTAGGGGAAACTTGGCTAGAGTGTCAGGGAACTTCCTCTACTTTTTTTGATAATTGGCATAGGATCTTTTATGTCCACCTGACCTACCACCATCTCAAACAGATGGGATCTTGGTTTAGTGTTTCATCTGAAGGATGATGTGCTCACAGATGCAGTACCCCTTATTGTTGCACTGTGGTGTCATGCTAATCACAGTTATGCTAAAGCACTTTAGTTTTCTCCAACATTTTGGTCAAAATAAAATGTTGCATACCCCATACCTTTTAGTTTGTGATGCTCATGTTTAATTTCAGAATCTTGTTCAACATGTTTTGACTCATCTGACTTGTAATAGTGACTTTACTAGGTTTAAAAAGCAGACTTTGTACATACAGCAGCTTATCCATCTTTAACTGATCTCTGTCAGAAAGTTATATCCCCACACTATGGAAAGTATCACATATAATTCCCCTCCACAAAGGCAGACCCTCCACAGAACTAACCAATTACCACCCCATAGCTATCCTCTCTCCACTCTCCAAAAGACTAGAGAGATGCATTCACTCTCAGGTCTCAGACTACCTCCTTACTAACAACCTCCTTTCCAATATTCAACATGGTTTCCGACCAAACCATAGCACCACCACTGCCTTACTCTCCTTTACTAACACTATCCTTCAGCATAAAAACAATGGCTAACTCTCCTCTGCTACTTTCCTAGACCTATCTAAAGCATTCAACATGGTCCCACACAAACAACTCATCTCTTTCCTCAGTAACCTATCCTTCTCTCAATCAGTCACCAACTGGTTACAGAGTTACCTGTCTGACCACCAACAATCCATTGTATGGCAGAATGACATATCTCCCCAACTACCTGTCTCTATAGGGGTTCCCCAAGGATCCATCCTTAGACCCCTACTCTTCTCTATTTTCACCAATAATCTAGCCTCTGCCACCAAACATGGCACATTCATACAATATGCAGATGACTTAATCATCATCTGCTCAGCCCAGTCCCTACCCAAACTGCAAAAAGTCACACAGGAAGCCTTTTCCTCAGTTGAAACTTGGTTATCCAATGCCCAATTAATACTCAACCAAAACAAAACTAAACTACTCATCTTCCAACTCACCAAACATACTCAAAACAACTCTCACTTTAACATCACAGCAAAATACACCACTATACACCCAACAGAACACACCAAATTGCTAGGAGTAGAAATAGACAATAAACTAAAATTTGACATTCACATATCCATGACCATAAAAAAAGTCCACAAAAAACTAGGAGCATTATACAGAAATAAGCAACTTCTCACCAAAGCTGCAAAGATTTCAATAGCAAATTCCCACCTTATCTCTACCCTACTTTATGCCTCTCCAATATATGCCAACCTAAGGCAATGCGATCTAAACAAGCTTGAGACCTGCTACAACAAAATCGCCAAATTTGCCACAGCGGCATCCTACCGTAGTCACCACTGCCTCTCACTTGCTGAACTGGGATGGCTTGAACTCCCTCACCTCCTTCAATGGTATCAACTCGCACTCGCCCACAGACTAGTAAACCATCCACTAAAAGTCCCATCCCTCCGGAATCTGCTCCAACCCTATCATACCACCAGACCACTAAGATCCAGCAACAAAAATCACTTACAGCTCACTAAAGCCAATAACTCTGCTGGAGAAGCACTATTCCCTTGCACCATAGCCAAATTATGGAACTCCCTCCCACCCACAATTACCTCTGTACCATCATGCACCCACTTCATAACTTTACTGAAAGCGCACCTAAAACCATGCTGGCTATGTCCTTGCAATTCCCCCTCTAATATCATCCACCCCATCAACCCACTACCTTTCTTTCCACCCCACTAACTGCCTTGATTATAGCAAGCTCGGATGCTCATAAGCCTAACTACTTATTATACAGCAGGAACTTCTTAGTGTAACAATTGTTAATGTCTGTTATGTACTTCGCAGATGATAAAGATTCTAGTTGTCTACTGACGTACTGTGTTCATCTGTAACTATGTCTGTAATTTTTAATTGCTATGTTGACCAAATTGTTACTTGCTATGTAAATCCAATGTAACTACTGTCTATATATTTTAACTGTGGAGCTTTTCTCCATGGGCCTCCGCTGAAAATGGACCTACGTCCAGTCGGACAATCTTGGGCAACAAATGTAAATAAATAAATAAATAAGCATAATAACAGAAGTAAATATGAGTGAGTAGAGGTAAAGCTGTAGGTTTGTTTGGCCAACCAGTAACAGTGAGGTCTTTTAAAGGGATAATTTCTCTGATTTCTGTGGCAGATTGACTAAGTTGAATGAGTTTATCTCTGCACATAGGTCACAGAGATGCGGGTTTATATTACCAGACCAAAAAATCAGAACCACGAACACTTAAACATCGAAAAAAACAGAACCTCAAACTTGCTATTGTGGGGGGCTGTGCTCTCTACACCCCCCACTAAATATATATTTCAATTCCAAGATTGCACTACAGTGAGGAAAGGGCAAATATTCCAATCTTCACTGTACCACAATCTGACAAAAAGCATTTCGAGGTCTGGTCTTTTTGACATTGTCAGCATTTGCTATTCAGATCTTTCAGTCTTCTGATAAAGACCCCAGAGATACTACCCAGAATATGTTCTGTTCCACAAATAGATCTTCTTTGTGTTTGTGCATAAATGATATGTGTATGGTATCTACAGGATGAATCTGAATGCCAGAGTTATATTCATATGTCTGTAAACTGAGATACATTCTCTGAAGTCTAGCTGAAGTTTTAAATAAAGTTTTGTTAACATTCTTTATAAGGGCCTGTTTAAAGGCACTGGAAACCAGCTGGTCCACTCAACAAAAAGTTTATTCCAAATCACACACAAACACAGGTACTAGAAGAACACAGAGCACATAAACATTATAAAATCAGTTTATCAATTCTTTATAAGGGTTTATGACCTGAATCTACTGTGACATATGTAGTAATTGGACTTTGACCTCCATATATGATTGCAAAAATAGCAATTCACTGGGTGGAAACTAATCTTAAACATAGGGAGGCCATGTGATGAGTGGTCTAACTAGCCATGCTGTTGGCCACATTGGGTTGCAAGATAGCACAATTTCTGACCATTTAGATGTAGATTATTATTTGGAAGTGAAGTATTTAACTAAATGAGGAAAACAGGAGATCTGCAGCCATATAAAAATAATATTAACTGGCAACAGACCAACAAAGTGACTGGCAGTTAAATTACATCACCAACCGAATTGTCAATGGGAAAGGAAGAAAAAAGAAAGCATCAATTAGAGGAAGACCAGGCCATAAAGAATAGACAGAATACATGCTTTGCATTGGAAGAACCATTGCCAGGTGAGGGAAAGGAAGAAAGCAAGCATTTGTTTTTCAAGATGGCAGTGCCCTGTGAGTTAGCCGCTGCTCCGGCTCAAGGAAGGCAAGTACGATATTTGTGTAAGTATCTGTTTAACATTTTGTCAAAAACAACAAAAACAATGAAAATATGAAGTAAAATGGACAAAATGTTAGTTTATGGCAGAAATACCTTGCTAGATCTTTGGTTTACAGTGTTATCATGCAATTGGTTTACTAGGCTGCTTTCTCTAGGGCCTGTGAGGCCTAAAGTCCTCACAGAACAAGGAATCTTATCTAATCTTGATTCAGAGTGCTGTACATGAAAAAATTCAAAATATACTGCACCCAAAAGAAGACAACAATAATAAAGATGTGAAAGACCATGAAAAATAAGAACTAGACCTGGTATTAATGTCAGGCTGAAAGCTCATCTCATTCTCCACAAGGGGAGATAACATTCTGGACTTGGTTCTCACCAACTTGGGCGACCACTGCACCACTCCCATAGTATGTTCTTCCCTAGTGAGTTCAGATCATCAGCTGTCTCGTTCGAGTTTCTATCCCACCCAACCCTCCCCAGTCGTAATCAAGATAAAAAACTTCTCAAAAGCTGACTACACCCTCCTAAGGGAGGGTATCTGTAGCTTCACACCACCACCACCCTCAGAGGATGCAGACAACTATGTTGAACAGTATGCCAATGCACTATACAATCACCTGTACAACTGCATGGACTCAGCCATACCCAACATAACTAAAACCCTGCTCCTCAGGGAAACACAAACTTGTTTGGTGGACATACTCTATCAACAGGCTTTATAATGAAAGGAAGAAACTGTTGTCCAAGGGTAAAAAGGAATACATTCCAGATTGGAGAAACTTCCTCCTTAGCCCCAACAAACAAATTAGATCACTAGTGAAAACTTCCAAAGCCAATTATGAATTGAAACTAGCCTCTGAAACAAAGAGAAACCACAAAGCCTTTTTCAGTTATGTCAGGAGCCTCCAAGGCAAAGCCCAGGTTTGTTCCAAATTAGTACTTAACAGTATAACTTACAGTGATCCTGTTGACTTAGCCATCCTGCTAGCAGACAGGTTCAGTGCAAACTTCACCCTCCTGTCCCACCCAAAAGGCACTTATGACATCCCTGATACTTGCCCACACCTCATATCTCCATAGATCAAGTGTTAAAGGCCCTATCCAAGGCAAAGAATACAGCTTCCATGGGACCTGATAGTATCCCAGGCTGTATTCTGCAGTATCTCCAGCAAGAACTGGCTTCGCCATTGAACACCCTATTCAACCACAGCCTAAGTACTGGCTTCATTCCAACAGAGTGAAGAACTGCCATTGTCATTCCCTTGCACAAAGGTGGTGCCACTACTGATGCTGGAAACTATCACCCCATTAGCTTGACAAGTCTGATTTGGAAAGCCATGGAGCATATTATTATGGATCTCATAAACAATGATATAGGCAATCTCCAAGCACTTGACCCCACCCAATTCGGATTTGTCAAGGGCAGATCTTGCCTGTTGAACCTGGGGGACTTCCTTGAGACTGGTACCAAGGTCCTGGATGAGGGAAAGTCAGTACATAGAGCTTACCTTGACTTGGCCAAGGCCTTTGCCATAATCCCCCACTTGGGCATCATGGAAAAGCTAACACAATTTGGCATAAATCCCTATGTCATCAGGTGGGTGGTCAAATGGCTCACTAAGAGAACTCTCAAGGTCAAAATAGGTGCCTCCACCTCCAATAGCAGACCTGTCACTAGTGGAGTTCCCCAAGGATCTGTCCTGGGACCTCTACTGTTTGTCATCTATTTCTCGGAGGTCCAGGCAAAGACAAAAGGCCTGTGGCTGACCAAGTTTGTGGATGACTGTAAGTTGGGTGCTGTCATTGACTCTCCAAATGATGTTAACATACTGCAAGAAGGTCTTACAGCAACTAATGACTGGTGCCAAAGTCATGGCCTCAAGCTAAATGCAATAAAATGTATCATCACATCATTCTGCAAAAACACGTCCCCTACTGATAACCACATCAACAGCAACTCCCTAAACACACAACCTGTGGTTAGAGACCTGGGTACTCGTGTTGATAACAATCTCACATTTGATCATCATGTAGCGGCAGTGGTCAGAAAAGCCTTTTACTTGGTTCACCTCATAAGTAAAGGGATTGCATCCAGAAAAAAAGTTTATTACCACTCTACACTCCTCCCTCATTAGATCAATAAGTGAGTATAGCGCTCCATTTAGTATGCGCCTCTCCAAACATCTGCACCAACTGGAAAGGCCACAGAAATACCTCACAAAGAGAATCCATGGCCTCCAACACCTGTCCTATGTGGACAGGCTGAAATCACTATCACTCTACTTGGTATCATACAGATTGCTCAGAGGTGATCTGTGTCTCACCTACAAGGCAATCTCAGACCCTGCCCTACTAGAGATGCTCCATATCCATAAGTCTAACTCCTTGCACATTACCTGCTCAAAAAGCCTGAATCTAATATGCAACATCAACAAAACTTGCTGGAGAGAGACAGGTTTATCTCACAGAGGCTGCCCTGTCTCTGGAATAGACTTCGCATTCACATCAAACAGAGTACCTCACTCACCCTCTTCAATTGCAAACTTGATGAGTGGATAGGAAACCACAAATTTGTCCCAGGGGTTCCACCTGTGTCCCTCATGGACAGGGGTGACAGGTGCTGACTGAGGTTTCTTTTTGGGGATAAACTCTTGGCTAGGCTTGTAAGGGCCTCAGAGCCATTAGCCTAGTAACCTCCTATGATCATATGATCCGATGAAAGCAAACCCTTAAAGACCAGCACTCTCATCTATCACTCTAGCAAATGTTCAACCCTGGAAAACAAAATGGATTAACTAAGATTGGACCTAAACAGTCACAGAGAGGTGAGAAACTGTTATGTATTTATCTGTACAAAAACATGGCTAAATTCAAGTATCAGTGACAGTACTATTCATGTGAATGTGCTATCATTATTTATAGCAGACAGAAACCAGGCTGTTAGTGGCAAATCCTGGGCAGGTGGAGTTTGCATCTACATAAACAGCAGCTGGTGGTCCAGCTATGAAAATATCTCCACCCACTGCTCTGTGAACATAGACTTCATAACAGTAAAATGCAGACCCTTTTACCTGCCAAGGGAATTCCTGGCTGTTATCATCTCTGCTGTTTATATTCCTCCAAGTGCAAACACACATGAAGCAGTGACCACATTTTACCAGTCAATCAGTGAAATGCAAAACAAAAACCCTGACTGTGTCTATATCATAGTGGGTGAATTTAACCAGGCTAATCTAAATCAGTTCTACTGCATTACTACCAACATATAGACTTTGCCACCAGAGGTGCTAACATACTAGAGCGAGTCTACACCAATGTCAAACAGGTGTTCAGGGAAAAGCCCCTCAAGTGCATTGGTAAATCGGATCATCTATCCATTATACTGACACCAGCCTACAGACCACTGCTAATCAGAGAGAAACCATCCAAGAAGCAAATAAGAGTCTGGCCAGGAGGAGCAATCTCTGCACTTCAGGATTGTTTTGAATGCACAGATTGGAATATATTCAAAGAATCTGCCACTGTAGATCAGCACACCAACCTGGAAGAGTACACTGAGTCAGTAGTAGGATACATATCAAAGTGTGTGGATGATGTGACAGTCACCAAGAGCATCACCACACAAGCCAACCAGAAACTCTGGCTCACAAGTGAATTGTATGAACTCTTGAGGGCACGCAACACTGCCTTCAACTCAGGGGATAAGGACACCCTTAGGTCAGCCAGAGCAAACCAGGGCAAGGGAATAAAAATAACAAAAATGTGATATGGTCAGAAGATCCAGAGCCAGTTCAGCAACCTCAGATACTCAAGGTGACTGTGGCAAGGCATACAATCTATCACAGACTACAAGCCTATGTCAGCACAGTGCGATGACAATATTGACTTTCTCAACAAGCTCAACACCTTCTTCAATTGGTTTGAGGAAAGAAATAACACAACTGCAATGAAAGCCTGAACAAATCAAATGGACAAAGTACTACGCCTCAACCCTGCTGATGTCAGAAGAATCCTGCGCAGGGTTCACACAAGGAAGGCAGCTGGACCTGATAATATCCTGGGACAAGTGCTCAGAGAATCCACTGACCAACTGACACAAGTTCTCACAGACATCTACAAAATCTTATTAAGTCAAGCTATTATACCCAAATGCTTCAAAACTACAATCATAATACCTAGACCAAAGAAGTCCCCACCGTTAACTCTAAATGACTACCGCCCCACAGCACTCACTTCAGTAGTAATGAAGTGCTTTGAGGGACTGGTAAAGAACCATATAACATCCAACTTTCCTGCAGCATCAGATCCACTTTACTTTGCATAACAACCAAACCAATCCACAGAAGATGCTATATCAATGGTGCTTCACTTATCCATGGCTCACCTGGAAAACATGAACTGTTATGTGCAAATGTTGTTCATAGACTTTAGCTCTGCCTTCAACACAGTGAGTCCCCAACATCTGATAAAGAAACTTGACCAACTGGGAATAAACACTCCTCTATGCAGTTGGAAACTGAACTTCCTCACAGACAGAACACGCTGGCAATAACACCTCTGAGAGCATCACTATGACCACAGGAGTTCCTCAGAGTTGTGTTCTGAGCCCTCTATTGTTCACCTTGTTAACTCGGGACTGCACCACCAAGCTTAACTCAAACTACGTAATCAAATTTGCAGACGACATGACTGTCATTGGTCGCATTAGCAATGATGACGAATCAGCCTACAGAGACGGTTAGTGAACTCATCATCTTGTGTGACAACAACCTTGTCCCAAACATGAACAAGACCAAAGAGATCATTGTTGATTTCAGAAGAAGGCATAAAACACACTTTCCACCTGCAATCCATAGTGAAATAGTGGAGAGAGTGGAAAGCACAAAATTACTGGAGGTACATATCACAGATGATCTAACATGGAGCATTAATACTACTGCCATTTTAAAGAAAGCACAGCAATGCCTTCATTCATTGCAAAACATGAAGAAGGTAAACCTCCCTTCTCCAATCCTCACTACCTTGTAAAAAGGCACCATAGAGAGAAAATACTAACCAACTAACCAACAACATTGCAACTTGGTGCGGTAACTCCTCCACCTCAGACCAAAAGGCCCTCAAGAAAGTGGTTAGGGTAGCAGAAAAAAAATCATTGGGACCATGCTCCCAGCCATCTAAGAAATATACCTGTTGCAGTGTCTCAGCAGGGCCAACAAGATAACTACCCACCCTGCCCACAGACTGTTGACCTATTTGTCTTCTGGTAAATGCTACAGCAGTATGAGAGGCAAACAAGACAGATTCAATAAGAGTTTCTTCCCACAGGCCATTAGGCTACTAAACTCACACTAACTCTACACCATGTTGAACTCTGAATTCTGATAAGGGCTGCTGAAAATTGCAATGACAGTAAATTATATATATATATATATATATATATATATATATATATATATATATATATATATATATATTTTTTTTTTTGTGTGTGTGTGCAATAACACCACAGAGATTCTTAAATTCATATTTGTTGTGCACTAACCAAAGCTGTAAAGCAACTGCGCAGTAATGACTACTGTGGAAAAAGTCTGCTGTATGTGCAATCAATATGTATATTAGTTAGTGTTATGTCAATAGTAGTTGTTGTACTGTAGATTTTCTATATGTGGAAATGCCTCCACCTTGAGTAGCAAAATGTTGTTCAGTGATGCACAAATTGTATAGTCTGAATGACAATAAAGATCACTTTGACTTTGACTGTGACTTGAAATGCAATGTCCCTCTGAAACAGAGACACGAAAAAAGACAGTTAGTGGGAGATCGAGAGAAAAATATTTTTTTTCTATCAGAACATATTCAGTCTACAGAAAAAGGCATCATTCTTCCAAAAGTGAAAGTAGAAAACCCATGCAAACCCACTTACAAATGCTCAAAAGTGCCTTAATCACTTTGTATCCAACAGCCCTTGTGCTGCCCATCAACAAAATAAACAGCATTGTAGGTCTTGAACCCAGGACCCTATACACTATAGTCACAGTAGTTAACCCCCAAGCCCTCACAAAAATACAGAAGAATGAGGTATCAACAAACAAATCTTCACTATAGTAAAATCAAATTAACCTGTGAAAGGAATCAGTATACAGATATAAGTTCCATAACCCACTACATAACATAAATATGTGAACTGGAGTATAGTAGTAAGCCCAGAAGTTAGGTGTAATTGTAATAGAGTGTTTAAGTACCCAATAAAACACAGGGACCCCATACAGTGTACGTACATATGACTTACGGATACTACGCATACATATAAGATGTAATGAATAATAAACTAATGCCAAAAAGGAAATATAATGCCAAGTCAAATGTAAGCAACACTAAGCATTGCACAGGCCAGGCTAGGAGGTGTAAGGAATGTTTAGGGCAGCTAACTCAGTGTTATATCCCTTTAAACAATGCCAACTATGGGTAAGCAGGTTTGCCTATAGCTTAGCCTTTTCAAAACCAACCAATCATGAAAAAGTGCGGGAAATCGGCCCTACTTAAACCCAGGAGGTGGGAATACATCTCATAACTGGTTGTAGCTTCCCTTGCAGGCACTATGTCAGGAAAGGGAGAGGGTGTGCACTTTCGGGTGCAGCTTTGGTGCATCCAGGAGACCAGAGTCATGGCAGGACTCCTTGTCAAAGACCATGAACAGAGACTGCAGCAGGGCCAGTACCAGGGCTCCCAATATAAGGCGAATGCCTGGGACCGTCTCGCCCATGACCTCACTGGTGCCACTGGCATATCCCAAACTGCTGAGCAGATCAGGCATCACTATGCTGAGCTGAAGCAGCGTACGGGGGACCTCTTGGATCAGTGGATCCAAGAGGTTAGAATGGCAGGGGATGTTCCAGCTGTGTGTAAGTATCAGTCCACTACCTGTTTAATAATTGCCAGCTCATGTATATCATGAATAGATATTGCTAAATATTCCTCTTATGTCCTCCACAGCTGCAATTGAGTGGGCCATGAACCAAGAGGCCCATGGCAGTCGCCTGGAGAGATTGCGATACAAGGCAGGTCAGTAATACTCTTGCATTTACTGTCATAGGAAATAAATCTAAAAGTATTAGTAAATCAATTGCCTGTATAAAACCTGTATTGTTTAAGGCAAGTACTGCATACATCGGAGAATATGGTGGGAAAAGACTCATATACTATGTATGTAAATAAAAGCGTAATAGCCTGATAATAAAGGTCTAACTGCTGGACTGTATGTGTATACTCTGGTATCATATGGTAATGTAGACTGGCATTCATGTAATAGTACTGTTGTAATAAGCACTGTTACCCACTCCATGCACCATAAATAGAATGTGTAGGAATGCCTGTATGTGACTGGTGTAATCCCCAGAGGCCATTTAGTACAACTGAGAAACACATAGACAGAAAACAGGGAAAAGACAGACAACAAAACCTGAACAGCACATGCAACTGAAATGTCAATTTTTTTTTAGCACACACAGCCATGGTTCGAATCCTGCCAGTGGTAGTAGTCTGCATACAGAATCATAGCCCACAACTGTACAAATATGTCCAGAATGTCCAGTAAAGTGGCCCATATCTGTTGCCTATTAACCTGTCCCCCTGGGAAATCAGTGGGATGATCCCAGATGTAAAGGCAGCAAACAGGAAATACAACTGAGTGACACACATCTATGAGAACAAAGTTGGCACACTAGCAACTTTCCAAAACCTTATGAGACTAAGAAGCCACGTATGTCCCACTTACACCCCCATCTTGTCAAGCAGTGGCCAGAGTGTGTACAGTAACAGAGTGAGATGTATGTGAATAACAGTAATGTGGAATCTGGTACTGTGTGTGGCAACAATCAGGTAGTGCTAACAAACATTTCTCCCACAGCCCTGTCAGATACCAACACTGTGCCCAGAAATAAAAGAATAATACCCTATACCGGTACTGTTTACATTGGTATTGTATGGCATTGTGAGTGATGCAGTTGCTCTGACTAATGAGGTATCACCCATCACTGTCGCCCGCACTGTCCTAGAAAATATAACTGCCTAGTATATCTGTATAAGAGTGTTGTAATACAAGGTCAGATTGCAGAAGCACAGGATAATTATAGAAAGGAAAGCAGATAGGAGATATACAGCAATATCTATATAGAGAACACAACTCTGATGGACAGTGTTTAAGTTGTAGCAGACACAGCCATGGTCTCAATCCTGGGAGTGGAAGTAGGCTGCATGCAGAATCATACCCCATAACTGTACAGATGAGATCAGAATGTCCAGTATGTGGGCCCATATCTGCTGCATGTCCCCCTGTCCCCCTGGTAAGTCTGTGGGATGATCCCAGATGTTTAGCCAGCAAACAGGGAATACAAGTGATTGTCCAACATCTATGTGAACAAACCTGTCACTGTAGCAACTCCCGAAACTGTTAGGACAGTAATAAGCCAAGTATGTCCTATCTACAGCCCCATGTTGTCAAGCTGTGACCAGAGTGTGTACAATCACAGAGTGAGATATATGTGCATAATACTAATGTGTAATTTGGAACTTTGTGTGGCAACCTTCAGGTAGTTCTAACAAACATTGCTCCCACAGGTACGTTGGATATGAACACTGTGCTGAGAAATAAAAAACATTATACCCTGTACTGGTACTGTTTACTCTGGTATTGTAGGGAATTGTGAATGTTGCAGTTTCTCTGAATAATAAAGTATCACTGATCACTGTCTCCCACACTGTGCTACATAATGCAAATGTATATAAAAGTATGTTTGTGTGTGTGTCAAGTCACTAAAGGCTGGAGAGGGCAACATTCTAGATATGTCCCAGTACACCTGCATATGGTCAACACATGGCCAGACTCTGTGCAGAAAGAGTTGGATATCCATGTGCACATCAACCTGGAATCTGTGACTATGTGTAGAAACAGTTAGTTAGTGTTAACATACATTCCCTCCACAGGTATACCAGGTAAGAGGTGTATACTGCTGGTAAAACCAGTTCACTGTCTAAACTAAGGCTATAGGGTAATGTAGTAAGACTTGTAAGGTACAGATAACAGCACTGACTAGGAAAGTAATGTGGACTACAGGAATATACTAGTTGTTAATTGACATCTCCCCCCCCCCCAACCATATCTCCAACAATAAACAACATACCCACCCCAACTGGTATGTAATGACTCCAATGTTCTGATAATGTCCTGTTGTTTGATAAATATTTTAATTGTTCCCATGCATGTGCTATATTAAATTATTCCAACATTGGTGTCATGGTGCCATCAATGTACTTGCATGCTGTTCTTATTACCACTGTGTTCCCATATATGTATGTGTTCTGTTTGCTATGCAACTGTTCCGTATCTGGTGTCTGGGTTAATGGGAATATCTATGCATGCTGTTATACCTAACCCTGGAATGTGTTGACTATTACTAACCCACATATGATGATAAAATCTAAACACTATAGCATGTTTGTGAAGGCCGGTCCCAGCGGACCCACCTGTCCCACCTCAGCTGGACGTGGCACCAGGCACCAGCATGTCTGGGGCCCAAACCAGGATCTCCCTGTCTGTTGGTCCTGCACCACCTTCAGGTGGAACCACCTCAGAGGATGGGGCTCACCCCCCCTGGGAGCAGGCACAGACAGGAACCTGTCACCCATCGCCAGATCTGGGTCGTGGTGCATAGCGAGCTCAACCAGCAGCTTGATGATCTGCTACTCCAGCTCAAGGGCCGTGTGTCACGACTAGAGGGTGAGGTTGGAACTGCGACACAGCCCTCAGCACAGCCACCTTTGGGGCTCTGAAGGTGCAGTGGTGACTGCACATGGGTGGTGACCTCAGTCACACTGTTTCCTCTAGGGGGCTCATAGGCTTCTAATTTCCCAACACCCCTCCCCACATGTGTCACATACCACCCCTGTATGCGTCTAGTTTGTCTTGTCTGTTAATCTATCCAACCTACCTCCACAAATATACCTACTATCCCTCCCCAACATCCCACTCTCACCTGAAAAAAAAAAGGGCAATCTGTTCCCAAAAAAAAATCTCGCCGCATACATAGCTGTGCATTTCGCACACATGTAATCTGGTCTAATCGGCATCACACCTTATTATTGTTGTCCTCACCCTGTCCCAGGGGTTTGAGTGTCCAAATCTACCTTCAAATTCAGTGTATATGAACAGCTGTTCCTGTAAAGAAATGGGCAGCTATGGACCTTCCCCACATCCTTTCTGCACATCCCTAGCTATTTTCCCTACTGTCTTTCCATTTTTGTGCCCCTTTTTCACCACTTTCCTATCAACCCATTTTTCTTTTGTTTTAAAGAAATTAGCGCAGGGGTAAGCGGGAGTAAGCACTTTTAAGCAGCAGTAAGCAGGTTTAAGACTCTTTGCGCGTGGGTAAGCAATGCCTACACTGGTTAAGCAATCTAGAAGCTAACTGAGTCTAAGAAACTGTAACCGGAAGCAAGCAGTGCTTACCTCCGAGCAAACCCATGCAAACCCACTTACAACTGCTTAAAAGTGCCTTAATCACTCTGTATCCAACTGCCCTTGTTCTTCTCAGCAACAAAATAAACCGCCCCTGCAAGGCTCAAACCCAGGACACTGGGCACCATAGCCAAAGTGATTTACCACTAAGCCATGTCAGATCTACATACACTGCTATTTTCACAAACATATCATCCAGCCCAGTCATTCAACAGTACAGGGAATGTATTCTAACATGTAGATGTATGTGTGGTTATATATATTAATATTTAAACAGATAACAACATAACAACATATCTATATATGTATATATATATATATATATATATATATATATATATATATATATATATATATATATATATATATATATATATATATATATAAACATATATACATACAAATGCATATTAATATTTAAACAAATACAACATAACAACGTATCTATATATGTAGATATATCTATATATATATATATATATATATATATATATATATATATATATATATATAATATATATAAACATATATACATACAAATGCATACATCTATAGATATATGTGTCTATATCTATATGTCTAAATATATACAGCAAGTTATATATATGTAAGCAGATATATATATATATATATATATATATAACTATATAGGTATATATGGACATACATCTGTAGATAACAAAGGGAACATAACAATAACATATATGTCTACATGCACTGTTAATGGGGTTGAAAGGCCCCAATTAGCATGCGTCTTGTACAAATAGGCATACCACCCCACAGCCAAACACGTCTGCCCTGTAATACACTACCAACTGTTCCAGATCCCATATCCAGGCCCTGACACGACATGGGCACAAGATGTTTACAGTACTCCATCTCACCAGCATGATGTCAGGCTGGTATCAGTAACATATAATGCAGTACAGTCTGGCTCCCATAGGGAATGTACAATGTGGAAGCTATCAACATCTTTAGGACACATATACACATACACATATATACAGAGACAGATATACATATATGTATATATACATATATATATATATATATATATATATATATATATATACATATGTAACTGCACATACACACACAGAGATATGTATAGTAAGATACATGTGTAGAAGGTGCACACAATATGGAACAGCCACTATACCTACAGTTACCACCTTAACAACCGGACACTGCATGAGCCACCCATACAAATGACAATTGTTGCCTGCAACATATACCCACAGAGAGGTCAAAGGATATAACACCACACACAGGTTTGCATAAATGGGGAAGCTTTATTTGTGTAGTATTAAAGTTGTATATGCCATTTCACATAGCTGTTTAGACACTGACATCCATATAAGCAGAGTAATGCAACTGTGAAACAGTTATATGAATGCAGTAGTCCGGAAATGTTTACAAATGTTGCTGTCCAGGCTGAGGTCTTCAAGTAGTACAATAGTAAGACTGGGCCACATGATACCAAACAATCAACATTAAGTAAGGCAGATGTATAGTTCAGCAGCCGCTATCCACACTCTACACAATTCCTAGGGGGGAAAGAACTCAGTTGACACAATAGGATGTAACTGTTTCATAACAAGGCATAACTGGCACCATCAGAAGCACACTGACAGACAGAACAGTCTGTATGGCAGGAGGCGGTAGGCCTGCATTTACCCAAGGTGGCTTGTATGGTAATGTACATTCAGATACCTTAAGACAGCATAGACATGGTGTGTGTGGGTGGTCACATCTGCTTTTAGCATGTGCACCATTGGCTACTGACAGACATCCTAAGGACATCATAGGACAGTATCACTGCTAGCACGTAATACTCCTGTGGACTACAGCAGAGATATTGGCCAATATATGTGGACAGTCTGACACACTCTGGACAGTCCAGAGGTATACACTGAACCCCTTTGTGCAAGACATGTGGACCAAGCCTGACAATGTGGATGTTAACAGTCATGTAGATGGGTATAATACATAACTACTGATTCACATTTGCCCCCATATGTTATGTATTCACATATCCCTGTCTGTCCTGAAATATGATAACCACTGGTTACAGAGGTGCTATGGCCACATACTAGCCACTAGATTTTGACATACATCTGTACAGCATCCCACTGCTCTGTCTGACATACATGACTGTTATGGTGGCCTTGCAGCATTACATCTGGCAAGTATCTGGACATGACATCTCACTGGGTAAGTACACTAAGCTGCTAGGCATGTAACAATGCACTGTGCAGGCTAAAGGCAGACAGGCTCAACACTGGCCTACACTTCCTCTGGGGGAATGCACACGTACCGGCATGTATAGCAGGCTCTACAGGCATGTCACAGCACAGAGTATGATACACCTGTGTGAAAGTGCATAACCACAACCAGTATGAACATAGCCATAGCCACATATGGTAAGCTAGTGTAAAATTACAGTATATGAACTAACTGTGCAACACCATCCTCGTATGTGCCACTCACACACTAACCCTACATACACTGCACTGCTCCACAGTGTTGTCCAAAGCCTGTCTGTGGTATAGGACATGTGTGTGTATGGCCCTACAAATGTGTAAGCCGAAAGGGTAACATACAGTGGAGCAGCATGTAACATCAGATAGAACAGGACCCACGAACAATGACATCCACTGCAGTCTGTACACGGGCCAAAGTATATATAAACAATACACACAGTGTCAACAATCACCGTGAGTACACAGACCTCAATACTGTACACACAACCACAGAATGTCCAGGTTATGTCATAAATTGTAACCCCTACTACACATAATGTGTAGCAGTCTGATATCTCACTGGCTTGTTATCAGATATGATGACACTAATTATGGTGTACAGCACATATGCACCTCTTACTGCATGACATACATACAAAGGTTGACAGAGCTGTGGTTGGAGGCACATACACAGGGCCAATATTGACATGTTGCTGTGATACCCTCATACATTTACTGTTGTAACAGGGTTTGTGGCAACATATGTCCTATGAGGGATATGAAGTCAGTAACTCTCACAGCTGCCACCATCTACAGACTGCAATCCTCACACTACCTTCTGCAGTTCACAGACAGGTGTTCTGTGGGTAACACATGAAACAATAGCCACCACACACTGCCCAGTCTGCAAAAGACCCTACAGATGGGGGTGTCCTCATAAACATAGCACTGACATGGCAGCTATTAAAACATGTAGGACAGTCATATCCACACACACACTGTTAAACCAACATTACTGCAAATGCAGTATAGCAGCACTTACAGTCTGTAGTCAGGTCAGACACATCCCCCTCCTGTGTGTTGCCCTGTTTCCACAGTGTATTTTGTCAGAGGTGGAGCCCAATCCATCTGGGATCTTTTTTGCCAAACAATGGATCGAGTTCCTGCTCACAGTGAATGTACCCAACACCAACATGATGTTCCTAGATATTGGTGTGTGTTTCCATGCAACTGGCTATGGGAATGTTACCACAGCTTTTCCACATGCAATCAGCTATAGGAGGGCTGCAATTCATGCAGGCGCCATCAGCTGATCATGAGCAACACTTAAAATACACATGCTGCTGCCCAAGCACAGCAGGTGTAAGTCCCCACATCCACCAGAGAGGGAGTGAGAGAGCAGACAGAGGCAAAGAAGAGTCAGGGAGGGGAGGGAGAGTAAAACATAAGCAGGTTTGTGTTACACCTACCAGTACAGGGTACCAAACCCCTGACAACTATGTAGTGTTATCACACGTCTATGCAGTTATTGGATGCGCCACATAGGTTACATGTTGAGGAGTACTCAAAACGTGTATGTGATGGTGAGTGACATTGGTAACAGAGATATGGTGGCTATATGGTAGGTGTAGTACACATGCCAGTCCACATGAACAGCTGCCAGTGTCAACACAGCCACATACCTCTCAACCTGGAAACATCAAAAATCTTGACAAAGGCCCATGAAAAATAGATACAAATCTGTATGCTGATTAACATAACATTTGCATATATAATTATCTAACCCCACCCACTCCGATGGAATTGTGGGATACCAGAATTCAAATGCAAATTGAAGAACAGACAAAATATTAAACACAAAATGTAACCAGAACAACAGTGTTTTATTTATATTAACCTCTGAGTTTGTATCAAACTTTGAACTACTTGTATAAAACTAAAATGCAATTTGTTTTATAAAAATAAAATTAAGTGCTAGTAACCTGTCATTCTAACAGCATTTTAAAGTTTATAAGAACAATATTTTAAATCTATCCTTGCCCCCCACCCCCCATTATTTCAGGCTTCATCTAGAATTCTGTGTTAGGAAGTTGAGAGATAGTATGAGTGATTACAATTAAATGTATGTGTCTGAATGCAAAACACACCACTGCTATACATTCTCAGGGAATTGCAATGCACTCTACACTCTTTTTGAGCACATGGAGTCAATTATTCCTGCCCTAGCCCACTGTGTACCACAAATATGCAACTGAAGAAAACACCCAATTGCCTAATAACTATATACTTCATATAAGCACAGCTTCTGACTACATTCTACTCACTTTATCAACCTTTATCAATTAATTAAAACTTTGCATGTATAAGAAAAACAAAATAATATACAGGGCACCACACAGTAACATCCAGGAACATTAAAGTCATAAAACTAGGTACTTATCCCGAGAGCTGAATATTAAATCAAAATATACTGTGCAAAGGTAAAAGTTCCCAACTTAATGACAATGGAAACTGCAAAACAATGGCACAACAATGCAAACTGATTTCCAACAAACCACCATTAAATTTTGTAAAGACTGATAACAAGAGATTAATTAATTGAACTGTGGTTTAATACTGTTATAGTGAATATTGTCTACAGCTATGACATTTTACTGCTTACTTTCACCTAAAAGGACAGTCGCAAATTATTTATTTTATTTATTTATTTATTTTACATTTGTTGACTGGGATAGTCCGACTGGATAATTGTCCATTTTCAGCGGAAGCCCGGAGAGAAAAGCTCCACATAAAGTTACAAAAGTAGACTTAACATTGTATAGATTCAACACAATTTACAGACTCTGTTTAAGAGTATAAGTTATGCAATCTAACAAACAACTAATCTAGATCAACATTTACAACACAGTCGAGTTAAATTTAATAGTTTAATAGTACTGGTACATATGTAAGACTAAATATTCAGTCAGGCTTGGAGCAGGGGCATAGCCATTGAGACTTGAAATACTGCTTGAGAGTATTCTTAAATTGAGATAGGGTAGTGACTAGGGTAATGTTAGCAGGTAGAGAGTTCCAAGTTTTGCTAACAGTGTTGGCGAACAGGGAAATTAAGAAAAAAGCAGTTGGTGCCAGGCTAAAGCTTTCTAATACTAGCTTTCTACTACCAGATCAGCACCCAAACACATTGTTATCTGTGTTTTTGTGCACTCCTCTGAATGACAGTCTTGATGGGAAATTAAGCATTTGTAATCCAAAAATAAAATAAATTCATGTAATGATTTACATTCTAACAAAACGCGTTTATTGATTTCCAAAGTATCAGGATAAGAGCTGCTATTAGATTCCATTACAAGTCCAGTGTACAAGCATTAATGTAGTCATCGCAGCATTGCAAAGCTTTGTGCCTGTTGATCTATAGCATTAATAAATTAAACTTGGTTATCGGAATATCAGTGTGGAGTTCTAATTTTTTGATTAGCTGGTAAAAATCAATAGGAGTTAAATTAACCAATGGTCATCTTATCTATATTTCTGAGAGCTGTATCTCATGCAAATCTAATTGAAATCACCTGATTGGGTGTTCTCATGTGTTGAGGCTCTTTTCATTGGAAAGTTGGACCCAGCTCATGCAAGGAGCAATGCCAGAAGTGGGAATCTGGAAAGACAAGCCTTATTGGTTGAATGGGGACTGCCAATGAAGGCAGCATAAGGGGGGGTGGGGAACTGTTGACCGTGGGAACATTTTGTAAATCTGGTTGGCTGAAATATTTCTGGGGAGGGGCCTGCCATGTAATGACTATCGGTGTGAGCCGGTGGGGTGAGATCATATTCGTAATCAGTGCATTGGAGTGGGGGGAGTAGTCTCCATTATCTCAAAGAGTGAATGGTTACACCATCACAATGAGAAAATATAAGCACTTTTGTGAAAAAAACTCCTGGATGGTTACAAAGAAAAATAAAGATAATTAAAGTAAGAATAAAACATTTTGAACTCATAATAAATGTTCCCATAACAACAAATGGCCTGGGCATTACAGTCTTTAGAAGAACTGTTTTGTGGTCTGAAAATGTGCAATGATAGTATAAGCTGGCTCACTATGGATTGGATATGTATAATCAGTCTTCCTTGAGGGAAGTCTGTTCCCATGACGTTCGTTCATAATGATGGTACTTGGCCTGCTAATCGGCTATTATGACTTAGTTAGCTCTGAACATAGTGTTAAGCTAAATAGGCAAAGATCTAATTAAGGAGAGTCCAGGACTGAAAATCAGGGTAAACAATCATGACCCAAAGTTAAAAAATATGGTTAGGTTATGGGAAGGGTCCCTAGGGCCCTGTATCAAGACTGGATCTGGGAAGACACTGTGTATTATTCATAAAAGAGAAGCACTAATATCTAAGAGGGAGAGTTAGGTATTTGCTCTTACATTTATCCGAACATACACTGGTAGCTTTTTGCCTGTAATACGCTTCCTCTTTGGCTTGCTGCTGTAAAGGCTTGTGTGACTTAACAGAACAGTTCCGTAGAAGAGCAAAATGACTGTAGCAATTTGTATGGCACTGTTTACCTTGTTTAAATGCAACATTGCAAAAAAAAAAATTTTAAGGAGGGAACAACCTGTTGAATTAATGCATTTTTGTGTTAGTGCTGCCACAGATTTCAGGTCGGTAAATGAATGCACCTTATGCCCCATACAAGCATCAGTTATTTGCAATTGACATATTGCAAAGTTTAAAAGCCGCTTGCTTCATTGAAATGCAAGTTTAACACAACAGTTCCCTAGAAGAGCAAATGACTGTAGTAGCAACCTTTACAGCACTGTTTACCTTGTTTACATGCAACTTTGCAAAAAAAAGTATTTTTTAAGGAAGGAACAACCTGTTGAATGATGCATTTATGAGTTAGTGTTGCCATAGATTTCAGATCAGTAAATGACTGCACCCCATGCCACATACCAGCATGCGCTATTGATATATTGCAAAGTTTAAAAGCCGTGTGCAGTGTGCTTCATTAAAATGCACATTTGCAAAACTGCATTGAAGGCAGAAGTAGCCTATTTGTATTTATGCAGTGGTGTTGTGTTAGGGGTATGTACAAATAAATACACAGTCTCGTACACTCATACACTCACTCATACTTACCTCAGCATGGCTAGATTGAAATCGGGATTTAAAGGGGATAATCGGAAATTCATGACACCCTATTATTTTGAGCCCAAAACCGGTAAATACAGAGGAATTTGGCACAGTTGAGAGGTATGCACAGCCACACTCTCACAGGGATGCACACACATTGACACACTTGGCAGGGCCAGGAATACAAATCATCACTAGTGAGATTGTCGCAACACATTACTGTGCAGGTATCATATGCACCACAGGGGTCATACAGAGGATATATGGGCAAAGAGTATATGGAGGTGTCTGACATCAGACAGCATGCTTCAGTATGCCAATGGGGGTTGTAGTGAGTGTGAATGTGGTCATACGCATCATACAACACACACACACAGATACAGAGTGTCAGTACTGACATGCATGGGTGTATTGCTGCATGAGTGTGTCATGGTCGACTGTGCCAGGCAGATCTACAAGGCTAGGTGATGAGTATCCCTTGGCATCAGGCCACATGACAATGGTCTTCATTGTGGCTTAGGGGTGTAGCGTCTGGATCTGAACACACAAGTGGGTATTGTATTCACCATCCAGTCACCTGGGTGACTATTGCATGCGGCCAATGCTGTGCATTGTTTGCCATGTATGTCTACTATAGTCCATGACATAGACAGTGTCTGGGATGTGCACACCTCCCATATGTGGAACTGTACCTGGGGTGTTTGGCCCAAGTTGTGTACACAGATTGTTATCATCAGATGTGCCAGTCCTGGCCTCATGTGGCGGGAACTGTTAATGGATGGCAGGTTGACCCAGCACCTACATTGATAGCATGATACCGGTATTCCCTGGTGTCAGTGGCATCTGTCCATACAGGGCGTGTAGTCAGGCATGGTATGTCTTTTGTGGGTCACATTTGAAGGCACCACATGTGTTGCAGATGTCCAGTGGGGAACATGTGGAAGGTGCACTGCTGGCATGTACGTGCCTATTGGACTGATGGTCGGGGTGCCATGCCCACTCTAGTCCACTGCAATCACACCATGGTTACTATCAGTGGGCAATATGGAGGGAACTACCAACATAGCGGCTGTTGCCTAGGCAAGTGTGTGTGTGTGTGTGTGTGTGTGTGTGTGTGTGTGTGTGTGTGTGTGTGTGTGTGTGTGTGTGTGTGTGTGTGTGTATGAGACATGGGTTGAGAGTGTTATCTGGGTAATACTAGTGTCACTCACTTTGCCTGGCCTTTAAGTCAAATGTAGGGGTATGGATATGCACCCCAGCCTCTCAGCTATTGCACATCTGTTATCCCTGTACAGTGGACATTGTGATGTGTACTAGGGCCACCAAATAAGAAATATGCAAAACCCCTACCCATTGACTCCAGTTGTTACACACTCACACTCACCTCCACACAGGATACAAATTACAAACAGAGACACACACTCACACTGAGACACACAGACACACACACACCTCTGTCATGTCTGGGATTAGAACTCCTACCTAGCTATTTTATTACACTACAGCACTACGCAGTTATAGGACATGCCATAGAGATTATTGGGCTACTACTTTCCCAAAGGTGCATTTCAAGGTGGATGACATCAGCAGCTTTGCCAAAGTAGGGCATTTGAATTGTTGTGAGTGTGACTAGCCTAAAAAGCATTGCTCTCTACACAGACAGAGACAGACAGACAGACATGCACACACGCACAGTTGCCAATTCTGGGATTAGAACTCCTACCTATTTTATCACACTACAGCAGTATGCAGTTATAGGATCCACCATGGAGATTACTGGGCAACTATCTTCCCAAAGGTGTATTTCAAGGAGGATGACATCAGCAGCCTTGCCAAAGTAGGGATTTGAATTGTAGGGAGTGTGACTAGCCTAAAGAGCATTGCTTTCTACACAGACAGAGACAGACACACAAAGTTGCCAAGTTTGGGATTAGAACTCCTACCTAACTATTTTATCACACTACAGCAGTACGCAGTTATAGAATGTGCCACAGAGATTACTGAGCTACTACTTTCTCAAAGGTGTATTTCAAGGTGGATGACATCAGCAGCCTTGCCAAAGTAGGGCATTTGATTTGTAGGGAGTGTGACTAGCCTAAAAAGCATTGCTCTCTACACAGACAGAGACATACACACACACACACACACACACACACACACACACACACACACACACACACACACACACACACACAGTTGCCAAGTCTGGGATTAGAACTCCTACCTAACTATTTTATCACATTACAGCAGTACGCAGTTATATAGATACTCCACAGAGATTACTGGGTGACTACTTTCCCAAAGGTGTATTTCAAGGTGGATGACATCAGCAGCCTTGCCAAAGTAGGGCATTTGAATTTAGGGAGTGTGACTAGCCTAAAAAGAATTGCTCTCTACACAGACAGAGACAGATACACACACACACACACACACACACACACACACACACACACACACACACACACACACACACACACACACACACACACAGTTGCCAAGTCTGGGATTAGAACTCCTACCTAACTATTTTATCACATTGCAGCAGTAAGCAGTTATATAGACACTCCACAGATATTACTGGGCGACTACTTTCCCAAAGGTGTATTTCAAGGTGGATGACATCAGTAGCCTTGCCAAAGTAGGGCATTTGAATTGTAAGGAGTGAGACTAGCCTAAAAAGCATTGCTCTCTACACAGACAGAGACACACAGTTGCCAAGTCTGTGACTAGAACTCCTATCTAACTATTTTATCACACTACAGCAGTACACAGTTACAGGACATGCCATGGAGATTACTGGGCTACAACCTTCCCAAAGCTGTATTTCACCGTAGATGTCCTCAGCAGTCTTGTCATATTAGGGCTATGGGGAGGGCAGTGTGTGTGTATGGGCCATAACCCATTCATCTAGCGGTTGGCACACCACATGCAGGAACACACAGGGCTATATTCCACAGGTCCATGTATACAGCTGCTAGATGTCTACTTCCTTGTACAGTCATATTGCACAGCTAGCACCTGCACCACATAGTCAGTAATGCTGTCAGATACTGTTGGCTAGTATCTACAATGAGTGACATCTGAACCTCATGTGGTTGTAGCCATTTGGCTGTGTGCTGGCTGGGACAGGACTGGATGGCTCCTTGTCACAGTCACTCTCTTCCACACATCTATATATGTCTACTTTTGGCTTATTATAATGTGTTGTCCTTGGATATATGTCTGTATTCCTATCCACTGTGTGTGCAAAGCATGAGTGGTGCATACTGAGGAGTGTCTGCACTGACATCTTTAACTGCCAGATATGTCTGGTCCACTGTTGTTTGCAGAGGTGGGCTTCAAGTGTGTAAGTGTGTTTCAGTATGTTGTTGTCTGACATTGCCTTCATTTCTCTAAGTGTGTGAGCATGCCCAGTATGTCCTTCTGTACTGCATGTGTGGATCAATTCCAGGTAGTTTGTACTCCAGTGCAGGCCTTTGTGGTGTACCCCTACAGGTAGCACACTGTTTCTGCAGGGTATCCGTTGATCATTTGGCAATATGGGGACAAAGTGTACAGGGGATAGTGTGTACTGTAGGTGATTGTGTCTGTGCTGCTTTAGCTACATTGTGCTGCTGTTAGCAGAGATATTCAGACATGTGTACTGTTATACACTGTGATGTTTTCTGTCCTCATGTACTGTCATGTAGACATTCCTGCTCACAGGGACAATGGTGACTGCAGCTGTGTGCAGTATTGTGGGCAGATGCCTACATATTCATTGTAGGTTATGTCATCATGGAGGGGGTGCTGCAGACACTTGCTGCTGGGTCTGTGTATCTGGTTCAGCACCTTGGTACAGTGCTGGCAGGGGATCCCATACATGTGCATCCAGCAGCATGACAGTATAGCCTTATATTGCTATGCAAATATCTCACAGCTGTACAGATTCACACAGGTTACCCAGAGGCAGGGGCCATGAGTCAGAACATTACCCCTATTGTGGTGTACGGGCAGGAATGTAGGCACCCATTTATGTGATTACAGCCAGGCATAGTGTGTGCACACAGCTTTGTGTCAGATGTTGCACATTCCATATTGGCTATGCTCCCACCCAACCCCCTAGTTATTCTCTCCTCTTCCTTACATTATGCATACATTCTCTGATAATTTCCCTGTGGTTATCACCCCATCATGGCTGTGTGTTGGTGTTGGTCAACAATTCATGCAGTGGGACATGGTGGACATGTCACTGTGGTTTGTCCACATGGCCTTGCATATGGTGTATGTGGAGTGTGTTGTGTTGTCAATTGGGTGTCCATGACATGACATGCATTGGCAGTACGTGTGAGACACAGGCCCTTGGCAGAGGTCTATGAGCCATTGGCTGCTGATGCGGGCCAGATGTGGCAGGCCATTGCATTCTGTCTGTCCTACAGTCTCAGACGCCATACAGTATATTCCCCTGGAGCGACAGGGTAGGTGTGCTTGGTGTTCATGCCAATACCTTCTATCAGTTCTGATCGGTGGTGTAGATGCTGGCAGGGTAATACCTACAGCTGGTAACACACCTGCATGGGGAACCTGCACTGCATGCTGCATTCTTTCTGTATTGCCATATACAGCTGGGCTCATATTGTACACATTCCCCATTGCAGGGGTACAACCAGGGATGTACCTGTGGGTGGTGTTTGTCTTAGCTGGGTGCATGTATGTTATGAACACTACTTGCATCTGACACACATATATGCATTGGGCATTCCAGTTATGCTTGCATGTGCAGGTGCATCAGCTGTTTTCCACTACATCACTCCTACCTCCTTTGTGATCTATGAGTGTTTGGGCAGACAACACCGGTATCCCCTACTACAGGACCAGATTATGTGATGCATATCTGTTTTCACTATTCCAAGGGTGTGCCCAGTTCACAGTGACACAATATATACTGTATGTCTGGGGTAGTTTCCCCTGTGTACTGCTTATATATCTAGCCCAACAGCCATGCCATGTCAGTCCTTCAGATGGTGACACATATTACCAGCATACATTTGCATTGGCTTACTGTTAGCTTGTGTTATACTGGTGGGTACTGTGTTTGGCACTGCAGTTGTGAGGACTTGTCCATGTCATCAGCGTTAGTGGGGAATGGCCACCAGGTCTTACCTCAACATGCATACATACCGACCACTCTCACGCAATATGAAACACACACCAACCTAACACACACATACCTGCATATTGTGCAGAGGTGACAACCTATCCTGCTACCTTGGCCACCTTTGTGCATCTGTGCTCCACTGGTATTATACCTACACATACATGTTCCTACATTTCTACATAGGGTTGTGGGGGGACACACGTGACTGTTACACCATGTGTACATCGGATTGGGGGGGCACACCAGACCATTACTACATACACATGTAGGGTTGGGGGGAGCACACCTGACTGTTTCTACATTCTTACACAGGATTGTGGGGGGCACACCTGACTATTTCTACATTTCTACACAGGATTGGGGGGGTACACCAGACCGTTACTACATAAATAGGTAGGGTTGGTGGGAGCACACCTGACTGTTTCTACATTTCTACACAGGATGGGGGGGCACACCTGACTATTTCTACATTTTTTCACAGAATTTGGGGGCACATCTGACTGTTACTACATTTCTATACAGGATTGGGGGGGCACACCTGACTGTTACTACATTTCTACACAGGATTGGGGGGGGCACACCTGACTGTTACTACATTTCTACACAGGATTGGGGGGGCACACCTGACTGTTATTACATTTCTACGTAGGATGGGGGGGCACACCTGACACTTGTACACATTTGCTATAACTGTACTGGTATGTCAGGTACTCCATTTCATTCTGTATTCTAACCTATCATGCTGACTAGAGGCATATCCGTGTACTACAGGTCTAAGCTTTGATTGACCTACATATTAGCTTCTGACTCTACCCTTCAGTACTAACATCCCACTGCCTGACCTGCTGTAGCCTGTCTGTGTAGGCCGGGGGGGGGGGGGTTTACCCATAGGCATCATTCAGAGGCCATAGCACAGCCTTTGTTTGTGTTTGTCTACACTTGTCCTGCTGGCTGTGAATGTTGTTGGGTATGTAAACCTCCCTGACTGGCATGTGTGAGTTACTTACCTTGTGTCTGTCCCAGTATTGAGGATGGTGCTGCAGGGCTGCCTATGTCAGATGCACATAGTACACTCCCTACACATGGCTGAGCACAGGTAGTGTCATGTTTGGCATTCCTTTGCTGTATATGAGAGTCAGAGAGAGGTGTTATTCCCTAGGTCCCTCTTGGGTCAGTCTATGTGTTATGCGTTGCCACTTTGCCAAGGCCAGGGCATGCCTTCTTCTGCCTACTGGGGCAGGCTCAGCTTGTTCCTCCTCCGAGCCACTCTGTGCCTGTGCAGGCCTTGGCAATGGTGTGTGGCTGTGTGGCCCTGCCCCATGCTGTTCCTGCTGCAGCTGTTTCCGTAGGATCATATTGTGTAGCATGGCACATACAATGACAATTTGGGTACATGTAGCTGGTGAGTACTGCAAGGCTCCACCAGATGTGTCCAGGCACCGGAACTGTGACTTGACCATCCCAAACACATGCTCTGTTATAATCCTGGTCTGTGCGTGTGCAATATTATGGAGTTCTTGTTTGGGTGTGTGTGCATTTCTGATGGGTGTCATCAGCCATGGTTCCAGTGCGTATCCAGCATCACCCACTAGGTGACCGTGAGGGATGTCCCCACTGGCAAATCACTGGTACAGCTGTATCAGATGCCAGATGTGGGAATTGTGATAGCTTCCAGGGCAGCCAGCACACTGCACACATGTTCGTTATTATGCCCTGGGCATCGCACACAACCTGGCAGTTGATGGAGGGGAAGCCCTTGCGGTTGATGTAGACCCTATCCTGCTCACCAGGTGGCGCTTTGATGCATATGTGGGTGCAGTCTATAGCACCCACTCCCTCAGGGTATTCTGCTGTTTGGTGGAACAGTTGCATATTGCTGGCCAGCGCCTCACGGGTGTTGGGGAGATATACATGCTCACCGACATGTGTTGACATGGCATCCAGGAACTGGTGGAGTACCCTGGATGCTGATGCCTGTGAGATCCTCATCATATCCCCAGTTCGCCTTTGTAAGGTACTTATAGCTAGTATTCTTAGGCCTACACATACCTTGGTATCCACTGGGATGGGTTCCCTTCTGTTAGTTTGGTGTATCAGGCATGGCCGGCACAGCTCAACAATTTGCTGTAGGAGGTCCCTGTCCACCCTATAGCACTCCACTATCTCCAGCTCATGTAGCCCCTGGTAAGTTACCCTGGGTATGTACACTCTTCTCCGTCTCCTCATTATGGGTTGGTCGGCAGCATTCACATCCTCACCACCCTCAGCCTCTTTCACAAGTTGTTGTATGATAGCTATTGCAGCCCATATCATTTTGTTGTTTTGTCTGTTAAAACTTCCCCACTTGTATACACCAGTGGTGTAGACTATGGGAAAAACCAGAGTGGAAGGTGTTTGCAAAGTTTATAGTAGTGTTCTGGGCTGGGCTGGTCTGCTGCCTGTGTAATTGGCTGATTCTGATACATTTCACCTGCCAGTTATGCTAGTTCTCCTTGATTAACTTCCTACAGCTGTTTTCCCTTCTCATTGCCTTCCTGCTTAAGCCCAGGGGTGCACCGCACAAACACAGTGCTCAAATGTGCACAGAGCTGCTATTTCCTGGTTTATCTTTTATTTTTTCATTTAAACCAGGTGCGCGGCATGCACACCCCCTTAGGCAATGTAAAGAGTGCTAGGCAGACTCAGACTCACCCCCTAGCTTAGCTGTGCTTAGCTAGGAGCAAACCTGAGCCACAGGGCTCCAATCTGCTTACAGTATGCCTGACACACACCCCCCTATGATGTCAGTTAACTCCTAGGCTTGCACTAAGCTATTCCTGCTCCTACACTGTTGGGACCTGACTAGCATGGTTGGGAAAACTGGGATTCTCTAGCATTCCCCTCATTTGCATACGATTGCCTGCTAATGCATAGCTACATGTCTCACACTGAGTCTCCCCCCTTAGCAACCACTACTCACTAGCCATGTTGTCTTCTGCCTGCCATTGACTTTAATGGCAGAATAGTGATTTTAGTTAGAATGCTTATTTTATTTTTATTTTCTTATTTCCCCCCCAATCCCATTTGCGCGCCACTGCCCTACGCTTAAACAGCCGAGATTGGCTAAAAAAAATAAAAGTTGATTTTTTTTTTTTTTAAGCTGTTTCCAATGCCAATGACCTTACACTTGGCCTTTGGCATGCCTCTTGACTGGTATGCATCCTTTATTTGGAGCTGTCACGGCTCCGTTTTGGAATTTGCAGAAATGTACTCGGTTACTAACCGAGTACATTTCTGCAGATTACACTAGTCCTGCACGGCTGGTTTCCAGCTCCCTGGATTGCAAATTTACCTCATTTGCATGGATTTCTCCTGCAAATGGGGTAATTTGCATATAGGGGCTGAGTCCATGCAGGACTAGTGCAGGAGCACTCATGCACGCTCCTGCAGGCTATTCCTGGATCGCACAGCAGACATATTGCCAGCTAGAGCTCCTGCACTAATCTTGCACACTGTGCAAGGCTTGCAGAATCTGGGGTTAACAGAAATTAGAGAGAAGAAAACATACTTGTGCAAGAAAAACTGTCAAAAGCTTTACTTGCATATTTTTATCGATTAATGCAACAAATTCAATAAAAACATTATATAGACTAAGAAACCTTGGGCCATTTGGAAAAAGAAGCAAATGAGGAAATGTGAAAATATAAAGAACAAAACCTAGAGATTTTTGAAAGGTATCAAAAAGAAACATGAACAAGAAAGGGAGATCTGATATAGTGAAATATTTATGCAAAGGAGAAAACCAAACCAATCAGATCAAAAAAGCAGCTTCAAAGATATTTGAAGAGAAAGACAAGCAAATGCACCCTGATATGGAAATTTCACAACAGAAAAAATAAAATCACAAAGGATGAACATAGAACAGAAAATTAACAAAGAAGAAGTTAAAAAAAATAGAAGCTGAAGTTATGGAATACCTGCAAAGTGAAGGATTTAGTGTAGTAAGTCCAATGGAGGTTATGTCACAGCATGATGGAACAACAATGAGTCGCCAAAGTCAGGAGAAATTGGTGGAGCAGGAGACATCTTTAAAGGAAATACAGACATGAGAAAGAAAAACATATTTAATAGACATTATAGATCACCTGCGAAGTGAAGGTTTAATGTAAAAAATCCAACTCAGGTAATGTCACAGCATGATGGAACAATGAGCCACAAATTAAGGAGAAACAGGTGGAATGGGAAGCATCTGAGTAATTGGCATATGAAGATACTCTGAATACTTCAGCAGGAAACCAGTTCAAAAGTTCAGTTGGAGTTGTACAGCAAGTGAAGAAACAGGAAACAGTGACAACATTGATGCAGTCACTGCTGTGGAGTGATAGGCCAGAGAGTTCCTATATGAAAGAGCAACGGCTGACGCAGGATGCAGCTGAAGGTAATATATCACAGGAAGATATTCTGGAACTTTTTGTAGAATGCTGACATGAAATGGAGAATAAGGAATATGCCCCCAGTTTAAGAAGAAAAAGATCTAAGGGAATAGTCTCTTGATTTAATAGAGATGGATAAACATATTACGATTGCTGAATGAAACCGATTACAGAAAGTCAACAAGACCCAAAATGTTAGAAGTCTGATAAAGCAAATGTACACACTAATCAAGACTATTTGTAGAAATTCATGTGATATAACAAAAGTTAATAGGATATATTTATGTGCAGCAAAACTGATAGATAAAGGTCTTACCACAAAAATACAGGGCAGCAAGAGAAAGGAAGGGAAGAGATCAAATGTCATCATGCAAGTATGGAATAGAGAAAACTATAAAGCAATTAGGACAAGAGGTGACACTCTTAGAAGAACATAGAGGAACGAACTGATCAACAAAAATACTTAGAAAAAAAGACAGGATAAAAGAATGCCCAGTATTAGAACAGACCACGATCTATCGTACACTGTTGCAAATAATAAACTAAAGATATCAACACAGGCAGAAAAACTTAGAAGATATGCAAATAAATATAAAGGAAAAGAACAAAATAAGAAACTAATTGATAATCTAAAAACATTGTATAGACAATTTGGGAAACAAAGCAAAAGGACTAGAAATACCATGAAAAAAATAAGAAACAGACATAATTTGGAGAAATATTTATGAAGACCCTGAGGAACATAATAAAGTTCAAATGTACAGGATATGAAATGGGATGAAGTACCAACCAGAGAAATTTAAACAAAATAAAAAAAAGCTGTTAAATGGAAAACTCCAGGCCCAGATGCAGTACCTAACTTCTGGCTAAAAGTATTACCATCATTACACAAATATTTAGCCCTGAGTAAGAACTGCTTATATATGCACCCCAAACAGACACCACATGGTTAACAACAGGAAAGACAATATTCCTTCCTAAGACTGAACCTGCAAGCTATCCTAAAATCTATAGATCAATAACTTGCCTGCTAATTATGTATAAACTATGTACTGGAAATGATGCCAACAGAGTTTATAGTCATTTAAAACAAAACATAATCATGGCAATAGAATAAAAGTGTAACAAAATAAAGTCATATGGAACAAAGGATCATTTGTGTTTACAGTCATAATGGAGAACTGTAAAAAGGGAAAAATCTAAATACGGCATGGATATATTACAAAAATAATTTGACAGCATCCCACATTAAAGGATAAAGGAGTGCTTACAGATGTATAAGACACACCCTGCATTGATCAATTAGATTACAATGACCATGAAACAGTGATAAACCACTTTGCGACTAAGCCATGATAAAGGAAAAATTAGCATCCCATGGATAAAAATTCATAGGGGGATATTTCACAGTGATTTATTATCACTGCTACTCTTTTATCTTGCCCTTAACCCATTAAGCTGGCTACTCAATATATTAGTCCATGGGTACAGTTTGTCTCTCAGACGGGTCTATAGCATATGAGCAAATCACACAAATTGCGAACGCTCATAATGTCAAACGTACTGGACCTCAAACTTCCTATTGTGGAGGCTGCGCCCCCACACCACCCACTAAATATATATTCCAACTCCGAGATCGCACTACAGTGAGGAAAGGGCAAATATACCATTCTTCACCATACCGCGATCTCAGAAAAAGCACTTTGTGATCCAGTACATTCAATATTATGAGCGTTTGCAATTTGTGAAATTCACTCATATGATATAGACCCTCTCAGACAGCAACAAAGTGTAAGGACTTCTCATTTTCTTTTTGTGGATGATTTAAAACTATATAACTCATCAGATGAGGAGCAGAAAACAAGTAAAAGTGGTCAAAACTTTTTCGGATGATATAAGAATGTCATTTGGGATTAACAAATATGCAAACGCAACATTTAAATCAGGAGATATGCAGCACCAAGAAAATATCAGTCTGGGACAGGAATATGATATAAAGGAACTTGAATTTCACAAACTTTAATCAACAGAAAACATAAAGAAATGTGAGCAAAACTCAGTAAAGAATGTTTTAGAAGGCTAAAATTAATACTGAAAATAGCCCTGACACCTGTGAAAAAATGCCAAGCTGTTAACCAATTTGCTCTTCCTGTTCTAACTTACAGTTTTGGGGTGATTGTCTGGCCCTAAAAATTAACGGATCAGTTCGACAGGAAAACAAGAAAAATGCTTATCCAATGGGTGACACCCCTGCACTGGCCCAGTAATCAAGGAGCTTCAATCCTCACCACTAGCACTAGTGAAGGATATACACATTGGGAGGATGACAAGTACACACACAGTAAAGTACAATTTCCCTTAAGAGCACACAGAGATCACAGTTAGTCTGGGGGTCTGGTTTCTCCCACTTTCTCCAGATCCCCAATAAGACTCCCCACTGGCACAGCTATAGGGTTGAGATCTCAGCAGAGTGGCCAAGCCAAAGCCTCCAACACACTCTGTCCAATGAGTGCTTTGTGTCCCTGCCCAAGTAGCTGACACACACACACACACTTTGAGATTTGATTTATACGCAAACACACACCTGAGAAAGGCTGGCACAGGTTTACTAGCTAAGCCCCCTTCTGCACAGACTATAAATTAGTACCAGCTGCCACCAGCCACTACTTATATACTACTTTTAGGGCCGTTACCAAAGTGTGCCCAGTCTTACTGTGTAATGTTACTATTATCCAAATGGTAAGTGTGACCAAGACTTTCAAGGCTATTTAGGAGCGGGGCTGTACAGTGTCACCAAATATATATGCAAGTACTCTAAGAGCTTAAATACCTCTAAACAAACCAGTCACAATTAAAAGGTTTAAATATATTTAATAATAAATAATAAAGGAACAAGACAATACTCAAACACAGTGACTACAGAGTTCAGAATCACAGGAAATATTTTAAAACAACATTGCAGGACAGTCTCAAACAAATACAGAAATCATCTAAACTAGTCATTACTATATTCCAAGCTATATATAAGAGATACTATGCCCTAAAGTACTTACTTAATGAGCAAGGCAAATGCAGATGAGAACTGGTGAATGAATGTTTCTAGGTCTAAGACAAGATACAAAATGCACTTTCTCTGAGAGAGTTCTTTCATTAATAATCAACATTACTGCTTGGTTAGCTCGGAAGACATCACTCTTTGTCACCTGACTTCAGTTCCCAGGCTAACAGAAACTAACATAATTTTTAACATCTCTGTGTGAGAAGTACATATCTCTCAGAAGTTTGCAGAACATGGAAGTCATAAAATAATTAAACATTTTTACATTTGAAACCTAGTAATTATTTCTGTTTCAAGAAAACAGAAGAAACTCTAGTTCTAGACATTGTTTCTGCTTACCGAGATTTAACACAGTCATAAAACACTTTCTCCCAGATTCTCAAAAGCTTGCACGGGGTGCAAGATTGGTGCAGGAGCTCAAGCAGACAATATGTCTGCCGTGCGATCCTGGAACAGCCTGCAGGGGCGTGCACGAGCGCTCCTGCACTAATCTTGCACGGACTAAGCCCTGGTATGCAAGTCACCCCATTTGCAGGAGAAATCTATGCAAATGAGGTGATTTTGCAAGTCTATGGCAGGCAGAAGACATCCTGGCCAGTGAGTAGTGGTTGCTAAGGGGGGGAGGCTCAGTGTGAGAGAAGTAACTATGCATTAGCAGGCAATCCTATGCAAATGAGGGGAAGGATAGTGAATCCAGGTTTTCCCCAGCATGTGAGTCAGGTCCTAACAGTGTAAGAGTAGGAATAGCATAGTGTAAGCCTACTAGTTAGGTGATATCATGGGGTGTGTGTCAGGCATACTGTAAGTGGATTGGAGCCCTGTGGCTTGAGTTTTCTCCTAGCTTAGCTATGCTAAGCTATGGGGTGTGTTTAAACCTGCTTAGCACTCTTTACAAAGCCTAAGCGGGTGTGTGAGACACGCACTGAGTTTTACAGGAAGAAAAAAGAAGTTAAACCACGAAATAGCAGCAGTGTGCACATTTGAGCACTCTGCACAGCACACCCCCAGGCTTAAAGAGGAAGGCAATGGGAAGGGAAAACAGCAGTAGGACGGTAATCAAGGAGAACTAGCTTAGCTGGCAGGTGAAATGTATCAGAATCAGCCAATTACACAGGCAGCAGACCAGTCCAGCCCAGAACACTACTATAAACTAAGCAAACACCTTCCCCTCTGTTTTTTTCCCACACTCCGCACCACCAGTGTAAACAAGCGGGGAAGTTTTAACACTCACAACAGCAAAATGATAGGGGCTGAAATAGCTATCATACAACAATTGTGGAAGAGACTGAGGGTGGTGAGGATGTAAATGCTGCCCATCAACCCACAGTGAGGAGACAGACAAGAGTGGACAGACCCATGGTAACCTACCAGGGGCTACATGAGCTGGAGATAGTGGAGCACTATAGGGTGGACAGGGACCTCCTACAGCAAATTGTTGAGCTGTGCCGGCCATGCCTGACACACAGAACGAACAGAGGGGAACCCATCCCAGTGGATACCAAGGTATGTGTAGGCCTAAGAATACTAGCTACAGGTACCTTTCAAAGGCCAACTGGGGATATCATGGGGATTTCACAGGCATCAGCATCCAGGGTACTTCACCAGTTCCTGGATGCCATGTCAGCACATGTTGGTGAGCACGTATATTTCCCCAACACCCATGAGGTGTTGGCCAGCAATATGCAACTGTTCCACCAAATAGCAGAATACCCTGAGGTAGTGGGTGCTATAGACTGCATGCACATATGCATCAAAGCACTACCCAGTGAGTGGGGTAGGGTCTTCATCAACCGCAAGGGCTTCCCCTCCATCAACTGCCAGGTCATGTGCAATGCCCAGTGCATAATATTGAATGTGTGTGCTGGCTGCCCTAGAAGCTATCACAATTCCCTCATCTGGCATCTGATGCAGCTGTACCAGAGATTTGCCAATGGGGACATCCCTCATGGTCACCTAGAAAGAGGGATGCTGGATACGCACTAGAACCATGGCTGATGACACCCATCAGAAATGCACACACACCCTAACAAGAACTCCATAATAAGGTACACGCACAGACCAGAATTATAGTAGAGCTTGTGTTTGGGATGCTCAAGTCACAGTTACAGTGCCTGGACACATCTGGGGGAGCCTTGCAGTACTCACCACCTACATGTACCTAAATTGTCCTTGTATGTGCCATGCTACACAATATGTTCCTACAGAAACAGCTGCAGCAGGGACAGCACGGGACAGGGCCACACAGCCCCCCACCATTGCCAAGGCCTGCACAGGCACAAAGTGACTTGGAGGAGGAACAACCTAAGCCTGTCCCAGTAGGCAGAAGGAGGCATGCCCAGTATGCTCTGACCTAGGCAAAGAGGCAACCCATAGCACATAAACTGACACAGGAGGGACCCAGGGAATAACACCTCTCTCTGACTCTCACATACAGTAAAAGGGATGCCAAACATCACACTACCTGTGCCTTACCATGTCTAGGGAGTGTACTATGTGCATCCAACAGAGGCAGCCCTGCAGCACCACCCTCAATACTAGGACACCCACAAGGTAAGTGACTCACACATGCCAGTCAGGGGGGTCACATACCCAACAACAGTCACAGCCAGCAGGAGAGGTGTAGACAAACACAAACAAAGGCTGTGCTATGGCCTCTGAATGAGGCCTATGGGTAACCTCCCCCCCCCAGGCTTACACAGATAGACTACAGCAGGTCAGGCAGTGGGATGTCAGTTCTGAAGGGTAGGTAATTAAAAGCTAAAATCTGTAGTACACTGGTATGCCTGCAGTCAGCATGATAGGTAAGACAACAGACTGAAATGGAGTACCCGACATACCAGTACAGTCCTACTAAATGTGTACAAGTGTCAGGTGTGCCCCTCCCACAATCCTGTGTGGACATGAAGAAATTGTCAGGTGTGCCCTCCCCATCCTATGTAGAAATATTGTAACAGTCAGGTGTGCCCCCCACAATCCTGTGTAGAAATGTATAAATAGTTAGGTGTGCCCCCCCCCATTCTATGCAGAAATGTAGCAATAGTCCATGCCAAATGATTGACGGATACCCTGCAGATACAGCATGCTACCTGTAGGTGTACAACACAAAGGTCAGCACTGCATTACAAACTACCTGGACTCGTTCCACACATTCAATACAGATGGTCATACTGGGCATGCCCACACACTTAGAGAAATGAAGGCAATGTCAGTAAACAATACACTGAAAGGTCATACTGGGCATGCTCACACACTTAAACACATTTAGGCCATGTCTGCAAACACCAGTAGACCAGACATATCTGGCAGCCACAGATGTTAGTGCAGCCACTCCTCAGTATGCACCACTCATGCTTTGCACACAAAGTGGATAGGAATACAGGCATATATGTAAGGACAACACACTATAATAAGCCAAAGATAGACATACATAGATGTGTGGAAGAAAGTGACTGTGACAAGGAGCCATCCAGGCCTGTCCCGCCCAGCACTCAGGGAAAGGGCTACAACCACATGAGGGTCAGATGTCACTCACTGCAGATATTAGCCACCGGTATCTGTCAGCATTACAGAGTATGTGGTGCACGTGCCAGCTGTGCAACATGACTGTTCAAGGGAGTAGTCATCTAGCAGCTGTTTACATGCACCTGTGAAATATGACCCAGATTGTGCCCGCATGTGGCATGTCAACCCCTAGATGAATGGGTTATGGCCCATGCACACACACTGCCCCCCCCCATAGCCCCACTATGACAAGCCTGCTGAGGTCATCCACTGTGAAATACACCTTTGGGAGAGTTGTATTCTAGTCATCCCTCTGGCGTGGCACCTCCCATAATTGCTGTAATGTGAGAAACTAATCTGGTAGGAGTTCTAACCCCAGCCTTGGCAAGTGTGTGTGTGTGTGTGTGTGTGTGTGTGTGTGTGTGTGTGTGTGTGTGTGTGTGTGTGTGTGTGTGTGTGTGTCTGTTTCTGTCTGTGTAATGAGCAATGCTTTTTAGGGTGGTCACACTCCCTACAATTGAAATGCTCTACTTTAGTAAGGCTGCTGATCTCATCCACTTAGAAATACATCCCTGGGAAGGTTGTATACCAGTAATCTCTGTAGCACGTGCCATAACTATGTACTGTTGTAGTGTGATAGAATAGTTGGATAGGAGTTCTAACCCCAGCCTTGGCAATTGTGTGTGTGTGTCTGTCTGCGTAGAAAGCAATGCTTTTTAGGGTAGTCACACCCCCTACAATTTAGATGCTCTACTTTGGTAAGGCTGCTGATGTCATCCACCTAGAAATACATCTCTGGGAAGATTGCATCCCAGTAATCTCCATAGCTTGTGACAAAACTGTATACTGCTAGAGTGTGATAGAATAGTTAGGTAGGAGTTCCGACATTGTTCTTGGCAATTGTGTGTTTGTGTCTGTCTGTAGAGAAAGCAATGCCTTTTTTAGGGTAGTCACAGCCCCTACAGTTGAAATGCTCCACTTTGGTAAGACTGCTGATGTCATCCACCTAGAAATACATCTCTGGGTAGGTCGCACCACAGTAATCTCTGTAGCGCATGCTGAAACTGTGTACCTCTGTAGTGTGAATAGACTAATTAAGTTGGAGTTGTAACCCCAGCCTTGGCAACTTGTATGTGTGTGTGTGTCTGTCTGTGTAGGAAGCAATGCTTTTTAGGGTAGTCACACTCACTACATTTTAAATTCTCTACTTTGGTAAGGCTGATGATGTCATTCACCTAGAAATAAACCTCTGGAAAGGTTGCATCCCAGTAATCTCAGTGGTGTATCCCATAACTGCATACAGCTGTAGTATGTGAAAATAGTTAGGTAGGTTCGCATCCCAGACTTGGCAAGTGTGTCTGTCTGACCCTGTTTGTGTAAAGAGTAATGTTTTTTAGGGTAGTCACATTCCATACAATTCGTATGCTCTACTTTGGCAAGGCTGCTGATGTCATCCACCTATAAATATACCTCTGGGAAGGATTTAGCCCCATAATCTCTGTAGCCATAACTGTGTACTGCTGTAGTGTGATATAGACCTCTGTTAGGGGTTCTATAACCACACATGTTGGTTGTTGATTTTTTGTGTGTGTTTCAATGTCTGTGTAGGGAGCAATGCATTTTAGGCTAGTCACACTCAGTACATGTCAAATGCCCTACTTTGGCTATCCTGCTGGTGTCATTCATTGTGAAATACACCTTTGGGGAAGGGGTTCCCCTTTAATACCAGTGGTGTGTCCTATAAAAGCTCCATGCTGTAGTGTGATATAGACCTCTGTTAGGGGTTCTGCACCCACACATGTCAGTTGTGGATGTTTTGTGTGTGTTTCAATGTCTGTGTAGGGAGCAATGCATTTTAGGCTAGTCACACTCAGTAGATTTCAAATGGCCTACTTTGGCAATCCTTCTGATATCAGCCAATGTGATATACACCTTTGGGGAAGGAGTACTTCAGTAATCTCCGTGGTGCATATTATAACTGCATAGTGCTGTGGTGGCCTTAGTATATATCACAATGTCCACTGTACAGGGATAACAGATGTGAAATAGCTGAGAAGCTGGGGTGCAAATCCATACCCATACATGTGACATCAAGGCCAAGTAATCACAGTTAGCAACCCCAGTATTACCTAGAGCACACTCTCAACCCATGTCTCATGCACACACACACATGCCGAGGCAACAGCCAATAATGTGTGTAGTACACTGCATATTAGCGACTGATAGTAACTATGGAGTGAATGCAGTGGCCTACAGAGAGCATGGCACCCTGTCCATCTGTCCAACAGGCACATACATGCAGACAGTGCACCTTTCCCATGTTTCCCACTGGACACCTGTGGTGCCATCACATGTGACCCACAAAGGACATACCATGCCAAAAACATGCTCTGTATGGACAGATGCCACTGACACCAGGGAATGTTGTTAGCATGCTATCAGTGTAGGTGCAGGGGTAACCTGCTGTCCATTACCAGTTCCTGCCAAACGGGGCCAAGACTGGCACATCTGATGATAATCTGTGTACACAACATGGGCCTGACACCCCAGGTACAGTTCCACATGTCACTGTACATGCATGTGGGAGGTGTGCACATCCCAGACACTGTCTTTGTCATGGACTAAGGAACACCTATATGGCAAGCGATGCAAGCATTGGCCACATGCAATAGTCACCCAGGTGACTGGATGGTGGATACAATACCCACCTGTGTGGGCAAATGCAGAAACCACAGCCTTGAGCCACAATGCAGACTATTGACATGTGGCCTGATGCCAAGGTATACCCATCACCTAGCCTTGTATAGCCATCTGGCACAGTCGACCACCACATACCCATGCAGAAATGCACCCATGCATGTCAGTACTGGCACCCTGTGTGTTTGCGTGTGTGTTGCATGATGCGTATTACCACATCCACACTCACTACAACCCGCAGTGGCATACTGAAGCATGCTGTCTGATGTCAGACACCTCCCCAATACCTTTTGCCTATATAACCTCTGTATAACCCATGTGGTGCATGTGATACCTGCACAGTAATGTGTTGTGGCAATCTCACTAGTGATGATCTGTACCCTGGCCCTGCCAAGTGTGTCAATGTGTGTGCGTCCCTGTGAGAGAGTGGCTGTGTTGATGCTGTCAGCTGTTCATGCAGACAGGCACGTCTACTTCACCTACTGTATAGCTACCATATCCCTGTTGCAGATGTCACTCACCATCACATATATGTTCTGAGGACTCCACAACAGGTAACGTATGTGGTGCACCCAATAACTGCAGAGGACTGGGATAGCACTATATAGTTGTCAGGGGTTTGATACCCTGTGCTGATAGGTGTGTGACACAAACATGCTTAGGTTTTACTCAACCACCCCTCCCTGACTTTTCAATGCCTCTGTATGCCTCTCTCACTCCCTCACTGGTGGATGTGGAGACCTACACCTGCTTTTCTTAGGCAGCAGCATGTGCATTTTAAGTGATGCTCATGATCAGCTGATGGCCTCTGCATGAATTGCAGCCCTCCCCTAGCTGATTGCATGTAGAACAGCTGTGGTAACATTTCCATAGCCAATTGCATGGAAACACACACCAATATCTAGGAACATCATGTTGGTGTTGGCCCTTTTCATTCATTGTGAGCAGGACCTAGATCTGTTGTTTGGCAAAGAGCATCTGAGATGGATTGGGGATTTACCTCTAACAACATACACTGTGGAAACAGGGCAACACACAGGAGGGGGATGTGCCTGACATGACTACAGACTGTAAGTGCTGCTATACTGCATTTGGAGTAATGTTGGTTTAACAGTGTGTGTGTGGATATGGCTGTCCTACATGTTTTAATACCTGCCATGCCAGTACTATGAGGAATCCCCATCTGTAGGGTCATCTGCAGACTGGGCAGTGTGTTGTGCATTTGGTTTCATGTGTTACCCACAGAACATCTATCTGTTAACTGCAGAAAGTAATGTGAAGATTGCAGTCTGTAGATGGTGAACGCCATGACAGTTCCTGACCTCATATCCCTCATAGGACATAACCCTGTTACAACAGTAAATGTATGAGGTTATCACAGCAACATGTCAATATTGGCCCTGTGTATGTGCTTCTAGCCACAACTCTGTCAACCTCTGTACGTATGTCGTGCATTAAGAGATGCATATGTGCTGTACAGCATCATTAGTGTCATCATATGTGATAACAAGCCAGTGAGATATCAGACTGCTACACATGTTATAAACAGTAGGGGTTATATTTGATGACATGACCTGAACATTCTGTGGTTGTTTGTACAGTACTGAGGTCTGTGTACTTATGGTGAATGCTGACAGTGTGTGTATTGTTAATATGTACCTTGGCCGATGTACAGACTGTGGTAGATGTCATTGTCCTAAATCCCATCCTATCTGATGTTATATGCTGCTTCACTGTATGTTACCATATTGGCTTACATGTTTGTAGGGCCATACACACACATGTCCCATACCACAGATGGGCATCAAACCGCACTGTGTAGCGGCCCATTATATGTAGGGTTAGTGTGTGAGTGGCACATATGAGGATGGTGTTGAACAGATATTCCATATACTGTATTATTATGCTAGCTTACCATATGTGGCTGTGGCTGTGTTCACATTGGTTGTGGTTATGCACTTTCACACAAGTGTATCTTAACCTGTACTGTGACATGCCTGTAGAACCTGCTATATATGCAGGTACATGTGCATTTCCCCATAGGAGATGTAGGCCAGTGTTGAGCCAGTCTGTCTGTAGCCTGCACAGTGCTTTCTTACATGCCTAGCAGCTTAGTGTACTTACCCAGTGAGGTGTCATGTCCAGATACTTTCCAGATGTACTGCTACCGGGCCTCCTTTAACAGTCATGTATGTCAAATAAAGCGGTGGGATGCTATACAGATGTATGTCAATATCTAGTGGGTAGTATGTGGCTATGGCACCTCTGCACCAGCAGTTATTATTTGGCAAGACAGACAGAGGTGTGTGAATGCATAACATATGGGGGCAAATGTATACCAATCATTATGTGTTATACCCATCTACATGGCTGTTAACATCCATATTGTCAGGCTTGGTCCACATGTTCTGCATTAAGGGGTTCTGTGTACACCTCTTGACTGTACAGAGTTGTCAGAATGTCCACATCTGTTGGCCAATATCTCAGCTGTACAGGATCATTACGTGCTTGCAGCGGTACTGTACTATGATGTCTGAAGGATGTCTTTCTGTAGCCAATGGCGCACAAGTGAAAAGCAGATGTGTCCTCCCTCACACACCATGTCTGTGAAGACAATCCCTATTACAGTAGCAATAGTCTGCTAATGTACCTGCTATACATGCCTGACATCCCCTTGCACTATGAAGGTGGGACTATAGGGGCTGAGGTAGGGTTACACCCCATGTTCAGGACATATGGTGACTATATATGTACATATGATTATCCAGATAGCTATATAGATAATTACACATGTACATTTCGACATATATAGATGGGTGTGTATATGTACACAGATATGCATACATACATATATATATATATATATATATATATATATATATATATATATATATATATGTACAGAGCAGTATATGTCTACACATATACAGATAGAGATACATATGCACATATATGTATACCATGCTGCCATGTCTGCCAGCAGTCCATTGCTGTTGTATCCCCTGCACATAAGGTGGTACTTGGACCATATATGTGTGGGCTTCACCTACACAATACATGTGTGCCCGTATGCACTCCAGAGGCCAGTGTATGCAACAGTGGTATATGGCCCTGTATTAGTGAGTCTGGGGGGGATGCACCATACATAACCTAGGCTGTTACAACATGCGGGGGTATCAGGGGTGAGCTGCCTTAAGATATCTGGATGTACAGTACCATACATGTCACCTATCTAGACATTACTTACATAAAGTGAGTTACTGCAGGCCTACTGCCTCCTGCCATACAGACTGTTATGTTTGCCAGTGTGCATGTGATGGTGTCAGTTATGCCTTGTTATGTAACAGTTACATCCCAGTTGGTCAACTGAAGTCTTTAACACCTAGTTATTGTGTACAGAGTGTAGATAGAGGATGCTGGACTATACACCTGCATCACTTACTGTTGATTGTGTGGTATCCCGTGGCTCAGTCTGTCTTTACTAATGTATGACTTGAAGGGCTTGGCTTGGACAGCAACAGTTGTGGACCTTCCCAGACTACTGTATTAGTATAACTGTTTCACAGTTCCATTACTCTGTTGATATGGATGTCAGTGTCTGAACAGCTATATGACATGGCATATAAATCTGTAATAGTACACAAATAAAGGTATTTCATTTCTGCAAACCTGTGTGTGGTGTTTATCCTATGACCTCTCTGTGGGTATATGTTGCAGGCAACGAATGCCATTTGTATGGGTGACTCATCCAGTGTCCAGTTGTTAGGGTGTTAACTGTAGGCATAGTGGCTGTACCATATTGTGTGCGCCTACTACATAAGTATCTTACTGTACATATCTCTGCGTGTGTATGTGTGGTCACATGTATATCTATATATACATATATATATATATATATATATATATATATATATATATATATATGTGTGTGTGTCTATATCTGTATCTGCATATATGTGTCTGTGTATATGCATTCTGGGGATGTTGATAGCCTCAACATTTTACATTTCCTATGTGAGCCAGACTGTACTGCGTGTTATGTTATCAATACTAGCCTGACATCATACAGGTGGGCTGTAGCACTATTAACATCATGTGCCCATGTTGTGTCAGGTCCTGGTTATAGCATCTGCAACACTTGATAGTGTATTGCAGGGTGGATGTGTTTGGCTGTGGGGGGTATGCCAATTGTACAAGACGTATACTGTTTGGGGCCTCTCAACCCCATTAACAGTGCATGTGGACATATATGTTTCTGTTAATCTACCATTGCTATCCACAGATATATGGCCATATACCTATGTAGGTGTATATATTTGCTTACATATATATATAGCTATGTCCGTATATATCTACAAAGATATATATCTGCATACATATATGTAACTTGCTGTGTATATGTCAAAATATAGATGTTGACATATATATATGTGTGTGTGTGTGTGTGTGTGTGTGTGTGTGTGTGTGTGTGTGTGTGTGTGTGTGTGTGTGTGTGTGTGTGTGTGTGTGTGTGTGTGTGTTTGTGTGTGTAGATGTAGGCATTTTCATGTATATATGTTCATATATATTCATATATATGCCTATATTTCTAAATATATATATATATATATATATATATATATATATATATATATATATATAGATAGATAGATAGATATATATACACACATGTTGGTATACATTCTCTGTACTGTTGCATGACTGGGCTGAATGATATGTTTGTGAAAACATCACCTTTATGCATATCTGGCATGGCTTAGTGGTAAATCACTTTGTCTATGTTGTGCAGGGTCCTGGGTTAAAGCCTTGCTGAGGCTGTTTATTTTGTTACTGGGCAGAACATGGGCCAATGGATACAGAGTGATTAAGGCACTTTAAAGCAGTTGTAAGTGGGTTTGTGCATGTTTGCACAGAGGTAGGCACTGCTAACTTCCGATTACAGTTTCTTATACTCAGTTAGCTTCTAAATTGCTTAGTCTGTGTAGGCAGTGCTTACCCCCATGCAAACAGGCTTAAACCCCCTTACTGCTGCTTAAAAGTGCTTACTCCCGCTTACCCTCATGCTAATTTCTTTAAAAGAAAAGAAACAAGGGTTGATAGGAAAGTGGTGAAAAAAGGGGCACAAAGAGGAAAAGACAGTAGGGAAATTAGCCAGGGATGTGCAGGAAGGGTGTAGGGAAGGTCCATAGCCGCCCATTTCTTCTACAGCAACAGCTGTGCATATACACTGAATTTGGAGGTAGAGTTGGACACTCAAACCCCTAGGCGGGGTGAGGACAACAATAATTTGTTGTGATGCCAATTAGACCAGATTACATGTGTCCAGTGGACACATGTGCGAAATGGACAGCTATGTATGGGGCGAGATTTTTTTGTGGGAGCAGATTGCACTTTTTTTTTCAGGTGAGAGTGGGATGTTGGGGAAGGGTAGTAGGTATATTTGGGGAAGTAGGTTGGGTAGGTTAACAGACAAGACAAATAAGATGCATACAGGGGCGGTATATGACACATGTGGGGGGTAAATACCTGGACGGGGAGGGGTGTTTGGAAGTCGCAAGCCCATGAGCCCCCATGGGCAGTCTTCACTGCACCTTCATGGCCCCAAAGGTGGCTGTGCTGGGGGCTAGGTAGGAAAGGAAGGCTCACCCTCTAATTGTACCATGCGGCCCTCAAGCTGGCATAGCTTGTCTCGAATCTCCTTGTCGAGCTCGATAGGCACCACGGCCCAGACCTGATGGCGGGTGACAGGTACCTCTCTGCCTCTGATCCTAGGGGGGGGCGAACCCCATCCCCTGTGGCAGTTCCACCCGAAGGTGGGGCAGGGCCAATGGAGGAGGAGGTCCCAGGCTGGGCCCCAAACATGCTGGTACCTGGTGCCATGGCCAGCTGAGGTAGGACATGTGGGTCCGCTGGGACAGGCCTTCCCATATCAGCTATAGTATTGCAGTTTTAAGAAAGATATCAGTTAGTAATCATCAGCAACATTCAGGATTAGTTATAGCAGCATGCATAGGTATTCACATTAACCCAAGACATCAGATTTTCAACAGTTGCAGAGCGAGCAGAACACATGCATATATGGGACAACAGTGGCCATTACAACAACATGCAGGTTTCATTGATGATAACAGGCCACCAATATGAGAGTATTTTAACATGGTATATGCATGGAACCACATGTGAATATTTATAACCCAATAGGACATATGTCCCAACAAACGTTTGGAGTGTACATGTACCCACTGAGGTGTGTAATTAGGTGATTGTTGCACATATGGTGGGGGTGAGAGAGAGAGGTCAGTTAACAACTAATATATCCCTGTAGTTTTTACAACTTACTTAGTCACTGCAGTGATTTGACCCTTACATGTATTATTACATTACCCAATGTCCTTACTTTGTACAATGGTATGTTTGTAGATTAGTATATATGTGGACTGTGTCTCATGTATAGGCCACACCTCTTACCTGTTATAGTTGTTAAGAAAATCATTAACACTACTTGACGATTTCTACACCTACTCCCAGATTCCATGCTTGTAGACAGGTATATCAGTGAACTGTGTTGTACCTACAGTCTACACCTCTTACCTGTTATAGCTGTGGAGAAAATCTTTGTTAACGCTACCTGAGAAATTCTACACACTCCCAGATTCCATGTTGATGTTATACACATACCTAACAATCTGCTATTGCACACACTCTGGTCAAGGCTTGACAGGATGCAGGTGTTAATGTGACATATTTTGAGAATTGCTGTCATACACTTTGGGTGAGATGCTACAATGACAGGTTTGTTTCCACATACATTCTCTGACTATGTACAGGTCAGACTATCAGTTATACGTCAGTAAAAGCTGCCTCCATTTCTTGGATCATCACACTGATTTGTCAGGGGAACAGGTTACCGGGCAGCAGATATGGGCCATTTATCTGGACATGCTGGACAGATCAGAACTGTTGAGGGGAATAACTATGCATACAGTTTACTGCATGAATATTCTGCCACAGTCTGTACAGTTGATGATTATCATTATGCTTACAGCTTACTATCTGAACATTCTAGCAAATTCTGTACAGTTGTTGGGTGTAATTATGCATACAGCTTCCTATCTGAACATTCTCACAAACTCTGTACAGTTGTGGGGTATAATTATGCATACAACTTACTACCACTCCCGGGATTCAAACTCCTGCTGTGTGTAGTAAAAATACTGCAGTTGACATCACAGTACACTGCTATCAGAGGATTGGTGTGAAGCATTCCAATGTTTTCTGTCTAAGTCTCCCTCTGTTGTACAATATGACTGACCTCTTGGGACTTCCAAAATTGATATACTGAACTTCCTACACATTTTATCTGCATTCAACAGTGTGGGTAGCACTGCTTAATACAACAATACTATTTATAGTTGTAGTAACACTACAACAACATATGAAAGCAGAATGCACACAAGCACTCCAGGGGTTATACTTATATTCACAAGATATTACAACTTTATTTACACACAATCTATATGACAGTCTTCCTGCCATATTGTCTAGTTTATTCAGTACATCCCATACACAATGCATTTTTATACTGGTACAACACTTTCTAGAACTGTTATATTTATTTGTTATGACAGTACATGCAAGATTATTACTAACCTGCCTTGCGATGCAGCCTTTGCAGCCTAGCAGCATGGGCTTGCTGGTTTGCAGCCCGCTCATCTGCAGCTGTCAGAGAGATACAGTGATATTTAGCTATTACCTATCCATAGTATACACAAGCTAGGCAATCATTATCTACATAGTAGAATGAGTACTTAGTGCTGAGGCATTGGCCATCCCCCTTGATTCTTTGATCCACTGCTCCAAGAGATCCCCCTTCCACCACTTCAGGTCAGCATGGTGATGCCTGACCTGCTCACCAGTCTGGGGGATACCAGTGGCACTGGTGAGGTCACGGGCAAGACTGTCTCAGGCCTCCACTTTATACTAAGAGCCCTGGTACTGGCCCTGCAGTAGTCTCTGCTCATGGTGTTTTACCAGGAGCCATACTATGAATCTGGACTCCTGGGTGCCCCAGCGCTGCGCTCTAAATTGAGTGCCTTCCCCAACTCCAGCCATTCTGCCTACAGTAGGGAGCTGCAACCAGTTTTGGGAAGTATGCGCACCTGTGGGGTTTAAATACACCTGATTTCTTGCACTTTTCAGTGATTGGATGGTTTTGAAAAGGCTAAGCTATGGGCACACCTGCTTACCTAATGTTGGCATTGCTTATAGGGGTATACCACTGGGAAGATTGAGTTAGCCAGCCTACACATTGCTTACACCAACTAAGCTGAGCTGTGCAATGCTTAGCATTGCTAATATTTAATTTGCATTATATTTTCCTTTTGGCATTGATTGATTATTCATTATATCTTATATATGTGTCTGGTATCTGTGATTCATGTGTACTTACACTGTATGGGGTCCTGGGGACTTTAACACTTTATTACAATAACACCTCACATCTGGCCTTACTGCAGTACTCCAGCTCACATATTTATGTTATGTAGCAAGTTATACAAAATCACACTGTACATAGATTCCTTTCACATGTTCGGTTTGATTTTCCTATGGTGAGGATTTGTTTGTTGTAACCTCAGTCTTATATACTGCTATGATGACTTAGTGGTTAACTACTGTGACTGTAGTGTATAGAGTTTGAATCTGAGCCTTGTTGAGGTTGTTTATTTTGTTGCTGGTCAGAACACGGGCCGTTGGATACAGAGTGATTAAGGCACTTTAAAGCAGCTGTAAGTGGGTTTTGCACGGGTTTGCTCGGAGGTAGGCACTGCTAACCTTCGGTTACAGTTTCTTATATTCAGTTAGCTTCTAAATTGCTTAATCTGTGTAGGCAGTGCTTACTCCCATGCAAACACACTTAAGCATGCTTACTAGTGCTTAAATATGCTTACCATGCTTATTTGTGCTTAAACCTGCTTACTAGTACCTTATTCATTATGACACTGACACTGACACTTCACATGTGCATTTCCTGCAGTACTCCAGTTCATAAATATATGTTATTTAGTGGGTTTTGCAACAAAAATATTGATTATAACGTGCTTTGCCATGTAAAAGAGACTGTGCTGTAGTGGGACTCAAACCAGGAAGGCCTACTCATTAGGTGAATGCTCTGCCCACTACACTATTGCGGTGCTGCTTCATTTGCATATATCTTCCTTGTTATCCTCTTCAGCCTTTTAAGCTGCTTTGGCCATAGCTAAGCGATGGGCACACCCGCGCACCTACGGTTAACTGTACTCTGATTTAAAAAAAATATAATAATAAAAGGGATTCTTCATTTAATTTATATGTACTGTTGCTGTTGTACACATGGGGGACTGTTGGTGGGTATATGCGGCCACCTATGAGCAGTCTCACTCATTTCTTACCACTTTCTGCTGTTCTACATTGCAGGGGCGTGTTTATTCTGAGAGCTCTGCTCTCAGACACACCCCCTGCACTCGTACACACTCCATGTAAGCCTAGGAGCCCGGGCAGTGCACCTTATTAATATGCATGGTGCGCTGCTGTCCTGCTCCTAAATGGGCGCTTCCATGCAGGATTAAGCTGGTCCTGCATGGAAGATTAGTAAATCCGGGGGTTTACTTTTCAACTTATTTTCCTGAAGTTTTGCAAGTTTACTCTGTATGTTCCAACTTCTACTATTAAAACATACATTTGCACAGGTATATAGTTTATATACATTTCTGTTCTTTTCCAGTAGGGTACACTGTGGTTACATTCTTGAAGCTCAGTACATAACATACAGTATTCTTACATTTGTAAGACAAGTATACAAATCATATTAATATTCACAAATGACATATGATTATTTACAAAATTCCAGATAGCTGGGCTGACAGTGTCACAATTCAATACAAATCATATTAATATTTTCAAGTGACATATAATTATTTACGGAATTCCAGATAGCTGGACTGGCAGTATTTCCCTGGTGTCACAAAATGATTTATAAAAGTCAGTGTATACCAAGATTATGTATTCCCCACTCTGAAGGAAGTGTGGTCTTCCTCAAATTTGATTACATGTATTGATCTGCAATCAAAGGACTGCATACAAATCTCCTGACCTCACAAGATTCAAACATAGTGAATGTTTTGAAACATGGAGAGAACACATCTAAGATGACTTCCTTGCTTAGTTTAGCAGAAGCATATCAGTGTCAAATGAGAATGGGAACCAAACCAGAAGTAGACAAAAATTAGGTAGCAACTGAATGTGCCAAAAAGCAAAATAAAGAATATAAGGAGATGGATCAGATGAGAAGGCAAGAAATGTGGAAGAGCATAAATATAGTTGCAAATACAGAAAACTCCTGGAAAAACCTAATTTCAATCAGGATCTGATCCAAGAATTAAGGATGGGTGAAGTACAATAAAAGATGAAAGGTTAATATTCCTGACCCAAAATAGTGGACTACATACATGTTGCTTTACAAAGTCCTCTGAACATGTGGGAAAAACAGACAAATGCTGTTTCTGTAAAACAGACCGGAAAAGTTGTGCATCTTGTTGCTGGGTGTGATACACTAATGGCAGAGGGCCTGTATAGTGAAAGGTATAATAATTTTGCAAGACGGTTGCACTGGGGATTGTGCAGACATTACAATATTGAAGTAGCTGAGAAGCACTGGAAGCATTAGCCACAAAGTATTATAGAGAATGATGAAGTTTATATCACACGGGATCACCCATTATTAACAGTTCAAAAAATAGATGCAAGAAAACTAGATATAATAGTCCATGAAAAGAAGACAAAAGTAGCGTTGATCATTGAAATTGCTACATGCAATGATTATAGTGAATTATGTACAGAAAGACACAAAGTCATTGTGGAAGAAGGATACCCAGACAGTTCTGATAGTATTAGGAGAAATGTGTTTTATAAAAAAAAAATACAGCCGTATTTAAATATACTACCATTACAGGTAACTGTATGAATTGCTGAAGGAGTCAGTTGTGGACATATTGCAGGAGCTAAAAAGAGCCCTTTTGACTAACATCAAAGACTGAAACAATACTAATTTCATAAACTTTAATCATGTGTCCATTCCTGTCATGTTATTAGAAACCCAGAAGACTTGGAGAAATTAAAAAGAGAGATACCATTTTAATTCTTAATTATCAGATGGTATAAATATGGGGAGATTCCTGAAAACTGAAGACATGCACTTGTTAAACCTGTCTTTAAGGCAAAGGGAAATAGGACAAACCTAGAGCCCTACTGACCCATAAGTATACTTTTATGTTGTGGAAAAATAATGGAGAAGGTAATATTGGATAAATTATATCTAATGTATAGTAGCAGCGTGATTGATATTTCTAGTTGCATTAATTACACAATGCTGTAATAGAGCTAAAATGTTTTCATCACTGTTCACCTAAATCTACTTTAAACGAGTTGTCTGTAACTGCTGAAAGATAGCTACTTGTTTTTACTTTTCACTTACTTCTGGCTACCATGTTCAAATTGTAATGGACCCACTTTTAGTTAAAAGACTCTGTTTCTAGCTTGTATTTAATACTATTCATTGTTTTATCCTAATTTAATAGCCAAGTACAGCTGCTGTCTTACAGATAGTCAAGTTATTTTCTAATTTAGGTGATTGCTCTGTGTTTTTGACCTATGCATTGTTGTTTTTTAATCCTGTTGCTGATGTTTATTATTTGAGCAATGAGCTTTTGACCTATTAATTGATGATGTCTACTCCTGGTGCTTATGATTTATTTTTGACCAAGTTATTTAGTTCTGTTAAATCTGTACTGCTAAAGAAAAGTCTCTCTTGCTTTGCCTAGTGTTAATTTTAACCTTCTTCTCACTTTATTTTATTTTTCTCCAGCTGTTCAAAGCTTTTATACTCACCTTTTTCACTTCTGGTTATGCCCTATTGGACTCCAATGACCAGCTATATCCACCTACCTAAACATGCCTGGGTATTTCCTCACCTGGGTAATCTAAAAGCCCTTGGACTAAAAGACACAGCAACTAATATTGTATGTTGCAAAGTATTTTTTTTCTTTTAAGTACTTTATGTATATACTAGACCACTACACCTCCTAGGTGTACTAGTTAAACTGCCATATCTGCCAGCAGCCATACCCCCCCCTGTTTTACTACTGTTGCTCTCCACTATCTGTCTCTATGATACTGCAGCCCCCTACCTGTATTGTAGTACCCCTCTAACCTCTCCCTTCTCCATTACTTTTCTTTTTATTTTTATCCAGCTGCTGTGATCACTTTACAAGGCACTTACAGGCTTTGGCCACTAGATGGCAGTCTTTACCCACCTATAATCTCACTTTATTCTCTTCCTACCTCCTACAATAAACCTTTCACACTTGTTGCACTCTTCTCCTTTGCCATCTTCTTCCATAGTCCATTATACCTCAAACCTATCTCCTTCCATAGTCCTTATAAACCCTTTACCTAGCCCTCCTCTCCACCACCACTACTCCTAGGTTAACCCTTACTCTCCCAGGTTTCCCCTCTCTTTTACTTCCCCCTTCCTTAGACTCACAACTTCTGCCTTTTTATTTACTGTCTCCTGTTCTTACCTTCCACTTTACTGATTGTTTCTTCTCACTGCTTTCACCTTACCTGGGTCTGCCCTGCTTCGTTCGCCCTGCGCACTCACTCCGCTTCCCTACCCCCAATTCCCATCCACCCCCAGTGGTCCTAGACTTATACTTCACTAAACACTCCCCTTATTTTTCTCAACCAATCACAAAGCTCCACATCACTAGGCCACTCCCCTATCTCTTTCTTACCTAATTAGTTCTAATTATCACTCGCTTGAACTACTCCTATCTTACCTATCCTAACCATCCTCTACACTAACTACCTCCCATTCCACCTCCTATTCAACCTCCATTAATTTCTTTCTTGTATATTATAAACCCTCCTCATTCTCTTGAAACATCCTCATCTATTTTTCTACCTCACCAACTCACACAAGCTAATCTCACCTGATATCTACTCACCACCATGGCCCCAACACTCACAACTAATTTCACACACATGTTACTCTTAACTACCACAATAGCCTCTCTGAACATACTTTATTCTCTCACCTACTTTGAAAATCTTACTCTACTTGAACAAAACCATCATTTCCAACAAACTTTACCATCTTCTTTCATCTACACCCTTAACCACAGTAACATCACCTCTACCTCTAATTATATACTACCAAAATATCACAGAACAACCCATGTGACGTACATCACTATCAAAAACATTTTTAACAATTCCCACAAAATCTTTAAATTCCCACACTATCTCCAACATCTCCTCTACTTAGACGGGGATATTCATCCAAACCCTGGTCCCAACAATGACAATAGCAATAGCCTTGATAATGTAACTTTACCTAAGCATTCTACCCTAGCTAAAGCACCTAATTCCCTCCTGATAGCTCACCTTAATATTAGAAGTATCAACAATAACATTTCCCACCTGCATGCACTCCTGGATTTGCACTCATTTGATATTCTATGTCTTACAGAAACCTGGCTAAAACCTGCTACTATAGACCAGGAAATTACCCCTCCAGGTTATAATATCCTTAGATGTGACCGCAAAACCAAAAAAGGTGGAGGTATAGCCATTCTCTATAAATCTAATCTCCAGGTTTCCCTCTTTAATGAACTACCATCATTAGACGCCAAATCTGAAATGTTATCTACTAAACTCCAAATAAACAACTCCAAATCGATCTACCTAATTTGTATGTATCTTCCCCTTGGTAACAATACTAATACTCTTGAAAACTTACTTATTACCTCTCTACCCAACTACCCCAGGAGACCATTGTACTGGGTGACTTCAATATAGACTGGCTTACCTGCAATTCCCTGAACCCTACTAACCACTTAAATCTCCGTGGATTCTCTCAATTAATAACCACTCCTACTAGAATCCACAAACCTAACAGGAACGAATCTACTCTTGACTGGATCCTTATTAACATCACCCTAGCAATTATACTCCAGGAACCCTTCCCGACAATATCAGTGACCATATGCATGCTCACTTACATAATTAGACAAAAACTTCATATCCCAACTACTCATAATCTCAAAACTTCCCGCTCAAAAAAATTCTTTAATCCAGATAGTTTCCTTAATGAATTGCAAGCATGTGACTGGTCACCACTGACCCATCTTGAACTTGATGAGGCTGTGACCTACTTCAACACTAACTTTCTTCAAATACTAGACTACCACGCACCTTACCACTCCACTAGAATAAGAACTAAATCTGCCCCATGGCTAACTAAACAAACTAAGCAAAAAATGCTTCTTAGAAACAAAATATGGGCTAAATGGAGGGCTACCAAATGCCCATCTGATCACCTCCTCTTTAAACAATTAAGAAATGCCACCAATAAGGACACTCTTAGAGACAAAAAAGACTTCTACCTTCACCTCCAACAATCCACTCAACAAACTCCACAAAAATTTTGGTCAGGGATAAACAAACTTCTTCTACTACTCCTGCCCCATTCGGTTTCAACCATAATAATTCCAACCTGATCCCTGATGCCTTTAATAACTACTTTACAGAAGCCATTCAATCCCTAGCCAATTCTCTACCTCCAACTACTGCCTTCCCACCAAATACCTCCAAGACTTCATCTCCTACCTTTCATATACACCCTGTTCCTACATCTCTTATCTATAAGCTACTTAAAAAACTGAAACTTTGCACCCCATCTGCCGACCATCTCCCATCTGAATACCTACAAATTGCCGCAAAAGCTATAGACTACCCCATATCTATCCTTATTAACAGAACTATCTCTGAAGGTAAAATCCCTACCATATGAAAAGTATCCCACATCATCCCTCTACATAAAGGTGGATCTTCTATTGAGCTTTCTAACTATAGACCTATTGCCTTACTCTCCCCATTAGCTAAGATAATGGAAAAATGTATTCACAAACAACTACTCAACCACCTACTACAAAATAATCTACTAGCCAACTGCCAACATGGCTTTAGACCATTCCACACCACAACAACTGCCCTTCTATCCTTCACTGACTCTATAAATAAAAATCGTAACAATAACTCCTTTTCCTCTGCACTATTTATAGACCTGTCAAAAGCCTTTGATATGGTTAACCATAACTTACTTCTAGACAAACTAAAGTATCATTCTCTTGATCCACTAGCATTACAATGGTTTAGTTGTTATCTTCAAAACAGACAGCAAGCAGTACTTTGGGATAACAAACTGTCTTCATTACTTCCAGTAAATATTGGAGTCCCACAAGGCTCTATCTTAGGTCCCCTTCTTTTTTCCTTATTTATTAACGACCTCCATATGAACATACCTCAAGCCACCTGCATTGAATATGCAGATGACTCAACCTTAATCTGTACTTCTAAGAACATAGCCTCCCTCCAGTCCCTCACCCAAACTGTTTTCCAAAATGTAGAAAACTGGTTTATGCAACATTGCCTCCTCCTTAATCCCAAAAAAACAAAACTACTGCTTTTTACTCCAACTCATAAATCACCCACACCATTCTTCTCTATAACCCCAGATACTACCACCCACCTACTAGGTGTTACAATTGATAACCGTCTTGACTATGATGAACATATTAACTCCACAATAAAGACTGTTAACAAAAAACTTGGAACTCTCTATAGAATTAAACCTTTCCTTACCCCCTCAGCCAGGAAAACTATTGCCCAGACCCACCTCATTTCTACCCTTTTCTATGCCTCTGCTATATATACAAACCTATCTAAAAACAACATCTCAAAACTTTCTACCTGCTATAATAGCATAGCTAGATTCATCACAAGCTCTCCATTTCAAACTTACCATTGCCTTAACCTCAAACAACTAGAATGGCTAGAATTGCAGAACCATATACTCTGTCAACAGTTACTTATCACTCAAAAGATCCTATACCACCCCAATAACACCCCTATCCTCACTAATCTGATTTCACCATATAAAAATCTAGCTACACTACGTTCTGCAGATAAACTCCTGGTCTCCTCAATTAAATCTAACAACAAAGCTGGTGACTCACTTTTCTCAAACACTACAGGTAAAAACTGGAATAAGCTCCCTCCTGAACTTTCTACCCTAGCTTCTACTTCTCTATTCAAAAAACATATTAAAGAACATTTTAAAACTCAGTGGCTTTGTCCTTGTGCTAACCCAGACTGAAACATTTTCCCCTCCTGCTCATACCCCTTCCCCTCTCCCCTAACCTACACCTCCAAATCTACATACTTCTCTTTTTTTCTCATAGTAATAGCATAAAATATAAGGACTTGACTATGTTTGCTCATACCCAACTTGTGTTTATTGTACTTGTTTTTTTATTTAGTTTAACTTTTAGCATAATGTCTATAGTCAATATTTTTAATACTATATTTTTTCTTTAACCAATACTACCTCTGTACTGTTATTATACATGTCTTTGTTATATATTGTTAACTTTGTTATTGTTCATGCTTGGAGCTTTTCTCCCTGGGAAATTTTTCTCCCTCTACTGAAAATGGACATATATCCAGTTAGACTAGTCCGGTCAACAAATGTAAAATAAAAATAAAAATAAAATAAAAAAAATAAAAAATAAAAAAATTATTGTCAAAATTGGAAAGGCTGACATGTGAAACTATATATTAGCATGCATATGTTGAAAATAGATCTATTATCGCCTGTAACATGATGTTCTACAACAATACAATAACAGGTATGAATGAAAAATTGTGACGTGATGTAATTTATATAGATTTAGCTTTAGCATTTGACAAGGTCAAGCACAAAACACTGATCAGTATATTAGAACAGCTATGTATCAATGTACTCTTGATAAGGCAGGCATCTGCATGGCTTACAAATAGGGCAGGGCAAGTATCATATGGCAATTAGAAAGGTGAGATTTGAGTTTACAGTCAATGTGTCCCACAAGGCTCTGTCTTAGGCTCATACTTATTTAGATTGTATCTTTCAGATCTACCTTTTTCATCTGAGGTGTTCTACAGTATGCATGTAGATTGACATGAAATTGGGTAAACTGATTACATGATAGTCTGCAAAAGAACTTGACTACATTTTTGAAGCAAAGGAAATAATATGCTTATAAATACATCTGTGATGCCCCTGCCCTAGCTCATTAATCAAGGAGCCTCAATCCTCACCACTAACACCAGTGAGGGACGTGTACATTGGGAGGATAACAAGTACACACAGTAAAGTACAATTTTCCTTAAGACCACACAGAGATCACAATCAGTCTGGGGCTGTTTTTTCCCTCTCTCTCCAGATCCCCAATTAGACTCCCCACTGACACAGCTATGGTCAAGATAAAAGCTCCAGCATCCTCTCTGTCCAACTAGTGCTTCGTGTCCCTGCCTAAGTAGCTGACACATACACATACTTTGAGATTTGATTTATGTACAAATATACACACACACACACTCCTGGGGAAGGCTGGCACAGGTTTACTAGCTATGCCCCCTTCTGCCCAGACTAAAAGATAGCTATAATTGTTACCAACCAGCTCTATTTATCAGCTACTATAAGGCCCTTCCCAAAGGGTGACTGATTCTACTGTGTAATGTTACTATCATCTAAATGGTAAGTGTGACCAACAGCAAGGCTATTTAAGAGTGGCCTGTACAATGTCACCAAACACATATGCAAGTACTAAGAACTTAAATATTTCTAAACAAACCAGCCACAATTAAAAGGTTTAAATATATTTAATAATAAATAATAAAAGCACAAGACAATATTCAATAACTCAACACAGTGACAACAGAGTCCAGAATCATAAAAATACTTTAAAACAGCATTGCAGGACATTCTCAAATAAATACAGAAAACATCTAAACTAATATTTACTGTATTCCTATCTATATCTGAGAGATACTATGCCCTAAATGACTTATTTATTTACAGAGCCAAGCAAATATAGATGAGAAGTGCTGATGAGAGGATGTTTCTAGCTCCAAGACAAGATGCAAAATACACAGACTTTCTCTGAGAGATAGTTCTTAAATTAATAATACACATTACTGCTGGGTTAGCTGGATGACATCACTATTTGACACCTCTACCTTCAGTTCCCAGGCTAACAGAAACTTGAAATGTTAGCACCTCTGTAAAACAGTTACACACTTTTACCTTTGAAACCTGCAATTATTTCTGTTTCCCGACAATAGAAAGAATTTCTAGCTGCAGACATTCTGTCTCCTAGCTAAGATAAGTACCATCGTAAACAATTCACTTATTTTCTTAGAGTTTGCACGTTAACTCTTTTCTTTTCCAGTAGGGTGCATTGTGCTTACATTCATGCAGCTCAGCATATACCATACAGTTTAACATAACATATAGTTTTCTTACATTTGTAAGATAAGCATACAAACCATATTGCTATTCACAAATAACATAGAATTATTTACAAAATTCCAGCTAGCTGGGCTGGCAGCCCTCACAACATCAAAAACTAGGCATACGAGGTTTGGGAAACATAAAACTGAAAGGTGAATATTTAATACAGTACATATCAATTGAAACTGTGAATTCATTTAATGACCTGTGTATATGGGTAGATCCTGATTAGAATTTTTCTAATCATATCAACCTATTGGTTAATGATAATAATTGTTGTATAAAATGGTTCACAAAGTCTACGAAATCAAAAACAATTAAGTAATTTTTTGTTAGTTACATTACACCCAAACTTGAATATGAAATACTGATATGGAAACCTTATAAGGAAACAAGCAAGAATAAACTGGAAAGAGTAGAGCAGAAATATATGATGTGAAAATATAAGTTATTATGAAAGACTAAAATATCTGAACTTGTATAGTGTCTCATAGAGATATTTAAGAGGAGATCTTATTCAGATATATAGGGCATTTAAAGACAACTGCTTCGGAGAAAATTTTGGAGTTATCAAAAAGTAATGGAGAATCATTAGACAACCTATGCAGAAGATTCTATGGGAATGAGAAGTGTACTAATTGCTTCTCTGTGAGAGCAGCTAATGCATGGAACAGACTAAAACACTGCATTAAAGCAAGTACTAGTTTAGAGATTTTTTTAAGAACAGCCTGGACACTTATTTTGGGAATGACTGCTTTGGTATATTGGCAGGCTAGAAGGGCATGAATGCCCATGCTTGAAATATTTTTTATGTATGTACACAGCAGATATGATAGAATAGAGATGCTGAAGATGATTAATCTTAGAACTGTATGAGAAATCCCTAAAAGCTTTGGGATAGGAATGTAATAGAAAGAAAGCATTTATAGTTAGTGTATGAAGAAGGAAAAGTAGATGTCTTAAAATTGATGAAATACTGACATTTAGATATCAGGGAAGAGAGGGTTTTGGGTTTACTGCAGGAGATTATAAGGAAGAGTTATAGAGTCTTTACATGATAAATAGAAAGACTGCCATTGAGATGAAAAGGTAAGGCTAATACACTATTATAGTAACTAATGCTACTGAGATAACGATGATGCATTTAGAGTATGAAGTAGACTGATACATTTATGTGTAATGGTAGTTGGCAAGGAAACAAGGTGAATCCAAAGGGTATGTCACATTACAATATGGAGTCAGGGTCTGCCTCAAATAGCAGAGCACTGCTCCCACCAAACCCCTTAATTATATAGTCTGTCTCCACAGCTGCATAACAATGGAGAAAAGCAACAAACTTACATAGTGAATTAGTGCTGGCACACAAAAAGACAAAACTAAACTTCTACAAATCTAATGATACAACTTGACAGTGGGTTTTGACAATCCATTCAAAATCCTCTAAATTATGCCCCCAAGAATTCCCATGTGCAAATAACACCAGAAATACTATTTATAAAATTTTACACTTTTTGAAGGAATGGCTGTTCAGTCAAACATACCTACAGTCAAATGTATTTTTAGTCATTTGACCAACTGTTTTTTTTCAGTCAAACCTGCTTTCAACAAAATAATGTGCAGCCACATACATATTTACCAGAGGAATTAGATAAGACCAGCATTACAGGTTGAAATAAGTGTTGGAATCAACTGTTTTAAGGGACTAAGTACATAAAACAACTGGGGGAAAGTAATATAAGTAGGGTTAAAGGAATGGTAATGAAGAATATAATGTGGGTAGAGAAAGATTTTCTAAATGCAGACCACCAAGACAAAATTGATGTGCACGTCCTTCAAGCAGTTAAAAACTTAGGAATGTAATCTGCAGAAAAGGGAGTGGTTGTTTTATAGGCAGATACAATAAAGTAAAAAAAAATGAAGCAGGAAGAGTTAAAAAGTGGAAGGACATTGTGGATTTAAAATTATCTCTAGATAAATTCAGGGGAAAACAGGAAGGTGACATGGGCAATGTACAAAGACTAGATAGGACAGATGTTGAAAATAATGACAGTAATAAATAGGTGAAAACTACTGAAATAACTGGAGTTTAGATTTGGTAAATAGAAAAACTCAAAGATAATAGAAAGTTAAAGATGACAGACTGGGCAGGGAATCAGAAGTTAATGACCAATGCACACACTTTATACACAAAACCATGTAAAGAGTGAAATAACAAAAATAATTGATACTTATGTTAGAGATGTTGGGAAGAAACTCGGCATCCTGCATATATTTTTGGAAATGTAAGCAGCCACAAAATGTGTAGAAAGATATAAGTGATGAAGTAGTGAGAATCTATCAGAATTTGGTAAATCTGATGTAGAAGTTGTGTTTGCTACAAGTGCTGTACCTTAACAACACAAAGCACTCTTGGAGAAGGCCTTACATATGAATGATGCTGCTAGGAAGGGAATACAACACCATATTTAAAAAATTGAAAGAATACATGAGAGTACCAAAGAATTAATGCAAAGGAATAAATCCTGATAGCAATGAAATGGTTTATTGTGGGTTTAGTATCAGAAGATGAGTTTTGGGAATCCTTCACTTTGAAGAATGATCTAGTAATTCAAACAAATAACAGAGAGTTCTGAAACTTGATGTTACACATTTGAATTTTTTTTTAAGCAGGAAGCTTCACACCGTGCATTCCAATCAATAAACTCTATACAGACATTTCTACCCCTGTAACCAAGTGAATTCAATTGCTTCTGGCTGAAACTCTTTAGAGTAAAAGCACAGTAGGAGGGGCACCCAGGTTTGAGGTTCCTCTTTGGTAGTTGGACAATGGAGCTGAGGAAGAAAAAAGTATCTACTTTGTAACTTTCAGAAACTTATGCCAAAAGAGTTGGCTTTTGATGGAGACAAGGATGTGGAAACATTTTTACAGCTGGCCAACGATATTGGATTATTGATAATTTTAAGACCTGGTCATCACATACGTGCTGAATGAGACATGGTATACTATTCCTGGGAGGCTTTCCTGCATGGGTATTAAAGACAAATACTGTTGTTCTTCTGTCTAGTGACCCAGATTATCTTGCAGCTGTGGACCAGTAAATGAATATACTGCTAACAATTAGACCTTTTTTGTATAATGACGGAGGGAAAATCATATTTGTACAGGTAGAATATGAGCATTGGATTACTTTGTGTGTGGCCATGATTATCTTCATCATCTTGTGAAACCCTTCCAATATCATCTTGGTAATGCTGTTTTACTGTTCTCACTTGATAGCCCATCAAACTATAACATTAAATATGGACTCTTGCTGGACTATATGCAGCCACTTACTTTGGAATAAATGAAAATATTATCAGATGCTTTGAAGTTCAGAGACATTTTGAACCCAAAGAATCATTGCTTATCTCTGAACTCTGTACAGGATGACTAGATGACTGGGGTGAAAAACATCAGGATGCTGCCACAAATATCATAACCAGAGCTCTAAATCCATTTCTAAGACTTGGAGCAAATATTAACATCTCGATATTTACAGGAGGGAATCATTGTGGATATTTTAAGAGTGCAACACCCCATATGCAGCCCAGCATACTGGCCATGATTATGATGCTCCATTACCCAAAGCAGGAGACTTGACAGATAAATGCTTTGCTATAAAAGACATTAATAGGAAGTATAAGAAAGTATCATATGGTCCTATTTCTTCTTCAGTACCAACATTTGCCAATGGGCTTGTGTTTCCAAAAAAGCTCCACATTCTATCTAAAACGCTTAATGTATTGTGCCCCCCAGGACCAATAAAGATTGCTTATCCTTAAAACTTTGATCAGCTAAACTAGGATTTTGTATTTTGTGCTGTACAGAACTTCACTGCCAAAGGGCTGCAGAAACAAAACAGCTGTCTCTTACCCATTAAATGGAGTGCATGATCATGCCTATGTTTCAGTGGACAGGGTACCACAGGGAAGTCTTAAAAGGGATAAAGTGTTTTCCATAAACATAACTGGAAAGGCTGGAGCAAAGCATGACATACTTATGGAAAACCAAGGCAGGGCTAACTTTGGCAGATACATTAGCAATTATCAGGGCCTAATAACAAATCTCACTCTAGGCAAACATTTCTTAACTGGCTGAACCATGTACCCATTACACTTTGAGGGATGATGCTATAGTCTGAGGCATGAAGAAGAAGAGCCATAGCTCATTCCTGAGCTCTATGTCATCAGCTTTTACAATACCTGCATTTGATTTTGGCAGTTTTAACATTTCAAGGGAAATTTCAGACCTACCTCAGGATACATTTATCAGCTTTATGAATCAGTGGTTTTAACTTGGGTCATTACTAGCCTACAAGAGGTCCTCAAATAAATATGTATGTCCCCAAGCACATTGTCTCACTCTATTTCTTTATCAAACAACACTGAATTCTTGGAACTGGAAAAATCACCATGTGATGTCAAACTTTGTGTTGTAGAGTTTGAAAATACACCTGCTCTGAATGCTACAGTTTCTAACATTTCTTCTGGTAGGAAACTCTTTGTATGAGGTCAATAAGTGATGGCATTTTAATGCTGCAATATATTTTCCACAATATTCTATTTTAGGGTCCATTGATGTGTTGAGATATTCATTCTTGGTGATTAATAAAATATAAAAATGGAGAGCGAAATACATTTTATATTTCTATAACACTTGTTTTAAATAGTACAGAACTATATGAGATCTCAGGTACTTTGGTTTTCTGCTGTTTAGTGAGCTTTTAGTCTGCAGTGAGAACTGACTGGGGTGGATTCATAAAAGCCTACATGATAATTTTTCCCATGCGCACATGGCCACGAAAAGTTTTAGAGTCAGTTAACTCCGCATAGCAGCGTGCAGCAGCAAGCACTCACATGCAAACACAGAAACTTTTGTGGCATGCAAATTACAGCATACGTAGCATGCCACAAAAGTTTCTGTATTTGCATGCCACAAAAGTTTCTGTATTTGCACGTGAGTGCAAATATAGAAACTTTTGTGAAATGCAAATTACAGCATAAGTAGCTGAATTTTATGATAATAAAGCAAATCAACATGGGGGAGGAATTCAACAACTCTAAAGCAACAGTGTAGACTCCATGTTCGTGCTGGCCATGTATTCGGAAACTTTTCGAATACAGCCATGGAAAGGAGTCTACATGGAAGCAAGACCAAGTAAAAGCACTTAAAATTTGTATAGAACTGACCTCAACATGTAACCCCACGCATATTAAAATTTGTACAGAACTGACCTCAATATGTAACCCTACACATATTATGACCAAATTATACACTGTGGATGCAAGAATATCAGAGATACAAAGTAAAAAATACATTTTTAAGAGCCATGACATAAATGCACCTTTGGTCCCCAGCCAAAAGAAAATGTAATTGTAACATAATGCAGGCTGCTAAAATGTGCAAACATCCAGAAACAGAGTATTACATTGTACTGTATGCATATGTAGTATGTAGCAGATGTATGGGCAAAGTAATAGCCTCCCTAGTGTTTACAACTTTATGCTCCCATGCAGTTTCTCTGCTGACATGGCTACTAACCATGTAGATTCCAGGCTGTCAGCACGGTGATATGCAAATTAGGTAAAAACTTGGAATTGCTAAATCCCAAAAAAGACTAACTCTGTAGGGATGTTCACTTTGTGTAGGAACTTCCACTGTGTTGTTGTTTTCAATGGATGTCAACAGTAAGTGATGACATCAGGGGTGTGTGTCAGGTTACACTTTCAAAGTTGTACAGGTCAGTCTGCGGATGATGAAAGTGCATGTGAACTATGCACAAATCACAGGGTTTGTGTCATCCTCAGAATTTTGTTGTAGAATGTGTCTTTTTTCTGTCCATTTCAGATAATATTTGTATATTTTTTATGTCCTCATTTGAGCGGTGGTGCATGTAGGTCACCCATAGGAAATGGAGGAATGAATGGCAGGTTTTGTTGTGCTTGTTATGTAAATAGTCCTATGACACCACATGTATATGTAGGGCTAGAGTCCAGATGGTCCTGGGTTTGAGTATAGGGTGGGCAAGTTTTCCTTTTTATACTCAATATTTGCACACTATCATGGGAACAGAGGAAAGTAATTACAATATTGCCATGCTTACTTTATTTATGCATAGCTTCACAGTGGTGTATGGGGGTGTGCAGAGGTGCGCCTACCATGCTGATGAGCAAGCAGCAGGTGTGGGCAATAGATGCTAATTGCAGTATAAGCAGGTGAATTCCATTTTCATGAACCAATCTAACAGTGTAGCTATTCAACATGCTATAAAGCATCGATGTAACCTCCATTCTTGTTTTTTCCTAAATACTTCAATACCAATTGAGTACACAAAAGGAAATTTTAAAATGTTAGGGGCTGCTGCAGCTTTGCTGTATATTTATGTGCTACAGGTTGAAGTCAGTGCTGCTGATGCTGATGACAATAGGCCGAGGCTGAGAAGGGGAAGAGTGTCCAGGCTCAGGGTAACTTATCAGATGCTACATGACGTGGAGATTGTAGAGCACTACAGGCTGGATAGGTGCACCTTACAAGAACTCTGTGAGCTCTGCCGCCCTCAGCTCAGAGCCAGAACCAATCAAGGGAAACCCATCCCAGTGAAAACTAAGGTATGTGTAGCCCTTGGAATATTAGCTACAGGTACTTTTCAAAGACCAAATGGGGACATGATGGGTGTGTCACAGGCATCAATATCCAGGATCCTCCACAAATTCCTCGATGCTATGCTCATACATGCCAGGGAGCACATATGTTTTCCAAATAGTTCTGAGGAGAGGGCTAGCAATATGCAAGTACCCTGACGTGCAGTACCCTGAAGTACTGGGTGCCATAGATTGCACTCATGTACACATCAAGGCATCATCTAGTGAGCAGGGTAGAATTTACATGAACCACAAGGGATACCACTCTATCAACTGACAAGTCATGTGCAACGCCAGAGGAATAATCTTGAATGTCTGTGCTGGCAACCCTGGCAGTTGTCATGACTCACATATCTGGCACACATTACAGCTGTATCAGATTTTTGCTAGGGGAGACATCCCACAGGGCCATTTACTGGGAGATTCTGGCTATGCACTGGAACCGTGGATGATGACACCAATCAGAAGTGCACACACACCCATGGAAGAATGCCATAATGAGGCACAAGCTCAAACCAGAAACATCACAGAGCATGTGTTTGGGCTGTTGAAGTCACAGTTCCGGTGCTTAGATACATCTGGTGGAGCCCTGCAATATAATCCAGAAACATGTGCACAAGTCTTCACAGTATGTATTATGCTACACAATCTGATCTTGTGGAAACAGCTGCAGCAGGATCAGCTAGGGAAAGGGACACACATCCTCCCACTAATGCCTAGGTCATCACAGCCATAGTCAGAGAAGGGTTCAGAGGGGGAACCACCAGCTACTGTGCCTGCAGGCAGATGTAAGTATGCTTAGTATGCCCTTGCTTTGCTAAAAGACAATGCATATCACATTCACTGACCACCTAGGTGCCTAATACCTTTCTCCTGCTTGCACACATAGTAAAACTGATGCCAGGCAACTCACACTAACTGTACCTTTCCATGTACTGGCTGTATACTGCTTACATCAGACAGAGTCAGCCCTGAACTCAAAATGTGTTCACTGCTGCATTTGCAAGATATGTCTGAAACCTAGCGTATAGGTTTTGAATGATATTATGACATATGCCTGGAACAGACTTCCCCTTGACTTACGTATAATTTCACGCACCTCCCACTTTAAAACTAAACTGAAACATATTTTGTCATTTCCAAGACCTGCCCTTGTAATGACCCCCCTTAACCCCCCACACTCTCCCTTATCAAGGACCCCACTTAGGCCCCCCTTTCACTTCTCATAAGGTATTTACATACTCTCCCTTATCAAGGACCCCACTTAGGCCCCCCTTTCACTTCTCATAAGGTATTTACATAATTCCACACAAACTGCAGAATTATATATTTACTTTGTTTTGCTGCTCTACACAATGCATTATCTCACTGAAAAATTATGTTTCTTAATGTCTTTTTTGGCTCCTTATTCATACTTGGAACTTTAACTTGTTTGTATGTACCTAACAAATGTTAAAACTTTTGCTCTGTATAATTGTTTCTAACCACATTATTTTTTTTGTATTAATATGTTACTCTGTAATAGAAATGTATTGTTGGAGATTTTCTCCTCGTGTCTCCACTGAAAATGGGCCACAAGCCCAGTTGGACTAACTCGGTTAACAAACATCAATAAATAAATAAATATAAATAATATTTAGTAGGTTGGAACAGTAATTAAGTAAACAGTGCTGTGGATTTGTGCAAAAAGTACTTTAACGTATGACAACAGAGAGACATTTAGTTTACTCATTTGTCTCCATTAGTAAGTAGTAGGCGTCAGATTTCAAAAATTCTCATAGATCTACCTCTGAAGTATACTGATGCTCACTGTACGGCCTTATTTTTGCACTATACCTTTGTACTAGAAAATCCATAAAGAGAGAAGTTAGACAGTAATGATACACATTGCAGTTTCTGACTTCACAACCCTTCCCAACATCAAACAACAGGCAGGAAGCAGAACAAGGAGAGTAACATGATCATCTTATCCTTGTTTGTGCCATAGTGGTATCAACTTTACTTATCTAGAAAAGAACAGGCTATGCTTGTTTGTGACATAACAGTACATGAGCTCCCTCCACCCCAAGAGCAGTGTAGCCTTGCTTGCGCCATAACAGTAACTCAGCAATGGTCCCTCCAAAAGAACAATATATGGCTGTTTGTATCATCCAACCTGGCCTTCACTTGCTGGCAAATGCATATCATATAACTCCCAGTTAATATCCTCACACATTTTAAGGCCAAGGATATTGAATGTTTTACACACTTGAATGCCTTACAGTACTGGTCAGATAACTAATGAAGTACCAAGAAACACAGACAAGTAAGACAAAGCTGTATATCTGCAAGCAGAATCGTAACAGCTTATGTTATCAATAAGTGCATTACATCCAAATAAAATAAAGAGGGTTAAAAGTATAAGTCACAGCTAAAGATCTCATAGCAGTGTACATTCTGATGCATTTCTTTGTGTGAACAATGACCTCAGTTCTTTGCTGCAAAGCTGTTTGTGTGGCAGAGAGGGCAAAGGCATCCCTTCTGTTTTCTGAATCTGCAGCGGTCTGAGAGTTCAAATCTTGAACTGTGTAGAAATGCCTGATGTGTGCTATCATATTGTAGTGTGCATGTCATATCTTCCTCTTGATCACTTCATGTATGTCCCCCTTTCCATTTGTTTTGGTACCATTCTTTTTTTTTTATTCCACTCGTTTTGCATTGCTCTGCATAGCACAAACATAACTGCAGGTTTGGCTGTGCTTTTGTGGTTTGCGCCAAGCGAAGTATTGCTGAAACAGGATCACCTAGGAAGCAGACAGGCAGACACAGAAAGTGGATACATTCAATAAATGCTTTTGGCCATCGCAAAAACCCGACGTGGAGTAACTCTCACAGATTAGTAATGCGGCTCGCATTTGTGAACTGTTTATGTGCAAACAGCTGTATCTTACATGCAAGTACACTTAGTTAACCAAAGCACAAATCTGCTGCCCAATGTGTCCCTTTCAATCGTTTAGATTTTTGTAGAATGTCCTGATTTTTGCATCACATTTTTGTCCTGCTTCTCATAAAAAGTGGGTTTTCTGGCAAATAATTTGAAAATACTTGAGTATTGAAGCCAGAAAACAGTAACAGATATTTGAATTTCAAAACTCCTACTCTACAGACAATTCACATTAATGCAAAACATGTTATTCTTTCAACTGTATAAGTTTGTAACAGCAGTATGTAAAATGTGTCCCTGTGTGTGGTCCTTTTTCAACCCAATATGTATGGCTTTGTTGAGAGGTATGGCCTAATGTGCTATGGAAATATATATATGATGCTGTCTGATTTCAGTCCATGTGTTGTCCACACACCTGCAAGCATTACAACCTTGGGGTCTCAGTTTAATTTTTCCACACATACATCAACCACATGACAAAGTGTAATTTATAATGCTGTGTCCTCCCTCATGAACAGTGCCAGCTGGCAGTGGTCACAGCCTTCCTCTGTTAAACCCAGACATCCAAATATGCTTCACTCTTTAAATTCTCCAAATCATTTGGGTTTCTAATATCATGATGGACCCCATTCCTAAGTCAAAGTACAATTAAAGTACAAGAAATTAGTATTTTTTCAATCTTTGATGTCAGCCAAAAAGTGCTCTTCACAACACCCGCAATGTGTCCAATAATGACTCCTTCTGCAATTCGTATGGGGTTACATGTATCGGTAACATATGTAAATACGACTATAGATTATTTTTATAAGACCCATTGCTCCTACAACTATTGGAACTGTCTGGATATCTTTCTTCCACATTGCTCTCATTTCTGCCTGCAGATCTTGATATTGTATGACTTTGTGTCTCTCCATATGCAAGACATTGTAGTCACTGTGTATGGCAATTTTAATGATCAATGCTACTTTTGTCTTCTTTTCATGGACCACTATATCCAGTTTTCTAGCATCTATCTTTTGAACTATTGGTAATGAGTGACCCCATTTGATATAAACTTCATCATTTTGTATGATGCTTTGTGGCTCATGTTTCCAGTGTTTTTCAGCCATTTCAATACCATAATGTTTACACAATCCCCAGTGCAACAATCTTGCCACATTATTATGCCTTTCAGTATACATTAGTATGTCACAACCAGCAACAAGGTGTGTGACTGTTTCCAGTTCGGTTTTACAAAACCTACATTTATCTGTTTCTCCCACATGTTCAATAGACTTTGTAAACAAATGTGTATGTAGCCCACTGTTCTGGGCCACTAATATTAACCTTTGATCTCTTGGTTTGAATTCACCTCTCCTTAACCATTCCTGCATTTGTTCATGATCAACATGAGATTCTTCCAGAAATTTTCTATACTTGCAACTATATTTTTGCATTTTCCACATTTTTTGCCTTCTCATCTGGTCTTTCACCCTATATTCTTTCTTTTGATTTTTGGCACATTCAGTTGCTACCTGATTTTATCTACTTCTGGTTTGATTTTCATTCCTGCTTGATGCCAAAATGCTTCTGCTACATTAAACAGAGAAGCCATCTTAGATTTATTCAACTCATGTTTCAAGACTTTCAATACATTTGGTTCTTGTGAGGTCAACAGATATGAGTGGAGTCCCACAATTGCAGATCTATACATGTAATCAGTTTCAAGTAGGCCCATCCCTCCTTCGGAATGGGGAATATATAACATTGGTATGCACTGATTTTTATAGATCATTTGGTGAGCATGAAGCATACTTCTTGTTTTCCTATCTAATTTATCCAACATGTTTTGGGGCCAGTCAATCACTCCAAAACTGTAAGTTAAGATAGGAAGAACAAATTGGTTCATAGCTTAGATTTTGTTCCTAGATGTCAACACTTTTCCAGATTAATTTAAGTCTTCTAAAGTATTCTTTACTAAGTTTTATTCACATTTGTGCATATTTTACTGTTGATCCTTCATCAATTCCCAAATATTTATACACTCCTTCTTGCTCAAGTTATTTTATATCACATCCTTGTCCCAAACTGATGTTTCCCTGGTGTTGGAGTTTTCCTGCTTTAAAGTTGCTTTTGCACATTTATCAAGACCAAATTACATTCTTATATCATCTGAAAAAGTTTTGGCAACTTGCGGTTGTGCTTTCAATTCCTCATTTGATGCGCTATACAGTTTTAAATCATCAATAAAGAGAAGATGAGAAGTCTTTGCACTTTATTGTTTTCTAGGAGCCAAATTATATCCATGGCCTAAGCTGTTAAGTAGACAGCTTAATGAGTTAAGGGCAAGGCAGAATAGCAGCGGTGACAAAGAGTCACCCTGGAATATCCCCCTTTGAATTTTTATCCCTGGGATAATAGTTTGTCCTTTATCATGGCTTAATTGCAAAGTGGTCTGCCATTGTTTCGTGGTCACTATAACGTAATCGATCAGTGTAGGGTGTATCTTATACATTTTTAAGCGCACTTTTATCCATGAATGTAGGATACTATCAAATGCTTTTTTGTAGTCAGTCCATGCCATACTTATTCTTCCCCTTTTTACAGTTCTCCGCTATGCCTTTATTTAACAACAAATGATCCTTTGTTCTATATGACTTCCTTTTATTGCTCTTTTGTTCTACTGCCATAATTGAGTTTTCTTCTAAATGACTATAAACTCTATCTGCATAAATTCCCATGTATAGTTTACACGACGTCGGAAGACAAGTTATTGGTCTATAATTTCTAGGGTAGCTTGCAGGTTGACTCTTAAGCAGAAGCATTGTTTTTCCCATTGTTAACCAGGTTGGTGTCTGATCAGGGTGCACATATAAGTAGTTCTTACTCATGGCTAAATCTTCTTGCAAAAATGTTAATACATTCAACCAAAAGTTAGGTACTGCATCTAGGCCTGGGGTTTTCCAAGTAGAGGCTTTTCTTAGCTTTGTTTCAATCTCTCTGGCTGTTAATTCATCCCATTTCATATCCTGTACCTTTAAACTTCTTATTATTTCTTTAACTTCTTCTATCCATTTAGCATCTTTGTTATGTTCCACAAGATCTTCATAAATACTTCTCCAAAATGTATCTATTTCTTCTTTTCTTGGTGGTCTTTCAGTTTCTTTTACCTTGTTTTCCAATTCTCTACAAACCTTTTTTGGGTAATGAATAAATTGCTTATCTTGTACTTTTCCTTGATATTTATCTTCATATCTTCTAAGTTTTTCCACCCATGCTGAAATTCTTAGTTTATTTGCAATAGTGCATGGTAGATCCTGGTCTGTTCTAATACTGTGCATTGGTTTTATCACATTTATCTTTCTTAGTATTTTTGTTGATCTATTCCCTCTTCTATAGTCTTCTAACTGTGACACTTCTTGTCTTAACTGCTTTATAGTTTTCTCTATTCAATATTTCCATGATGCTATTTGATTTCTCCCCTTCCTTTCCCTCTCTACCCTGTGTTCTTGTGGCAGAACTTTATCAGTTATTAATGTAGCTCCACAGTAATATACCCCATTTACTTCTGCTATATTGCATGGATCTCTATGGACAATCCTAATTGCTGTGTTCATTTGGTTTATCACACTTTTGACTTTTTGGGTTTTATTGACCGTCTGCAGTCTATTTCTTTCATTAATCTTAATATGAATATTTATGTCTAGTAAATCAAGTAGCTCTTCTCTTAGCTCATTTTCTTCTAAACTGAGGGCACATTTTTTGATTTCCATTTCCTGTGGACAGTCTATAGAAAGTTCTGTAGGATCTTCCTGTAGCACATTCTCTTCAATTTCAGCCTGTGCCATCCGCTGCTCTGTCATATGGGAACTCACTGGCCTATCACTCCTCGACATTAACTGCATCAGGGTTTCCACAATTTCCTGTTCCTTCTCTTGCTCTCCAGCTTCAAGTGAATGTTTATACTGGTTTCCTATGGAAGTCTCCAAAATATCTTCATATGGCACCTGACCAATTTCTTCCCATTCCACTGGTTTCCCCTTAATTTGGATATCTTTTGCTCTATCCTGTTGTGGTGCTTTCTGAATTAGATTTTCTATTCTGAGTCCTTCACTTTCCAGGTACTCCATAACCTCAGTTTCTATTTCTTTAACTTCTCCATTACTAATCTCCTTTCATATTTTTCCTCTTTGTCTTCTTATCTTTTGTATTGTAATGTTTTCCATGTCTGGATTCCTTTGCCTATATTTCTCTTTAAATATCTTTAGTGCTGCTCTTTTTGTATTGGTTAGTTTTACTTTCTGCTTTGCATAAATATTGCACAATATTAAATCTTTTTTTCTTTCCCATGTCCATATTTCTTCTTCAGATGTCTCCTGATCCTCTTGCTTCTCTTTACTTTGGGGACTCATGCCATCATGCCTTGATGTAACCTGTGTTAGACCTTGTGCACCAAATCCTTCACTTCTCAGGCATTCCATAACTTCAACTTCACATTTTTTTAACTTCTACTTTACTGATCTTCTTTTCTACATTCCCTTGTTGTGATATTATTGTTTTTATTGTGAAATTTTTCATATCTGGATGTCTTTGCCTGTATTTCTCTTCGAATATCTTTGTGACTGCCTTCTTTATATTGATTAATTTGGCTTTCTCCTTTGCATAAATATTGCACCATATCAAATCTCTCTTTCTTTCCCATGTCCATATTTCTTTTTAATACTTTTTAAAAATCTCTAGGTTGATATTTCCGCACTTCCTCAGATGCTTCTTTATCCAAACAGATAAAAGTTTCTTGATCTATATACTATTTTTCACAAATCTGTTGTATTAATGAATACCTGTTTTTATTTGAAGCTTCTGGCAGTTTTTCTTGTTGAAGTATTTTTCTTTCCTCTAATTTCTCTCTTAATTGTTTTATATATCTTGTGTCTGGAAATTCTGGGCTTTTTGTATTGTAGTAAAAATACATGATTTCTTTCTTATCCTCAATAATCCACTTTATTGTCTTTATAGCTCTTCTTTGGCCTATGATTTTTTGTGATTTTTGTGGACTACTATTTCCTTCTAGAGCAGGGGCCCATCCTCCCCCTGGGCCTGATCTGACCCCATTGTAGGAATGTTTCCGTATTTTCAGGATTCTACACTGTCTTCATTTCCAATCCTGGCACCAGTGCATCTACCAAGACTGGGCACTTTTTTATCCTGGGTCTTGTGCACCAGCTATCTTATTTAATTTTAACCTACTTCTTCTGTCCATCATATATACTGTATAAATACAGTCTATATACCAATGTCATCTTGGTGAGATTTTGTGAAAAAACAGAGTACACCTCACGAAGGTACTCACCAAGACTTGAGGATGAATTACATTTCAGCAATAATACTCTCCTTTACTTGCTGACTTATCATCTCTACAGTCAGACCCCTTTGTGCTCAGGAAGGGTGCTTATGTAGTTATAAAGCTAGGCTTCTAAGCAACCTAATGCTATTAAGCTATTAGCCTCAAATGACATTATGAATCTATGTGCCTATGCAGACCTCCCAAGCTATTGTTCCTCACAAAGCTTGCTGATGTCATCTGCTATAAGTTCACCTGCACTTGTGTATAAATCAGACTTGCTCCATGGTGCATGTGTTAAGTATTGTGTTCTGTAGTCTGTGCACTTAGGTAGGGGTTCTGTCCTCACTGTTAACTGTGTGTGCGTGTGTGTGTGTGTGTGTGTGTGTGTGTGTGTGTGTGTGTGTGTGTGTGTGTGTGTGTGTGTGTGAGTGAGCCCTAACTTGATATTTATTACAGAGAGCATTTTACACCAGCAGGTGGGACACTGTTATTCCCATATGCCCAACAGACAATACTGATGTCATCGGCTATATCAGAGTATTGTATTTGCATGTATCTCACCAGGGCATAATCAGACAGTGGTCTGGATGTCAGGCAGTCATCACATCATGCAATACAAGACAGATTAAAGTGATGTGTTTTCATCTGTACACATACATCATGGCATGGTTTGAAGGCTCTGTGTTAGCTTGATGAGAAAACCCTGTGAGGTGTTCTGCAGATGCATGTTTCTGGTGAGCTACATGCAACAGAGAGCATAGTACTCTACTGCTCTAATGAGATTATACTACAGTGATGTCATGCAATCTGGAGATCTGAATGTGCTGGCCTGACTTATGATGTGCACCATACATTTGTACTTGATAATCATTAAAGAGAACAGTTAGAAAGTAATGAGACACATTGCAGTTGTTGACTTCACAACCCTTAGAAGAGAATACACTATAAAGTAGTGAAATTATGATGCTATCCACTGTATATCTTGGCAAGGCAAATATAATTCACAGGTGCAATTATCATTTAAATAGCACAAATGTAGATATACTAAGCAATAATGTTGCTAATCACCCTGTGCATCAGGCACAAAGCTTTAGTTTCCCTGAATCCAAAAGAGGAAATCAGCAATATAGCGCAGTTATCATCACTTGCACAGGGTGCTGTGAGGTGGGGGGGGGGCCTAGCCTGACAACAAAGGTTGCTGAGTGTGTGCAAGTAAGAGTGGGAAAGCTGGCAAGATGACCATGCAACTGTTGTGTGTGCGTTTGTAGGGGTCCTCCATGTGAAAGTGCTGTGTGACAATGTGCATGAACATAGCCATGCTCAGTGCTATCTCTACAGCTTGGTATACTGGACAGGTGTAATCTGTGCATGGTAGACTTGTCAGTTCATTGTTGTGCCTCCCGACCAAAAGACCTGACTCTGCCAGGAGATGTACGGGCACCTCCATGCCCAAGGTCAGATGCAGTGCTACTACCTGAATGTGACTGTTGTCTGCCAGACATCCTCCCTTCACAGGAATGCCCAGGACCATGACCCCATGGCCTGCCATGTCTGGATGTGGACAGCACACTCCCTGATGGTGCAGGGGAAGTACTGCCACTATGGGAGCATGAGTGGGCATGGCCACATTGGCTAGAAGCAGATGGTGTGGCTGACCTATGCCCACGTGGACGATGTCCCCCTCCCAGCAGATGCGTCATCATAGACACTGCATGGCCCATGGTATAAACCCCTCATTCCATCACAGACACCCCATGTTCCAATATGTCATTCAACTAATCCATTGAATTGGCTACACGGTGGAGGGAGTCATGGATGTCAAATTGTGGCACATCTAAAACCCTGTGCATTGTCTGGAGCACCTTTCACAACATGCCTGTGCCTCCATGATGGCCCTACACATCCATTGAGTGACACATGAAGAAACACCTGCACCAGGTGGAAGAGGGACAGCAGGCCTTCTTCAAGTACCCCTATCAACCCTCCTGCATGACACTTCACCAACACTTTGGCTACGGACAGACTCAACAGGCACTGAAGCTGCAGTAGCCACACTCCCCTGATCAATGTCCTCATCCTCAATCTGCCCAATATCTCTAGCCTCAGTGGATTGGATAGGGAAAGGCCTACTGGTTGTGTCAGGAGAAAATGAAGGAGATCACTGGATGTCAACATCTGTGCCAGATTCGACCTCTGCACCTCCCAGTTGTGCCTTAGTTTGGCCACCACCATCATCAGTAGCTGTTGAGGTACTGACATCAGGTGTCAGTGCCCATGCTCCCACTGTCATGTTCACCTATGATAAAAAGGAAGAAGCAGAGAACTGCATTAATATTGACACTGCTATGCTGCAATATATGCTAAAAAGTGCACTCCTGTCACTATTACAGACAGTACAGCAATACATACAACAGGCCTGAGAGGACACATTATGAGATATCTTAAAATTTATCTACAGTACTGACATAAATGTATTAGGCTTACCATCTGCAGGAGGCCTGCATCTCTGTATTCCTGATGTTCGTGAAATAAGTAAGGCAAGAGGTAATGGCAATATCATCACATATAAGAGTAAACAGGGGGTAATACATTTGCACCTCTATATCTACAGTACCTCAAATGTCAACAAGAATTTGGCTGACAACTTCAAATTAAGATTATAACTGTAACAATCCTAAATTCACCCACCCAACAAACAACTGACACAGACAAATACATTATTGTAGTTAGTGCACTATGCCACAGTATTCTAATTATCATCTAACAAAACATACCTGGAAGCTCCTCTTGGGCTGCAGGAATTGCGCCCACATCCAGAACATACTGTGCCATGGATTGCTGGGAGCTGTCCTAGGTGGCAATGTTCACCAGGAATTCCTTAATGGCAGTGCAAGAGGGTTCTGCAGCAGGGCCTCCACCTGTGACTTGATCACATGCCACTGCAGTTGCACGCCAACATGCAGCAATTACCATGTCTGTGGCTCTGTGACGCACCTGCTTGTATGTGCAACTGTGTCACCCAGCAGTGTTAATGTTGGCCAATAATTCATCCCAGAGGGCTATATGGTCAGCCATATTGACTCACACCCTGGACAACAGCACAGCAGCATTTTGCCTTAAGGCATCCATTATCAGATTATGCTCTGCATCTTCAAATGGAGGCCTATGACAAGCAGACATATTGTGTCCTACAAGACAAAAGAATAATAATACATATGATGATCACATAACTACAAATTAACTGCTTACAGATAATGCAATACAGGGAGGCTGTCAGTATTCCCCCTGGATAAACATGAAAGAGTCTGCATATTTCAAAAATTAACAAGACGGAGGGTACAAAACAATGGAACTAACAATAGAAACATATCCTTGTTTGTGCCATACCATATCTGTAAGTAAAATATGCTCACCCACCCAAAATAACAGTGCAGTCTAGTTAGTGCCCTAGCACTAACTCATCTTTGTCCCCCACACAAACAAAATGACAGGATAAGGACTGATTGTGCTAACAAAACATCTTTGAAATGGTAAAAGTGCTATCAAAGGACCTGTCCATGTAACATGTGTACATATTTATGACACAACAATCCCTTTTCAGGTATTCTCAGTGGTGTGTACCTATGAAATGGCTTCACAACCAAGGCCATGCCATCAGTGCACTTCTAAGTAATGCATACAGATTAAAGTGTAAAAGCCATTACTTCACATTTATTCTTAACTTCATTCCAGCATATGCATTATTTATTTATTTTACATTTGTTGACTGGGATTGTCTGACTGGATATATGTCCATTTTCAGCGGAGGCCTGGTTTACTTACAGATATGGCACATACCAATTATGTTGGTAACAACATGGGAACATACCTGCTGGAGTGTAATACTCCTCTGTCGTGATATTCTGTGAATGAATGCAGTTGTCTTAGTGAGTTGAACAATGTACTAACTCTCCTCGACATCAGTTTGGCTAGCTACACATTTGCCTTTTTATAATGGAGTGCATTATTAATGGATAGCATCTGTCTTAGTCTGCACTTCAGAGATACTAATTACACCATAAGCAGGTGAATTGCATGCTAATATACCAATCTTGGGAGGCTATTCAAAAAGCTATAAAGCACCCATACAGACTCCATGCTGATTTTACCTAGGGATATCAGAAAGTGTGGGGTACGGACACAGGATTTGCAAGGTAAGTACTGAACATGTACTGTAATGCATGATACCATTGTGGCATGTACTTGTATTTCCTAACATGGTACAGTAAGCAGGTAAAAGGTGGGAGATGTGTGCAGAAAGTCAAGTAACATGTGACAGCAGAGAGTTATTTCACTTGTATGTGTCCATTACAAAGTAGTAGTCTTCAGCCATCCAAGATTCACACATTCATAACTCTCCAAAGTACTGGTGATCAATGCATGGCCTCAGTTTAGCATCATATGTTTGTAGTTAGGGTTGGTGTATAGGATTGTGTGCCACACAGTTGGTGCACACTTATGCCACGTGGGGACACTGCTCTCCATCATTGTTCTAAATAATACAAGGAGATATAGATATTAGACACTGCAGCCATTGGTGCAGTGAAGTGACAGTGATGACAATTTACTGGGTGAGGACTCAATTCTCACTGTCTCCCAACTTAACGTCCATGGCCTGTTGATGTCACCCCTCTCCCCAGCCATGCTATTCACCCCCTCCCTGTGTCCTTCACCATCCCTGTGTCTTGTCTTGCATGTCCTGTTTGTCTGCCATTGCTTCCTCACCTACCCACCTTACCTTAGCTGCAGATACCTAAGTGCCTACCTCAACATTCCTCTCTCTTTGCCAAAAAGAAAAAAAGGGCACCTGCCCCCCCAAAAAATACTATCCCATACATAGCTCTCCATTTCACACACGTCTTCATGGCACCCTTGATTTGGTCCAGTTGGCTATACAGCATGATTGTGTTGTGGTGACCTCTCACTGTAGAGGTGGCAGTCCAAATTCAGCTAAAATCCTTCATATATTTTCATGTTTTACTGTTGCAGAAATGAATAGCTATGGTTCTTTCCTACACCCTTCCTGCACATTCCTGCTCTCCTTTCACTTTGTTTTTCCCCTGCTTGCTCCCATTTCACCACTTTCCTATCTTCCCCATTTCTTTTCTATGGAGAATCTGTGCACAATGGTGTGACACTCACCTATGGCAAAAACAATTACAGCTATTATATAAACCTGTATTTGAAACCACTACCATGTTCCACAAAAATTATGACACAGATTCATAAGTATCCCCATTTATATTTTTTATTTACACTTAAAAGTATGTGAAACTGTTACATGCACATTTATTTGAACCCAGTACCATCTGAACCAAAATAAGGTTGGATCAATGCATTAACAGATGGTGCTACAGAGTCATTTGAGTAGTAGGTGTATTTTACTCACTGAATAGAAAATTCCAGGGTTCACTGCTGTTGCATACACCTGCTACTTAATTGAATCTTTGGCTGCATAGTAATTGACTTCAGGCAGTGATAAGTTCCTTTTTTTTGCCACATAGAACTGGTTCAAAGTAAAGCTGTAGCTAATACTATTCACTACTGTTCTTATTTCTGTTATTTATCAATATTTTTTTTTGCCTTGCTTTGTGAGGCTGCACGATGTGCAGCATGGTACTTTATAAAAATAAATGGGAACTATGCATTAAGGCTTTATTGAACATTAATGTCTATCATGCAATGATGCTTCATACACAGTTATTGTTGCCAACATGACATTGGTGATATAAGGAGCAAGCACTGGAGAGTGCAAAGGGAAAATATAAAGATAAAATGTGACAGTTAACATTGATTGCATAAAATACACCCTCTAAATAGCAGACTCTGTGTCTGGATGAGATAATACATTTGATATTGAGCTTGAAATTGGATGTAGGCATGAATTTTACAAGTGTATATCATAATGTCGCATACATTTTCTGATACTACTGCCTTTTACAGTTGCTTAGCAATGATGCACATTGCACACTATTGCTCACTGATTCTTTAAAGAAAAGAAATGGGGAAGATAGGAAAGTGGTGAAATGGGAGCAAGCAGGGGAAAAACACAGTGAAAGGAGGGCAGAAACGTGCAGGAAAGGTGTAGGAAAGAACCATAACTATCCATTATTTCAACAGTAAAAACTGATCATATGTATACAATTTTATCTGAATTTGGACTGTCACCTCCAGAGACAAAGATGACAACAACATAATCATGTTGTATAGTCAATTGGACTGAATCAAGTCTGTCAAGTAGACGTGTGCAAAATGGAGAGCTATGTATGGGATGATTTCATTTTTGGGACGGATGCCTTTTTTTCTTTGGTGAGAGAGAAATGTTGGGAAAGAGACAAAGGCATGTCTAGGGCAGGCAAGTTGGCAAGGTGAGGAAGCAATTGCTGATAGACTGAGATATGCAAGACAAGATACAGAGATGGTAAAGGACGCAAGAGGAGATGAGCACCATAATTGGGGTGAGGGTGGGGAAATCGAGGTCTCATGGATGTCAGGATGGGTGACAGTGGGAATCAAGTCCTCATCCAGTGGACCTTCATCATTGCCCCCTCACTGCACAGGAGGCCGCAAAGCCCAGCATGTGTGTCTTTGATGGGTACTCTGTACCAGGATGGAGAGCAGGTGCTCCATCTGGCATAGGCATGTGTCCATTGTGTGGTACACAATCCCATGCACCATACCTAACAACTCATTCCTGGTGATAAATGTACCCCTTAATCACTGCTCCCAAAGGGGACCACAGGCCTATCCTCTCGGGCAGAGCTACCTGAGGGCCCAGGTACTGAGGGGAGCAGAAGGGGTGCTGCCAGACTGCAGCCCAAATGTGCTGGGCCTTGGTGTTGTAGCTGGTGGAGTGAGAGTCGGGGGGGGGGTCACATGGGACCTGTCTACCTTGTTCTGCTGTAATAATAAAAAAATATGAACATACAATTATAAAATAAAAAAATGAAAATAAAAAATAGACACATAAAAAATAAATAGATAAACAAAGAAAAACAAAAACTAAACATAACAACAAAATCAACTTTATATAACAACAAATACAAACAAAATTAGAAAAAATAAATTAAAACCAAGAAATACAAAAGTATACATAATAACAATAAAATGCAAACAAATTAAACAATAAAAAAGAAAAGGGGTGGTGTGAGAGGAAAAACAGGTAAACTTTACTAACGTCATAGTTAATGTACAAAACATTTCTACAGTTATCTCACTCTATTCTGTTACATTTTATTTTTAACACTACCAACTCCTGAGAAATGTCTTTATTACTTTGAAGACTGGCCAGTTACTAACAGATGGACACTGTAGTACTGATAAGATTGTAGCCAGTAATCATTCATGTGCGCATATATTGCACATATGCATGATTACACTTGATAGCAGGCCATTCATGCCAGCGGTATTGAGGTCTGAAAGTAACTTGCTATAATGATGATTAGCTAATAGTATTGTGTATATAATAATGAAAACATAACACTGTTGTACACACTATTGTATATTTGGGAAGTGTGGTATTTGAAACCACAACTGCTGACTACTATAATGCTGTACTTTTCTTTCGCACTACAAACTAATGCATGCATACTTTCATTTTACACTTTATACATGCCTGCTCACATTTATTTGAAAATGTTAAATGGTTGTTTTGTGCTACAATGAAAGGCATGCATACTTTCTTTTATAGTTGAAATATGTATGCTCAATTATATACAACTGTCTTAAATAACAAGTAATCCATGTTTAACAGCTGTCTCCAATAGCTGATCACCCAAGATCGCTGATCGCCCAAGATTACTTATTTTCCACCCTCCCCTGAGCACCATTTTTAAATCCCTGCTATCCTCATGTATGGAACGTTACCTCTGCAGTGATCTCCACTGTAAGTGTTTGATTTATGTTTATTGCTCTCTTTCTATGCTGCACATTTTACTGTTACAAAGTATAATTGTATTTAATACTTGTTAAAACTGGCTTACCATTAACTGTATGGCTCTCTACAGGCATGTTTTATTGGGCTGTAGAAACTTCTGTTGCTCTAGAAAATTTCTGCTTAACAGCATCACTTGAGCTGTACAAATTAAATAGCTATTTAGCGGCTACAAGCTGTAAATGATACACGACTGCCATGTAAGCTGCATATTGCTTATATTATCTGATGTGACGTAGTATAAAACTGTTTTTGTTTGTCGCTAGCATAAACCTCAATTGGAAATTTTGTAAAGCTGTTTTATCAATTTGGAACGACTCAGTTCCAGATGTCAAACATATTAGGACTTTTAGAAATATTAATATAAAGCTTTTTTGGCAATGTGAACCAACATGGTTACAAATGTTACTAATGCAAGGACTTACTGCATTTCAACTGCAGACTATCACTACAATTAAGGTAACTACATAGGGTGGAACAGTATGAATGCGAAATAGTACCGGCAATTTTGGTCTAGTACTGCATACTGTTTTATTGTAACTTGTATAGTGAATGGTATCTGAAACTGATGAATGTCTAATTCAACCCTAAACATATGTGAGCTCAGTTAATGTTTTCATTAGTTTAAATCACACTAAGATAGAATCGTTAATCATTTACACTGTTTAAATGCCAAACAAAAAGCCGGTACCCCTGATGGCAATAAAACGATAGATATAATCCAGTAAATGAGATGCTGAATGCTCTGCTACAAGTTCATAAACATTTATTTATAAAGATGAGTGAGCGCTTTCGCCATAAGGCTTTATCAAACTCTTAAAACAGTAAAACCTGATTTAAAAAACCCTTATAAAACATGCAAACCATTTTCATTGGTCAAAGAAGCACATCATAGTTTAAAATTTTAAAGCAGTAGTTCTCATGATAACATATACCCAATGTTTCCTAAATACAGTCCATAAAATAAGCTGACAATGCATAGATCAAAGTGCATTGTTATGCATGAGTTAAACCTACGCCTCTTTAGCTTCCAATTATACATTGGGTATAAAAACCCGTACAATCACAGTAGGGTAGATGAACAATAATAAAAACCAAAACATCATGTGAAGAAAAGAAAACAAGCAACTTCATGGTAGATCGCATTCTAGCGATCAAGACATAACTCTAAAATAACTGGCAAAATACACTTATACATACACGTAAGCTAAAAGCACAATAGTGAAAGTAACACGCCGTAAAAAGGCGCAAATCGCAATATAGCGATCAAGACATATCACTAAAACAACAAGCATAGTAGTTAATAAACTCATACAAGATTGGCAATGCAACTATCTAACATCACTTGTCATAAAATCATACTTAATAAACAAATTAAACCAGGAGGTGTGCATCATAGTTTAAAACCTCTTAACAGTATTTCACATGGAACACACTGTCATTTAAATGACGTACCTTACATACAATCCAAGAGGTAAAGCCAGCAATGGATGAATCGAAGTGCATACTTCTGCATAAAGTAGTCGTACGCACCTCTTAACTTCTTAATACACTAAGTGTGTCTTAATACCCATACAGTCTCAATAGACTGAAAAATCAATAGTAGAAGTGAAACGTCATGTAGAGGAGGGAGGTGAAAAACGTCATAGCTAGTCGCACGGTAGCGGTAAGGGTACACCTCTAAAATAACAATATTTACACTGTTTGCTCCATTCTCCTTTAGTACACTCTGCACCTACAGGACTTTAATTACCCTGTCTAAGTCATACGCTCGGCGGCTTGAATCTGCATATACTGCAACCGGGCTCCTTTTCAGCTTATTGGGACCCTCTACAACTGAACCTGCCAAGTTGGTAGGAAAATAATGTATGTCCAGCCTTTTTAAACCTTCTATTATATAAGACTCCCCTTTTCACTCCAGGAAGCTTGCTGCATAGTAGCCTCCATACAGCTCTCTCTCTCTATTATATGCATGTCTCCCATACTTTAAACACTGTGCTTCCCCTTAAACTTTGTTTAAAAGGCTAGCACTTGTAATGTTAATCCCATTACGGCTTTCCCCTTACACTTTGTAAGAAAGGCTAGTCCTTAAAGTGTTAAGCCCTTTATGGCACTGCTTTTTTTTACCTTCTATTATATAAGACACACTTTCCCCCTACTGCATGGCCTGTTAGCATCTTCCCTTACCCCAGGATAATTGCCTATTTCTCTCCCTAGTGTTTTAGCTACTTATTTCACTATTGAATGTATCCATTTATTTAACTGTAAAAGTTTAACAGACTCTGAAGAATGAACAGCCTGGTATTTGTCTAATAGCCCTAATTCAACACATAAAATAAAGTGTATGCAAGTTAGTTCTGCATTTCCCACCTGCATTTTTTAATACACATTGGAGCTAGGTCTCTGTAGCTTAATCTCTTGTTCTTCAACCTCAAGGTCTGTCCCATCCCCGCTCTGTTCACCCTCCGCTGCACTCTGGGCTCACTACTCTCTCCTACCCTACCCCCATTCCCACACACCCCCACTTTAATTACATTTATTCTATCCTCAGCCATTCCCCCTCCTTCATCCAATAAACTCCATGCATACACCCATACCATACAGATAAGACCCACCCATTTCTTACACACACACACACACACACACACACACACACACACACACACACACACACACACACACACACACACACACACACACACACACACACATACACACACACACACACACACACACACACACACACACATGCACACACACTCTCTCAAATGGCCCCTCCAATCAACACAAAGCATCACTTATGCATTATTTCAGTTACAATCCTTAGTATACTTCTTTACCTACTCACACAAACCACCTCCATACATGCTACCTTATACCCTTTACCACCTGCCTCCTGCACTCAAACTCTTCCTTCAAACCTAAACAAGCTTAGTTTCTTAGAAATATCTCCCTCTCTACTTGTATCTTGTATCATTACTTCAACCAGACTAAAACTACTACCTCCTAACCCCAAAATTAAAATATGTATATTACATCCTCATAAAGCCATGCAACACAAACAGCAAACTTACATTATTTTTCATCTTTCCCACTCACTAACACTATGTGGAGATATCCATCCAAATCCAGGTCCAGTCTACCCTCCTTCAAACACTACCAATCCAACAGACCAAGCGCTTCATCTAATAACAATAAACACACACAGTATTTAGGTTCATAGGTTCATAGGTTAGTACTAGGCTGACTGCTCTTGCGGGCCATTTTAAGCCTAGCCAATTATCCCTTGTGAGACTCAAACCCTGCATCTTGTGTTTGTAAGGCAAACACTTTAACCATTAGGCCACCCTCCCAACAAGATCACTGAATTTCATGCGTGGCTAACCACCCACACCCCAAACCTTGTTGCAGTAACTGAGACATGGCTAAAGCCACATATAGCTGATACCGAAATTCTTCCTCCTGGATATAATATTCATTCCGATAGACTTCATAAAAAAGATGGTGGTGTAGCATTAATCCGTCAGAATTTGCTACAAATAACAACACACCCAAAACCCATTCCCACTTTCGGAAACCTAAAACTCTTACTTATATACCTTCACTTAAGTAGCAACAAACACATATGCATTGCTGTAGTTTACATTCCCCCAGGCCAAAATACCCATACACCCGAAGACTTTCTATCTTGGATAAATGTAAATATATCACAGGAAACTATAATCCTAGGAGACACCAACATTAACTGGTTAAACTTAGTCTCCTCCTTCCCAGCAAATAGTATAAACCTACACAGTTTCACACAACCCATCACTACACCCACCCATGGTCAAGCAACAGAATCTGAATCAACCTTAGACTGGATACTAGTATTCCACCCTGAAAATTACACAAACTCAGGCACCCTACCAAACCCTCTGAGTGATCACCTCCCAGCTTATACCCATAGGACTCACCCTCAAACTATCAAAACACACTCATATAGAACCTCTGAAAATCTTGCCCACTTCAACCAAAATAAATTTGCAAACATTTCAAAAGCTCAACATGGGAACCCACTAAAAACTCTCCCCCTAGATGAGGCTGTTGATTATTTCAATAAACTCTTCTTAGATATTCTCAACAGCTTAGCTCCAATGCGTACTAAGTGGACTAAAATCAATCATGCCCCCCTGGTTGACTAAACAAACCAAGCAAACTCTTTTTCTTAGAGATAAAAACTGGAAAATATGGCTAAAAAATAGAACAAAACAGAATGGACTCAACTACAAACAAATTTGTAACAAAGCAAAAAAGTTAGTGATACAGGATAAAAAAGAATACTTTTCTTCTGAACTATCAACCTCATATAATAATCCTAAAAAGCTTTGAAAATCATTCTGTACTCTGCTCAACCCAGGCACCCTACAAAATCCATCCCCAGCACCTGAAAAAACTCCACAACAAATTTCCCATGACTTTAACACCCACTTCATCGCCACCATTCAAAACCTATGCAAACACTCCCCACCCAACACAGACTCAAATTTCCAACTTACCCACCACGTCTCAACCCCCAGACAACAGCAATACTAATACTCCTTCAGCCTAATATTTTACAGTCCAACCTGTATCCACCTCCATGATCTTGAAGCTCTTAAACAAACTCAAAACCTGCTCGCCTTCTGCAGGTAACCTTCCCCCAGAATATCTACAACTAGCAGTTAGTGCAATTGCATATCCAGTTAGCATTCTTATAAATCGGTCCATCTCAAAATCCTATGTACCCACTTATGGAAAAAATCCACCATTCCTCCTCTACATAAAGCCAGAAGCTCCCATGACCTCTCCATCTATCTCCCTACCTCTGTACTCTCCCCTCTATCAAAAATACTAGAAAAATGTGTTCACACAACTATTGAAACACCTATCTGAAAATGCTCTTCTATCCCCTACACAACATGGTTTTCATCTAGGACATAGTGCAATCACTGCCGTACTCTCTTTTTTTATGCTATTAACAAAGCCAAAGATACTGGTCATCCTTCCTCAGTAATCCTACTGGACCTGTCTAAGGCTTTCGATACTGTATCACATACTAAGCTGCTATGTCAACTATCTAACTTAGGATGCTCCCTTGAAACCCTTAATTGGTCTACAGCTTACCTACAAAATATGGAACAATCAGTAAGGTGGCATAATGTACAATCTGGTTATCAAATTAACAACATAGGGTCCCACAAGGATCCATTCTTGGACCATTATTGTTTAATATCTTTAACAGCGATCTTCACAAAACCCACCACATCCAAAACCTTATCCAATATGCTGATGATTCTATGCTAGTATCCACCTCTCAGATCATCTAACAATTACACAAAAATCCTTTACTTCTGTTGAAACATGGCTTATCAATACGCAACTAATGTTAAACCCCCAAAAAACTAAACTTTTACTTTTCTCTACAAAAACACCTGACATTTACTTTATATCCATGCTAAAGATGGTACAGAAATCAAAACAGTGAAAACAGCTAAACTGCTAGGAATAACAATAGACAGCAAACTCAGTTATGAACCACATATCCTCAACACAATAAAGAAAACACACTTTAAATTAGGCAAACTATATTACCACAAACTTTACCTGGATAGCAACACCAAAACAAAACTTTCCAGTACATTACTCAACCCCTCCCTTCTATATGGTAGTGCCTTCTTTACCAATCTTCATTCAACCCTTAGAAATAAATTACAATCTTGCTATTATAAAATAGCCAAATTTGCCTCTGGAACACATTCTCACCACTGCCAATCTATCACTAACCTGAACTAGCTAGACTTTTCCCACCACCTCCAATATACCCAACTTACCATAGCCCACAAGCTAATTTATAAACCCAATGACTGCCCAGCACTCAGCTCAATTCTACATACATATATTCCTACTAGAATGCTAAGATCTTCCTACAAGTACCTGCTAACCATAACAAAACCCAACAAAAGAGCAGGACAATGTCTGCACTCCCATAGCATTGCTAAATTATGGAACAACCTACCACTCCATATAACCCAAATTGACCACACAAAAACCTTTAAGACAGCTTTAAAATCAAATTACCTAGATAATTCATCCTGTGCCTGCCACACAAACAAACCACCCTAAAGATAGCCCTTTAAATAAATATCAGGATGGTGTAAGATAAAAACCATGTCCATACTGTTCTCTCAGGTGTAACATTTTGTTTCTCTATTTGTATTTAATGACTCCTGATGTAATACTTCATGTAAACACTAATGGAATGTCTAATTATAATATGTTTTGCCTCTTATATATGCAATATTTGCTATACTTATGTTAAAACTTTTTGTCAACATTGTTTTATAATGTATTGTCTTTGTAATCTGTGGAGCTTTTCTCCTCCGGTCTCCACTGAAAATAGGTTTTTGACCCAGTGGACTTTCCCGGTAAATAAGGGTCAATAAATAAATAAAATAAATAACAGTTAAAGCCACAATAACAGTACTTTTATATGCATACATACCACATGCTTCTCTCCTCCTTGCCACGTGTGCTCCATGAAACCTCACATTGGAGGCCTTTTTTCAGCAGCTGTGGAAAAAGAAAAACTAAACAGAATGCCATTATGAATACCAGTCTTGACTAGATTCAGCTATAACTTTTACAACTGGTCAATGCATTTTTATACTTACACATCTGTGGAGTGTTCCCTGCTCTACATTCCTTAATCCAGTGATCAAGGGTATCCCTCTTCCTCCTACAGAGGTCGTCATAATGATGATGACACTGCTCACCAGTGTGAGGGATACCTGTTGCACTGATCAAAGCCCTATAGCCAGGCTTCAGACTTACACTGAGAACCTGAATAGTCCTGGAGTCCAACAAAGACTTTGGACTCCTGAACACCCCAACATTGGACTCTAAAGTGCACACCCTCTCCAACACCAGCCATGTCTCCTAAAGACCAAGCTCAATGTATAATGGGCATTTCCCACTAATTCCACTTTATATATATGTATTCCCACCAACTGCACATAGCATGCTTACTGAGAGTGTGCACTGTATGTCTTTTCCTACATTTGAAAAAGTTATGCACCACTTACCATCGCACAAACATGGTAAGCCAGGGTGTATCTGCTTGCACAATGGTAAGCAATGCACAATGGTGAACTGTAAAAATAAATAAATAAATAAAAATGCAATGCGATTCTAAGGATATTTGATATACAGCCAGTTGCGTCACTCTGTTATTCAAATCGGATTGCAGACATGTACTTGCATGAACATAGTACACATTACACTCACAGTCATATTTTTGATAATATATGCACAGTACCCATATAAATTAATAGGTAAATAACTGACACAATATTAGTTTCTCAGCCATCATACATGCAAATATTAATATCAACTACACTATGTCAGGTGTTATGAGTGAGAGTAAATATAATGTGATGTGGAACAACATTAAAAGTGTATGGAATTTGTAGTTTTCAAACTCAGGACCAAGTGTACACCTGTCCTAAACTTCCAGCTCTTGCCACAAGAAAGTTGAGAAACATTTGTCTATATTGCATTTCATTTGTACAATCTGCAATGTCAGTACAGTAAAAGAAAGGTTTGCTTGCCCTCTACTAGAACCCAAAACCATTTGCACTCCAGTCTTAGACCTACCACCTATTACTACAGGATTAGTTACATGAAATCCCCTATATTACTATTCATTGTTAACTCGATGGTGTTAGCACACCACAGCTTTGCTTACTGGGTTTGCACAATGCCCAGTGGTATTAATTGAATGCATCCAGTTTCTATTATTGGCTATCTAGGTCATATCTGATAAATGGGTAGTCCAGTCACGCAAATGAGCTAAGCCTTGCACGAACATGTGAAAAACAAAAAATATAAAAACTGCAGAATGCGCAAATGAGCTAAGCATTGTGCAAACATGTGGAGAAAAATTAAAAAGAGAGAGAGAAATGAAAAGCAATAAAATATATGAAATTCATAAATGCAGCAGGACATATCTATAGGAGGGTCCCTTGTACAATGTTTCTCAATTTAAATGTGTTTGGGACCCTGCCAAATTTCAAGCAAGGGAAAGCAATTGCTGTCATACATCTCAACTGTACAGATTTTCCAGAATGTCCGGATTTGTGCTTCATATTTTTGGTCTGGTTCTCATAAAATTGTTTTTTGGAGGAGGAGGAAAATAACTGGCAAATCATTTAGGAATTAATTCAGAAAATAATGACAGACATTCAAAATTCAGATTTCATACCCTTCAGAAAATTCATGCTGATGCAAAACCTGTTATTCTATCAAATGTTTGGCCCTTGTCCCACCATTATTTATAGCTTTGTTCAGATTTCTTGCTGTAAGAGCGTGAGAGGTATGATTGCCATGCTGCAGACAGCAACCTTACACAGAAATGCTATCCACATTCCCAAAGAGGTTTTACGGCCAAAAACACACTGTTGCATGCCACAATGCCTTGTTTAAATGTGCGCTGAACTTCATTAATATGCATTGTATGGCACCACCACAGGCACAACTTCATGTACATGGAAAAACTCTGTGTAGGCTCTACACAAACCCTATACAGAGTTTCTTGAATCCTGCAGGTTGTTTTATTTCTGAAATGATCCAGTGGATTTGGATTTGAATACCATCTAAAATGCACTCTTTGTATGTATATAGTGCTGTGCTACTTAAAATGAGAAAGTAGAGACATAAGATACTGTAAATGTGTGTATATATATATATATATATATATATATATATATATATATATATATATGGGTAGGTGGTGGTTTCAGGAAAAATCATAGTCACAATTCTATTATCCTGCTTGCTTTGTCAGGACATAAAAAAGTATTTCTTTGAACTGGTGAATAGTGTAAAAAATAAAGAAACAAAATCTTATGCAGATACTTAATCATCAATGATTCAGGCATTTCTCACTTTTGACACTTTTAAAACATTTAAGCAAATGAGGCTGTAAATGTCACTAGTAGGAGTGTCATAATTTCTGTCTGCATTACTGTGTTGTGTAGCTTGCTATGAGTTTCAGTCAAACTATGAATTCATAGTGTAAACAGCTTTTTCTACTGAACTTCAGTGAAGCCAGAACAAAATTATTCAGGTCCGGTGCACGTGTTATATTAAAAAAAAGGAAATACATTTTACTGAGTGTTTGTAACCAAGATAACCTAATTTCTCTGAAATGTCACAAGATTCTCAAACTGGTGGCACTGAGATAGTGATGTTGGACATATATCACTTTACACTGTTTATTTCTGAATTTCAGTCATGTCTCTGGAAAATAAATTCCCAGTATTTAAATAGGTTTAAAAAGACCCTCTGTGGTCATTAGCCTAGTAATCACCTATGAACCTATGTACCCTTCACATTTATATATACTAACTCTGAGGTTACTGTATCATAGAACACTGAGGTGCTTTCAGATACCTTAACCTCAGACTTAGAATGTATTTATCAGCATTTTCATTATCAGTTCTGCTGTACTGAAGATGCTATTTATAGTCTCAGGAATTTCAACAGATACAGATTATGGAGTATTAGGTGGGGGAAACAGGTTATAATGGAACTGAGTATATTCTCAAATAAGAGAGCATAAGCTATAGGGGATAAAGGGCAACAAAAAAAACTGAAGACTATCCAAAAGTAATGGATCATGTATTCTTAAGTGTCATAGATGTTTCCAGGTTACATTCATATGTTACCGTAATTCTTATGTCTGTTGTATTATTGTATCTTAAAGTTTTAATAAAAGGTCTCAAATCAACTGACTGAAAATAAATATTCTTTCTTCAGGCATAATGGCTGAATTGTGGATCTATGCATGGTGATCTAAAAAATACTAAATCGAACAACTGTGCATCAAACGTTAGTCAATGAACAGCACTTTTAACAAACAGGGATGTCATTGAAAATAAAATCATCAAATGGCCATAGTTGGCCAACATAAAGGGACAGTGATCTACTACTAGCTTACAGAACCTGCCCTTTCCTCAATTTAGTGTGACCTCAGAGTTGGTATATATAATTAGCAGGTGGTGCCCCCACAACAGAAGTATTTGATGATCAGGTAACAATGCTTATGTGGGGGGGGCTTTGCCCCCACACCCCCTGCTAATTATACATACCGACTCCAAGGTCACACTAAATTAGGGAAAGGGCAGGTTCTGTTAAAGCTAAGTTACAGGTAAGCTAGTAGTAGATCACAATCCCTTTATGTTGACTGTCTATGGCCATTCAATGAGTTTATTTTTGATAACATCCCTCTTCATCAAAAGTGCTGCTTGTTGACTAATGCTCACTGTATAGCCATTTGATTTAATATTTTTTCAGTCGCCAAACATAAACCCTGTTACTACTATAACTCATTTATATTGTTCCTTACCTTTAGCCATTACAACTGGCAAATATCCTTCTGAATTTTCATTTCTCCACAAGTGCTTTAACCCAAACCATATTTTCTTACTTAATTTTTGCCTTATTCTTCTCACAATCTATTGTTGCCACAGTTATTTTAATTGATGCATATCACATCGACAGTTTTCATTCTTGGAGTACATACTTTGGTTTCCTACTAGTTGCTGTTTGCCCTTCGATTGCTGACCTTGGTTTTTTGATATTCATGAGATGATAGGATCATACAAAGCTACTAGGCTAACAGCCCTAGTGCCTTTTTAAGCCTAGCCATTCATGACCAGGTTTTCCCAATTATCAATGCCAATGAGCCAGAACTGTGTTGGTATATGTCTGTGTCTTAGGGCATCTAAAAGTGACCCTGTCCATAAGGGACACATAGGCTTAGAGAAGAGCTCTGCTTCATACAATGGGGAGGTTTTCCATACAAGGGTAATCTCTAAGGCACATACCTGTCCCTCCAACATGGTTTTATTTTTTTATATGTCTCAAATGAGGTTTAGATCTTTAGATTGCGTAACTCTAGTGCTATTTGCTTTGTGAATATGTAACAGATCCATCAGGGCTGGATTGCAGAATGCCTCATTGACTAAACAAAGGTCATCCCTCAGTAATCTGTAGGAGACTGAGTACAGGGATAAGGATTTGATATGTTCTGCATAGGGTATATTATTTACACTCTTTATCCTTTTAGTGAGAAACCTCTGTGGCTGCTCCAGCTGTTGCAAATGCCTGGTCAGGTATATGCCAAAAAGTGCATTTTACTCTATTACTGGTCTAATGAGGGGTGAGCGGGTCTATATTAGAAGACCGAAGACGCATTCTTTTGAATGCATCTTGGTCGAACTTAAAAGGCTGAAAATGCAAAATATCAAAGAGGCTGTTAAGCAAATTCTTTCCCTTGGAAAGAATGTACTTGGCCGCTTCAGTACTTTGCCGCTTTCAGCACCCTAGTGTGGTCTCGGAGTTGGTATATTTAAGTAGGTGGGTGTGGAGGGTGAAGACCCCACTTAATGTAATGTTTGAAATTGATTTTTATTTATTTATTTATTTTTTTTTTGGAACAGCAATTTTTTTTCCCTTAGGAAAAAATTGCTGTTCTGACACTTTGACATTGTAAGCTTTCACTTAAATAGGGTTGATCAATCACCGTTCGCTTTTTTTAAGCATTCGGTGATTTAATATAGACTTGGGTGAGCATATTAATATAATATTTCTATTATTTCACTAACAATGCAAAATACTACTTTATCATATGTTTATCTGTTGTAGATTGTAATATTTATATTCTGTAAATGCTAATGCTGCCTTAATTTAAGTTCCAGTATTGGTCGTTGATGTCTATATGCTTATCTGCACAATGCTTTTATATATACGATATATATTGTGTACAGCCATTGTGGCTCAGGTTGAGACTGAAAAGGGTCCTTAGACCATTTCGCTTACTCAGTTATCAAATACAAAAACTAATTAAATTCATGTCAATAACATAAAAATAAGCTAGGACAGGATTCCTCAGAATGAAATTCTAGTTCTTGCATTCCTCTACTTATTGGGAAAACTGGTCATAAATGGGCTGCCAAGTCTGATCATGCGAATTAATTTATTAATAATGTGATTCCTACAAAGTTTGGTGAAGCTGGCAGTGTCTAATGTGCGCTTGTCTCATCAGTGAACATTCTGACAATGTCCATAAATTACTTGGCTCCAATTAAAGTTTTAGTTGGTGTCAGTGATAAGTTGGTGTTAAGCTCACTGACTAATTTCTTTTTTCATTATGAGAATATGTGCCAAAGAAGCCATCATGCTAGAAGAGAAAATTTGAGAGTTTATGATTTCAAAAATTTGATTCATTCCTTCATGTTAGCAGAATTTCTAAGAAAGGTGTATATGCTGTTTATCTGGTTTTCACAAAAAGGAGACATTGAATGTTTATTATAATAATAATATCTAATTTTGAGAAGAAGGACAGACTGTTGCTGTGATGGCAGAGAAGATCTAAAGTTGGTGTAAACAAAGAAAGATCTGTCCATGTGTTCACTCCCTGATCTTCATAAGTGCATAGAGCTCTTTATAGAGTCTACAGATCCTATGTTACTGAATTCAGGAATTTAACAAAATACTGTATTTTTTAAGTTAATTGATTCAATAATGTGATACAGAATTATGTATGGTATAAGATGGACCATAGAGGTGGTAGGCAACCAACAGAAACAGGTTTAGTATTAAATAAACAGTTATCTGAAGAGTAATATTACAACTTAGCAACTGAAAGAGTTGACTGAATTTGAATAAGATGAAATGTGCAAAGCTGCATTTTAGATGGACAAAAATGCATGAAGCAGAAAGTAAGTACAAATGAGTCCACATTGTAATGTCAGCAAAAGAGAGAACTGCCAGAAACATGGAAAACATTTAGCATAGATAAAATGTGTACATGATGCAGCAATAGGCACAATACCAAGAAATGTCCTATATGTAATCTGTTGTGTAGAATCAGTTACAAAAGAAATAATGTATTAAAATGTGTAAAAGAAACATTTTCAAGCACATAAACTGAAGATCTTGTGAAGCACGTATTTCAAGGGAATGTGATACCCTTGCAAATTGAACATTGTAAAACAGCATAGTACTCTCAGGGGATTAGAGTCCTCCACTCACTGCACTGATACTGTATAAATCAGTTGAGTGGAAACAATTTGACTAACTTTTTATTTTACAATATTTCATATTTGCATGATGATGTGCAGTAATGCTTAGCTCATTTGCTGGACTGATGGCAAATCCATAGTGTATGATAAGGACTAGACTTCATTTTTGCCATAGGACAAGGAGTGCCATTTCACATTAGTTATATATGGCCATTGATGTTGCTCTCTGAACTACCATCCAATATCTGACCACAGAAAGATTTTTTTATATCAGCCAAACTTGTTTGGTCACATCCCTGTCCAGCACTGATTCCACCTTATGAGGCAGAACTCAGTGGTGGCAGTTCCCAGGGTGATGACTTATATTCCACTGGTACTTGTTGAAGGCATCCTCTGCGTCAGATACTCCATGACTCCGACAGAGCTGCACATGAGGCCAACACATGTCCATGATTTCCTGCATGGTGTCTCTGCTTCAGAGAGCTGTTGCAGACATGATAAAGGCCTTTTAGGGTTTTAACATGAATGGTGATTTAGTAACATGGAGTGAGACCTAGAGATCCTTGAATCAGCTTGGTAAAAAGCTGATGCAATTGATGGACAAGCTGAAATAATATAGCATCAGAATGAAAAAAAGTAAGTGCACACTCAGGGTGACATGACTAAAAGTCTGTTTCACATCATAACTTCAGAAGGCTTGCAACCAAATGAAGAAAAAAATCAAACATAAACTAGAGGGTAGACACAAGCTAATGAAGTTTCTGGTACAGCACCTTTTAAATTGTGTGCAACATATGTGACATCCTCGTGTTGGGTTAGAAATCAAGGAGCCTGAATCCTCACCACTGACACTGGAGAGGGACTTATACTTGGAATAGAAATGGATATGCTCAGTATTTTCAGATGCAGACCTCTCTGCATGAAGCATAATTTCCCTTAAGAGCACACAGGGAATACAATCAGCCTGGGGTCTGGATTTCTCAATATCTGTCTCCCTTCAGGTCCCCAGTAAGACTACCCACTGGTATAGCTGTAGGTTTAGGTCCTCAGCCAAGTGTTCAAGCCAAGTCCTCCAGCACCCTCTTTGTAAACCCAGTGCTTCGTGGTCTTGCCACAAGTAGATCACACACACACACGCACACACGCACACACACACACACACACACACACACACACACACACACACACACACATACACACACACACACACACACACACACACACACACACACACACACACACACACACACACACACACACACACACACTCACCTGGGAAAGGATGGCACAGATTTACTTGCTGTGTTTCCTGCTGCCCAGAGTATAAGGTAGTTATCACCATCACCAGACAGTCCACAATTAGCCAGTCTAGGGCCCTTAACAAAGGGTATCCAATTATACTGTGTAATATTAATACTAATACAAATGGTATTAGTTAATCAGGATGGCTAGGCCTTCTGGAGTAGCCCACACAGTGTCACCAAATAAATATAATATCTGTCTCCCTCCAGGTTCACATTAAGACTCTCCACTGGTACAGCTGTAGGGTTAGGTCCTCAACTGAGTGTCCAAACCATGTCCTCCAGCACCCTCTCTGTAAACTCTGTGCTTCATGTCCCTGCCCCAAGTAGCTGACACACACACACACACACACACACACACACACACACACACACACACACACACACACACACACACACACACATGCACACACACCTGGGAAGGCTGGCACAGATTTACCTGCTGTGTCCCCTTCTGTCCAGAGTATAAGGTAGTTATCACCACCACCAGATGCTCCGCAATCAACTACTCTAAGTCCCTTAACAAAGGGTGTCCAATTATACTATATAATAGTAATACTAATACAAATGTTAGTAGGTAACGAATATGGCTATGCCTTCTGTAGTGGACCACACATTGTCACCAAATAAATATTAGCACTCTCAAACGTTAAATACTTTCTACACAAATCAGCCACAATAAAAGTTTTAAATATATTTAATAATAATAAATAATAGAAGAGCATGAAAATACTGAATATATATTTACAGTAAACCAAAGAGTTCAAATCACATGGAATATTGAAATCAACATTGATGGACAGACTCAGACAAATAAAGAAGAACAATATCTAAACTAAGCTTCACTATATTCCTCACCGAATCTAGGAGAATTACTCTTCCCTAATAACTTACTTGATAGAGAAAGACACAATGAAATACCTGAGCAGTCTATCTAGTCAAGTTCCACAAAACAGAATAGTCCCACCTCAGAGATTACTCCCTGTAGAAAATAATGTCCAAGATGGCTTGCAGAATGACCTCATCTGGTCACCTAACTCTAGGTTCTCACAGTAACCTCCCTTTGAAGCTGAGACAGAAATTTAGCATAGACAGTTACAATACACATCTTAAATGTTTATGGCAGTGCCTGGGGCTTCCCCTCTTTTTACTGAGATAATGAACAAAGGCTTCTTCCAGACCTAATGTCTCTGGTCCTATTCTGCACTGTTGGGTGACATCTTAATGGTTTAACAGCTCATTTACATAGCCCTTATTTTTCTAAAAGTAAGCTAGTTGGTTAACCTTTGCTGTCTCAGTGTCCTCTATTAAAACATATACATTTAATTCAGTTACAAAAAGACATGTACATTTCTTTTCATTCCAGCAGGGTGCACTGTTGATACATTTTAACACAAGCAAACCTCACAAATACATTTTCAGCACAAGCATCTGTACAAATCAGTTTGATACTCAAATACATATAATTATTTTCAAAATTCCAGCTACCTGTGTTGGCACAAGTCATACATCCACTGCCCTACTACTGCTGGCATGGCTGGCAGTACCTCCTATTGTCACAACATATCTCATACATAAATACGCCATGCATATGATTTTAGAACAAAGCATGGCACATGAATAGAGTCAAAAACAAAAAAACTTTTAAATCATTTTAGTGGTTAGTGATACACCACCCCACAATGAAATATTTTAATGTCAGTGAGTCAATTAAGCTTCAAGATGATGCTAGGCAGAATGAGAGTGATACAATAATTTCACAGGAACCACTTGCCTGAGAGTGTAAAGCCTTTGCACATACGCAGAAGAGGTATAAACTAGTATAAGAAGATACTAGCTGTTGTATATTGTTGGGGAAAGTTCCATGAGTATAGCATATGCAAGCAGGTAATGTTAAGAGTGACTGGATGACCCAGCATGTCCAGAGACAATGTCACACAGTGACAAGCAAAGCAGTTGTAATGAGAGCCTCTTGTTACTAGACATTTACAATGGCTGTGGAAACCCCAAGTATATTTGCTGGATGTGTGCCAGCTGAATATTGGCATATAGTGAGTTCAAATTTAATGTGAATGCAGCACTGACGAGCAGAATTTAAACATTTCTGAATCATTCCACCATCTTGTTTAACCTCACTGTCATACACGGCAGTTCATTATACAGTCATTAGAATAGAACACAGCCAACCACATTATTTGGCCTAGCCACATCATGTAGCTAGCTTTTTTGAAACACAACCACCCTTTGTGTGGCAGATCATTGTGGAAAATCACTTAGCACAATGCTGCAAATTTTTCTAAATCTGGCAAAAGTTTCTACTTTAGATAAATTCCCAAGTTATAGCAATAGTGCAATCTCCAAGGTAGCAGCATTAAGTGGTAGAAGTGAAAGAAACTCTGCAAAATAGACAGCATGCCTTTGATTAAGAAACAAACAGAGGTCAATAATTGGGTAAAGAGATGGCTACAGTTAAAAATCCAGATAAAATTTAAATCTACATAGATCTGCAAGATCTTCATAATGAAATAAAAAGGGAATACCCAAGCTTGAAGACATCTGGGGAAATGATTTTAGCAAAACCTAATGAAACTTATTTTTCTGTGCTTGATAAGAAAACAGTGATTTTGGAATATTGAATCTGATGGGGAATGATCCAAACAGTGCACACTTAGTATTCCTCCCACATGATAAATATTCTTAATACTTTCATTTTGTACTTCATCAACAGCAGAAGTGCTTCAGAGAGCTGTTGCAGAAATGATAAATGATGTTAAAGGTTTGAACATAAATGGTGATTTATTAATATGGAGTGAGACCTAGAGACCCTTGAAACAGCATGGTAAAAAGCTGGTGCAATTGATAAACAAGCCGAAATAATATAGCCTCAGAATGAACAAAAGTCAATGCAGGCTCAGGGTGACATAGCTAAAAGTATATGTGTTGCATCATAATGTCAGAAGACTTGCAGCCAAATGAAGAAAAAAATCAGATGTAAACTAGATGGTAGACACAAACTAATGAAATTTGTGGTACAGCATCTTTTAAATTGTGTGCCACATATATCATACATAAATATGCCATGCAAAAGATTTTTAGAACAAAGCGTGGCACATAAATAGAGTCAAAAACAAAATAGTTTTGAATAATTTTAGTGGTTAGTGATGCACCAGCCCACAATGAAATATTTTAATGTCAGTGAGTCAATAAAGCTTCAAGATGATGCAAGGCAGAATGAGAGTGATACAATAATTTCACAGGAACCACTTGCCTATGAGTCTAAATGCTTCACACACATCCAGAAGAGGTATGAACAGCTATAAAAAGATGGTAGGTGTTGTATATTTGGAGAAAGTTCCATGGGTATATATGTTACAAGCAGGTTGTCATATGCTACTGCAAAGTATGTTTAAGATTTTGCACAAGGCACCGAACTGCAGAAAATGTTGCATAGACAGAAATATGAGAGTGCGATATAAGTCAGTAAGAGTGATCAGTATAACAGATGTGCAGAGTCCAGTGCACTTGGAAGAGCAACCAGACAACTTAGTTAATGATGAACTGCAAGCTAACTGGGTGATGCAGCAATTACACACAACAGACCAAACCCTTATATATTTCTAGAAATGTACTGAGGTAGAGCCAGAGATGTAAATAATGAAATAAGTATTTATGTCATAATAGCCAAAACAAAAGTCTGAAGTAAGAAAAGAAATACAGCCTTATATATAATTTAAAGAAATATTACCTGCATGCTATGAGTTGAAAGCAGACAGGCAAACAGTGTGTAATTATTTAAGGAAAGATGTTGTCAAGAATTCACAAATCATTTGTAGTCATTGTAAAATGTAAGGAAAATGTTCATGATATTTACTATTGCATAGAATATCAGTGTACATAGATTTAGACTTTCAGAAATGCATTTTGTGCAATACCTGCCATAAAAATGACACAGGAGAAGCTATGTTACATTATTCACAGTGAAGAATACCATTGACTAAAGTATGAACAGATCTGAAGACGTGAACTTGATCTGTTTGGATTATTATCCATAACTTCCTCATGTACTGAAGTTATCAGATACAACAAGCAGAGGGGTTAAATGTCTAGAAAGCTAAACCATTGAGACATACAATTTTAGTTGTAGTAGTTTCAGATGATGCATAAGGATGTTATTTAAAAGACTGTCAAATCTGCTGGAATTTCAGCAAGTAGTATGCATTTTGAGATGTTCTCAGCTGAGTGATCAGACTGAAAGAGTATAAGTAATGGTTTACTTTCAAAATGTGGAAAATCAAAACATTTTTCCACAAAATGTTCGACTAGTGTATCTTAATTTGGTAATTCTGAATTATGAAAATGTTTGAAATGGTAACCATGGAATTGACATTTGAACACCGGAAGTTCCACTGTCAAAAGTCTCTATTACCAGTAGTGTTTTTGCTCCCCCTGCATATTATATATACCAACTCCAAGATTGCACTACGGTGAAGAAAAGGGAAAATTTCCCAATCCGCACTATACAGCAATCTCAATTCAAAACATCGACTTTCATATTACCTCACTAATATGAAGTCATATACTTTCAGTTCGACATTACCGGTGTTGGTAGAACACGTGTTCCACCAACCCATTTTTGTCAAACTGTATTTCCACATTTTCATAGTAAATCATAAATAATATTAGTAAGGGACTGTTTTGAAGATTCTAATCTAGCATTTTTGGAATACAGAAATACTCTACTACAAGATTTTATTGATTTGTTTTTATCAGTTTTGTTATTTTTGAGTTGTAAAGTAAAAGTGAAGATCCCTGTATATACATGCCCATCTTCCATATGTTCCACAGATGTCAAAGCTAATTGAACTTGGTTTATCTGGGCCATAGTCAGTGTTTTGTCCTTATGTTCTAATTGATCTGACCTAATGACTGTTTAACTGTGATTACATGACTACAGGTATTAGTTACTTACTTTCAGTCACAGATTACCTACATCCCCCCAAAAATGCTGTATTTTGAATCTACACACCTCAGATGTCTAATTCTAATTAAGTAAAGAAGCTGTGTTTCAACTCATGGCTTTCAGACATATATAGAGCAGCACACCATACATGTACACATAAATGCACAGTTAATGGTAACCAGACAACATCAGGAGTGTGTCACATTTGTCCGTAGACTACTTCACTTCCACCCCCTCAAAAAAAACTTGGCTGGGTGTGGGCATATCTTTGATCAATTGAAATGAATAATGGCTACAGCAGTATATTTTAAAGACACTAGCAGGTACACACACACACACACACACACACACACACACACACACACACACACACACACACACACAGAAACACAGACCTTGTCTCAGATAAGCCAGTTTGACATACCAGCTACAGCAATGTATTTAAATTTACTGCAGACAGAAACATACACTAATCTACTGACAAAAAAAATTGATCACTTTTACAGTATTAGTAAAAGTTTTTTATATTCTGGGTCTTCTCTGCAAAAGCAGCTTGAATATTCTACTGAGATTAAATAGTTGCTTCAGTCTTCTACTATAGTATATATTCAAAGAATTTCCTAATCTGTTATTCCAGAGTAGAGAAATTTGACTTAAAAACTGCAAGTCATAGTAAAGCTTTGTAAATTATGTATCCGAAAACAACACTGTAAAATTGCACTTAGATGATGTCCTAGCAGGGATAGAAGAATTGTATTTGCCCTTTTATATAGTGCACAAAAAAAACCCCAAATATATGCTGTAACTTTATTTTATGTGAATTGTGTGATTAAATACAGTTTCACAGGAAAGAACTGGTTGAATTCCTGTAATGGTAGGAGCTGTCATAAAACTAAGTCAAATAGATTCCATGCTCAAAACTCTGAAAAGAAACAGTTAATTATGCAAACAGTGTATAGATACATGTAAAATCCTGCAGTTTTCTTTCCAGTTGGTCTTTCCTCTGTACAAGTGAAAAATATTATGTAGTTGTCATTCATTTCTTGGGAAAAAATGATAATTAGCTATGATATTTATGTTGAGCTAAAACCAGGGTAAATAAAGTAAGTAAAGCTTAGAGAACCATGGTGTCACATCAGTGTGAGTGTTGTCTGCAATCTCCTTGTATAGTGTTTAGTACTTAACAAGGCAAAGGGTTTAGTATTCAGCTATGTTACTAAGTTGTTATTAGTTACATTTTCATTATCATTGTTCTATCTGTGCAAATACATTTACCTACTGATAGTTAATCTATATCAATGCATCCTTATTCGCCTAAGTAAAGTTTCTTAGTTATTCCCTTTTTAAGATTTTGTGGTTGATATGTATTTATGATTTTTTTGTTATCTGTGGAGAGGGTATTATTTAGCACTATATGTTGTCAAGTTGCTGGTATCCACCTCATATTGCCCAGACTGCTCTACACATTACCATTTTTTCTTAAGCATTATTTTATTTGCCTATATATCAAGAGTGGTGCAGGTAAGTGGTGCATTGGTCCTTAGTCACATCTAGGGTTGTGGCAGTATTACTTTTCTAGGAAGAAAGTTTTGGAAAATTGGAGAATTCCACCAGCCTTCCCTGGGAATTGTGTGCATGTGTATGTGTGTGTGTCTGATTGAAAATAAAAAAATGTTTTAAACACAGTTACCATGGAAAGGGGTACTGATTATTCTGACCTCCAGTGAAAGTGGTGTAAAGAGGGCCTGATGTGGTATGTCAGAGACACAACTCAGTAAATGGCCAGAATATATTTGTAATCTGAGAATAGGTGCTGGAAAATCAGGAACAGACAGCAGTGCACATTCCCAGTATTCTCTTGAGGCCAATTTTATTTGATGGGTTACTTAGCGAGTCAGATTTGTGTGCATGTTTTTATTTTAAACTGTTGAGCACCAGAGGTGTAACTGCAGAGACCATCTTTCTCATGGCCATGAGATTTTTTGTAGCAGTGCCGTTCACATATCCAGCATAACATTTGGTTGATAGTGGTAACAGTCAATCCCCAATCAGTGCCAGACCAGTTACAGCATTTTGTTGACAGTGGTGGAATTCATACCCCATCATTGCTAGGCTATTCACTACATAAACCAAAATCAGAGTACATATTCATTGTTTTCTAACCTTTATTTATGTCTTATCTTCCATAAAGGCTAGATTACTAATAAAAACATACCAAAATAGGTCCAGAAAAACAGAATAGTTTAAATTACACAAAAGGGCCTGATAAGTGTAACAGCCAAAGCTCTGACACGTCTATCATGATAATAAGCTTGGAGGTTTGCGGTGTCCACATCAGAGGGTATCAATTTCCTCTTTTACAGCAAGCATATGGTTTGGTTTTTAATATTTATTGCAATAAAATGAATGCTGAAATGTCCCTCAAGTATTGGCATGTAATTCAAGTGTGAGCATTGCATGATTTGAGTTCAACAGTAGGACAATTTATTTTATTGCATCCAGTATGCCTGTACCCACCATACCTTGAATAAACTTGGGTGGCTTCTGAAAAAAGGAAACTGTTTTGTCTGGTTGGTCTTCCTAATTAATAAACAAAAGCAAATAATATAGCTTGCAGATAATTGAGTTATTTTAAGTTTAAACTCAGAGCAAATAAAAGGTTCCCTATTATATCAGCGAACGCTTAAAATTGCGAACGCTGTTTGATCGACCATTTAAAATCAAAACTGCGAAATCCTGAACACATAGAACAGCAATTTATTTTCCCAGGGTAAAAAAACACTGGGCCATTTTTGGGACTTTGCCATTTCCTCCACTGTGGTGTGATCTCAGAGTTGGTATATTTAAGTAGGGGTGGAGTACATCCCTTCACATTGGGTGGTGTGGGGGGTGAAGCCCCCCACTTTATTTTGTGCTTGGGTTTTTTCTTTTTTTTTTCTTCCGGAACAGCAACATTTTTCCCTAAGAAAAAATTGCTGTTCCGTGTGTTTGGCATTTTGCTGTTTCGGTTTTTAAGGGTTGATTATACAGCTTTCACTATTTTAAGCATTCACTGTTATAATGTAGACCCAAATAAAATAAGTTTTATCCTTACCCATCACCAAATTAAATGATAATCCAAAACATTTTGCTTTGTGTCTTGGGGCTGATACCATCCATACAACAAGTATGTTCAATGCTATGCCATTTCATTTTCTACAGAATGAAAAGCTATTGCCTCACAAAACAGTATAATGCCCCAGTTGTTACTTTCACAGCACTGAAGACCATGTTCCATTCAATGTTCCCTTCAATGTACCATAAGATAAGTACTGCCAACCAGTGTCAGATTCCAGTGCCTATACTGGCACTGAATCCAGCTCTCACACATAATTACCATACTCCCAATATCTGTAGTGACAAAAGGCTAAACTTACAGAGACCACTAACTGCTAAATGTTGTCTGATTGATGATGTTCTTTTACTTGGGTGTTACTTACTGAAATAACTTTGTAATAAGAGCAGGCAGTTCACAAAGATTTCTTTGGGTTGGTGAGGGAAGATTTTACATGTAAAGAGAAAGAATACTGTAGGAGACAGAAGCCTATAGCACTGTCAGTCAATAAAGTAGTAGGCAACTTAAATATGTGCAAAAAATAAACACTGAGTGAGGGCCTATCTGAAAATAAGGGCCTGGAGCTGCAGATTTATCAACTACTGCATTAATTTGTCTCTTCAAATAGAAGGTCCCCTTCCCATTGTTTGCCTTCACCAACAATACTTTCAGGAAACCTTTGGCTGGCTGCTGCAATGAAATTTAATGTGTTTTTAATGCAGCAAATTATTTTCTTTACCTACACAGTTGTTTTGAATGGTCATTTATTTACCTACACAGTTGATTTGAATGGTCATTTAGAAAATAAAGTTTGCATTCTTCCAAAAGAGAAACATTTTTTAAAGCCAAACGTTTTAGCCATTTCTTCTACATTTCATAGGTTTCATAGGTAGTTAGTACTAGGTAAGTTGTCTAAATGATCATAAAGTTTTTAAGCATGCACCATAGGAAGTATAGCTGGTAGAGTTAACTCCCTTCTTTTTTTTTTAAACACCTTTATTAAATTTTCACTTAAGATGTAAGCACATGTTCGGGGTCATAGGCAGTGAGACATTTCCTTCAAAACATTTGTCAGGAGACATATGCCTAAAGTGTTGTTCAGCTGCAAAGACATATGGTTAGTGGAAATTCACTGTGGGCTTAGAGAAGCAATCAGTGCCATGCACACAGCTTCAGTAACGAAGAGCATAGGGGCAGGGTAAGTAACGTGTATTGTGCTTGGTGTACAGTGCATACTTATGTAACTATCCTTTACTGTGTCTCAGTCTTCAGTAGTTACTACATCATATATGCAGTTGCACAGTTTTAATTGTCTATTTTTTCTTTGCTGTTTTCATTTCTTGACTTTTATAAAATAATGGCTTATTTTATTTTTATGACTAAATTGTGTGCATCTTTTATAATTATTTTGACTGTTTTTTGACAGATTTGCAAAATACTGCCTTACTTTGCCTTATTGCAAGGTGAATTTACATGGTTAACACATGTATAAGTAAATATACACATACATGCATACATATCATTGCCCTGAGAACTTGTTGCTCACATTCATAAGGGGAATGGTGCCACCCTTTAAACTCCCCATCACCATCACCTTTGCAAACTGGTATACTGTGGGGATCAAAGAGATATTAGTCCCCATTGCAAAGAGAAATTAAAGTAAACTGCACAAAATGCATATCCCACCCATCACTTTGATGGAGGGAATTCTGGCAGGAAATTTGGAAAAGAACAATAGGATGTAGTAGTGTGTGTACAAAGACATACCCCCAGATTTAATGTAGGAATAGTGCAAGTCCTACACAGAGTGTACCATGGCCATGTTGGCAGCTACCCCCCGGTAGTGCACCTTGCATATTAATGAAGGTGCGCTACTGAGTGCGAGCTATGTACAGGGTTACTGAATTAGTGTAGGGGGTGTGTTACAGTGCTTGGAGATATGTAATACACCCCCCTTGCACTGTCAATGTGCTGGACGGCACTAAAATATTAAATAAATGTCTGTTCTTGGCCAGTTGTAGAATGTGTATCTAGAGGGTGTGTTACAGTGTCCATAACACACCCCCTGTACTGTCAGCATGCCGGATGGCACTGAAATTAAATGTGAAAAATGTAATTTCCTTTTTTTTTAATTTACGTGTGTGTGTGTGTGTGTGTGTGTGTGTGTGTGTGTGTGTGTGTGTGTGTGTTTGCGCAGCAAGGAGCTTAGCAAAGATGACTTGCTAGACATCTAAAAATAGGAAATGGATGCTTTTAATTTTAATGGAAAAGGTCAAGTTTAAGGATAGCTGAGCAGGTCTGCACACAGCATCGCGTCGCTCAGCAGTGTTAAATGTAACTGAAAGCTCTATAGAAATGTATAGCTGAAACTTACACATCACATTAGCCAAATGGTTAGAGTCACAGCCTTGTGTGCAGTAGATGCACAGTTTGAATGCCCAGACAGGCCATTCATCTTTTTACATGAGATAGCATTAATATATACAATTTTTTTGACATAGTTAAACAAGAGAAGCTGTGGTGGTGCAGCGGTAGTGTTGTCGCCTCACAGCAAGAGGTTCTTCCGTTCGATTCTCAGCTGGAGCGCCTTCTGTGTGAAGTCTGCATGTCCTCCCATGGTTGAGTGGCATTCGAAAGACATGCTTGAATGAGCGTGCCTTTGTTGAAGGCTGGGCATTGGGCTGGCACCTCGGCATCATAAAAATCAACTGTCAATCATTAGCAGACTGGAGTTCTGCTGTGGCGACCCCTAACTGGGAAAAGCCGAAAGAAAAACAACATCAACATTGTTATATTTTAAACGGGTTAGTGCAGCTCATCCAGAATCCTATTTTCAGTGAAGATATGAGGAAAAAAGCTCCTGTTACACAAAAGTGTCCAATACATTATAGTCACACCCCAAGATAACATAATTAAAATACAGAGAGTTAGGTCATGTAAAGTAACATACATACACATAATAATAAAGTAACATTAATGAGCAATCAATGTCAATATAACCTTTTTTTGTACATACATTTTTGTTGATTTTTTTTAAAAGGTACCAATGAAACAAAACTATTGAACAAAGAAACATTAACTTAACTATAAACAATTCCATAACAGATATCCATTTGTTAATGCATTCACATTTTATCTAACAGTCTTTTAAGTTTTAAGCAAGCAAATGTTTTATCTGTCATTCTTAAAGTTCTTAAGGTTATAGTCAACAATTCTCTGTTGCATACAACATTGGTCAGTGAAGTAAATTCTACAAGTTATATATTTTTTTTTTACTTTTCCAATTTGAAGCAATGATTTGTCTTGGTATTGCAAGAAGAGACCACAGGAGGCGCACTTGCGTACTTGGAATACATGCTGGAATCAGGGCATTAAATAATAGTAGTGAGCTTGTCACTTCACATTTATCGGACCACAATGCTTTTATAAAGGTTTAAATTCCTGCCAAAAGGGAATTACAGTTTCACATTATATAAACGTATGCATCCAATCTGCACATAATGTTTTATCACATTTCTAGCAATTAGAGGTTGTGTTTCCCATGATCATTGCCACTTTCTGAGGGGTAAAGAAACTTTTATGAATGAATTTCCAAGTGTATATTTTCCAAAAGGAAGACGATGTAGTATTATTAACTGATTTAAGTATTAATACTTTCTCCTTTTCTGAAAATCTGAAATTATTAACCTTCTCTGAATAATGCCATAGAGATTCATCTTGGACTTGCATGTCCGTTCATAGCGTTCTATACAGTTTTGATATTGAGAGTCCATCTGAATTGCACAGTGTATTAATTTCACAAAAAAGTGAGAAAATTTTAGGTCTTGGTGAAGACTTCACTATTTGACTTATTTTGAATTAATTTACCATGTGTTCTCTAAATGTTTGAATATTTAACCAATTGTTTTGATTTATATTATATATTGCTATGAGTGAATTGGGCTCCTGGATATAAGTGGAATCAAGAAATTGATACCAAAATATTAATCCATTTCCTTTCATTTCTTCTATTTTTTTAACATTATAAGAGTCTAAACATTTATTTGTAAATGCTATAGGGAACATTAAAAATAAAAGATGACTCAACTTATAGTCTTTGTTCATTATTTGTTTAAAATGTTTTAGTATGCAACCAACAAGTGGTGAGAAAAGTCCTTTTTTATTTGTATTACAGCAAAAGTTTTTTATGATCAAATAAACCTTTTCTGTTTCAGAAAACATATCATTATTTCTTATTTCAACATTATTATCTAGCAATATTTGTTTATGTAATGTTTTCCACTTGGAACTGTAATTATAATTTACCTATTGGCTTATAATATTGAGAATGATAGATTCAGCATATAATTCTAAATGTGGAAATGCTTTTCCACCCTCCTCCCAATTTCTATGGTGCCATGCATGACTAATTCTTGTTTTTTTTTGAAAACCCTAGGAAATTAATTAATAAAGAGTTAAGTTGTTTTAATATTTTTTGGGAGGAGAAGCTATTATTGTTTGGAAGACATACAAAATTTGGGGTAATATAATCATTTTAAATAAGGTTAATCTTTCCTCTACAGAGAAATGCATTTTGTTCCATAAGTGGCCTTTGATAATATTTGTTAACATTATATAATTAACTTGTATAGTATCTTTCAAATTTGTTTTAATGTATATCCCTAAATATTTAAATATAGTAATCATCCAGTTAAAATTTTTGTATTTCTCTAAAATAGGGTTTATTTTTTTCTTAAGTAAAATAGTTTCAGTTTTGTTCTGATTAAAATTTAAACCTGAGTTAATTTCAAAAGTGTGTAGGGAATTTACAATATGTTCTATTGAAGAATCTATGTCCCCAGTTGTTAATAAAATGTCATCAGCAAAAAGCTGAATTTTGGAATTATAATTTGCATTAATGCAAAAAATTGCTTATCTTGTCATTAGATCTGATATAATTGGCTAAGGGATCTACTGAAATAGCAAATAATAAGGGAGATAGGGGGGCATCCTTGCTTGGTACCTTTCATTATTTTGAGGGGACCTAATAAGAATGCTCTGATTTTAATGTATGATATAGAAGAAGTATATAATGTACTTAGTAATTTTATAAAATCAGGAGAAAAATTATAAATTTCCAATACTTTGAATAAATATGTCCAACTTACAGAATCAAAGGCTTTATCCAAATCTGAGCTAATGATTGCTAACTCCTTTTTTTTATTTGTATAGTCTATTAAAGTTAGAAGTCTAATTACATTATCTTGGAATTTTCTGTGTGAAATAAATCCTGGCTGATCATCTGTTATTATTTTTGGTAAAAATGATTTAATCTATCTGCTAGTACTGATGTAAACATTTTGTAATCCACATTCAAAAGAGAAATAGGGCAATAAGAGGTCTCTAGATTTAGGTCTTTGTCATGCTTTAATATGGGAGCAATAATGGCATATTTCCAAGAGGGAAAAATGATGTCATTGTTTCTGAATTCTTCAAAAGCATCTTTTAAAATCAGTATAGTGTCATGAGAAAACATTTTATATATTTCTCCTATTAGACTGTCAAGACTAATCAATGATAATAAAGACACCTGTGTATCCCATAATATGATTAACATATCATTGAAGTCAAGAAAATATTTAATTTCTGCTGGTAGCCATTCTCTGAAGTCCTTTAATTTAGTAATATATGCAGGTATTCTCTGCCAGAAAATCAATTCCCTAGGTGTCATATGTAGTTTAAAGAAAATAGCATTGTGGTCTGGTAGTGGGCATGAACTGTTCCTAACTTCGTTTGTCTTAGATAATGAGTCATTAGCAACAAATACTTTATCTATAGTAGTTTGAATGCCAAACCTATAGGAGTAATGTGCATACTGAAGAGAATTTGACTCGCTTATGATATTAATATCCCTTATATTTGAAGCATCAATAAAATTAATTAACTTTTTGGCTGTGGCCGACAGGCTGGGATTACCCTTTTTATTGGTATCATTCACAGATAGAATACAATTAAAATCTCCTGCACAAATAATGTCTCATTTAGCTTTATTTGAGATTTATTCTAGTTGTTTATTTGCTGTTTATGCTCCAATATCAGGTATCCAGTATACATTAACTAAAGTATCGAGTTTTCTGTTTATTTCCAATGTTACTGTGTTCAACATATCACTTTTGTCTGAATGTGAATAAATAATTTTGGGAACAGGCAGAGTTTTATTCCACAAAATCGTAGTGCCCATCCTTTTGGTCCTAAAATGAGATTTAGCAAGAATTGAATAACCATTAAAAAACATTCTATTTACACCTTTTTCTATTAAGTTAGTCTCTTGAATAAAGGCAATGTCCACTTTGTTTGTTTTGAGATATTTACATAAATGTTTTCTCTTTATGTTATTATTAAGACCATTGCTATTTAGTGAAATGTACTTGTATTCAGATATATTTAAATTCACATTTTTGTATTTTGCATTCCGTTATGGACATAAAAGTAACTATGAACATATCCAATACATATTCATAACTATGTACAACTCTAAACATGGAATATAAAATTCCTGGTTCAATGAGCAAGTCATTGAAGCCACCTTCTACCATCCTACAATCCTTGACCATTATCCGACTGATGCTGCTGGCTGGATTAATGTATAGCACAGAATACATCAAAATATAATAATACCTTTACAATGTGTAAGATAACTAATCAATCTTTCGAGAAGTCATTAAATTGCAAGTTATATGCCTCAGTCAAACAACTTATGCATATAAAATAGTTAATCCAATAACAGTGACAAAAGCTGTTCTATCTTCAAATGACAAAAACACTAAAACTGAAGAGCAATATGTATTCATTTTTCATTTCTGATTAAGGGATTAAGCATAGATTACACAAGTATTATATCAAGTATTCTGACTGGTTTAATAGTCTATATATAAACAATACTCCATTTTCATACTTTATACTAAGACTTTATAAAATAGTATAATGAATATAGTTATCCCCTAACTTTAGTTAACCTAATGTCCAATAAATAACTCAAAGAAAGCAATAATGATTATATAATTGTCAGTAGCTAATCAAATCAACTTTAAATAAACACATTATAACAGTATATAATAAGTATGAGGAACAAAGAAAACATCTCAAATATTGAAATATAAAGACACCTAGTTATATTAAACTATGTATTTAAACAAAACATAAACATGTTTAATATTTATAAATAAGCACATATATGCCAAGGCATGGATACAATGACTTTTGTTTAAAATAATATTAAAAACTATTTTGGGTATCTTTATTGTAAGAAGATTTCATATTATTATCTCTATCTTTCCCTCCTTCCACCTTTTTATAGCATTGTCAAAATATTTTGGTTTTGTATAGGAAGAGGTTATCATTTTCTTTTTTATACATATATAAAATATAAGTAATATAAAAGTTTGTTAATATACTTATATTTAATGCACAGAGGAAAGAAAAACACACCTCATTGTACAAACTATTACCACTATATATACTTATATATGTTAATTATTAACTACAAAATACTTAGAATTAAGCCTCACATTTCAGAAGTTATGACAGGCATTAAATCATAATGTATAAAGTTGATATCAATATATCAGATTAGTGTACCATTTACTATGTCAAGACATTCATACAATATTCTAATAAAAAGAAGACATTTCACCTTGTTTAGTTTTATTTCTTGCTTATAGGCAGCAACAAGTTTTAAAGTTTGACTGCAATCTTTTACATGACATAAATGTAACCTTTACTAGCTACTGTAGAAAAGATTGTTTTACTTTATAAATCCATATTGTATTAAACTATTCAATATTGAAAGAATGCATTACTTCAAATGTCTCTGCTCTGTCTTGCATGCATTGGGAGTAGTATTGTCTTTGCCAGTCATGTTCATTCCCCTGCCTGTGTGTGCTGCTTCAGCCTTCCCTGTAATTTCAAGAGTTGAGCTGATGCATGAAACCTCGTTTAGGCTATATATGTACAGATCTAAATGACAACAAAGTCCACTTCGACTCTAACTCTGACCTGACTTTGACAAATCTGATTGCTAAATTTATACCTGTACAGATCAGCATATAATTAACATAATATTCTCCTACACTGTTGTATGAAAACCAAGGATATGGCCTATGCAAATTTGTCAGTTTTTAGATGGCATCTACTCAGTGCTCATATACAGCTCCACATGTAGCCTTGCCCTAATATTTAATTTAATTGTAGCTAAGATGTGACTAAGAAAGGTCTCTGTAATTATGTCCAGTCATCTGCTCAAAATTTATAAAAATTGACCTATTCACAAATGTTATGTTAGCATCAGCAAAGAAATAACTTAGGATTGCAGTGCTCTGTTGTTAAAAGATATTCCCAAAGACCTTCATGAAAATTGAACAATTGTCTTAATGCCCTAAGTAAAACATTTACTTAGAGTAAATAATTTAATTGTGTGTAGATTAACATTCTAAGATGCTTCAGAAGGTACCACTTCCTTATTTTCATCGTAAGTATTCATTTTGACGCGACAAGAGTTCAAAAGCTATATACTTTTGAATTGTTTTTTAGTTTTTTTTTACATTTTCATACTGCCTTTTTAGGGGGTATTTTATATATTAATTGCAACGTCACTTTAAAGCTAAATGGAAGTGTTTGAATTAAGAGTATTTAATGAATGAGTTGTGGAAGCACTTTTGGTTTTGATAAAGTCTGGTACTGAGTCAGACAAAAGCACTTACCTCATTTTTTGGATAATTTGACTGCTAATAAATTCATTGTGTGTCTACCAGTGGATTTATTTTTTATCATTTTTTACAATTTTGTGGCTCGTGACCTTGGATTGTCTGGCCTTGAGGTTGTTTTACATGGTTTAAAGTTCAAAAGTCGCAATGTGTGACTGCTCGCACTGCAGCTTGGTTGAGATAAACATTACGAAAATAAAAATAGAAGATTGTGCTCGTGACAAAGTTCTGATGAAGCTTTTTAGATTTTGGCGACAAATTCTTTGTAAAGGTAAGCTAGTTGGGTAACTTACACCAAAATGGCTTCAAAAGGATTTAAAATATTCTCAGCCACCATGTGAAAGAATGAAACAAGAAAAACATTAGTGAAAGCACCATAGCACTACCCATTTCTAATTAATACTCGAGTATCCTGAAATTCTCTCTCAACATTTAGTTCAAAAGAAAAATAAATACCATGTAAATAATTAATTTAAGATATATTCCTTGTTTGTAAGCTAGATTTATTTACACCATACACTGTTCATGTGTATTAGAATATGTTGAAATTTTATTAGTAAAATCTATTATGTTTAGCAAAGGGCTACATGTTTAGTATGGGAAAAAACACATAGCACGTATTTTAGCATAAACTACAATAATACAACAGTGTTTTTTTATATAAAAAGATCTAAGACCAGAAGGGAGGGAAATATATATAACCATAACTAATATGTAGGACTATAGTAAACCTTATCTATACTTTACATATACAGCAGCTATCATGAAACATCTAAACTGTTACAGCCTAGATTATTACTAAATGATTTATAATAGTTGCTATGCTGCAATAAGTCAGTATATACATGTTCTATACTCTAAGCTAAAGAAGAATAAAACAGGGATTATGATGAGAATGAGAGAGAGGGAGAGTAAGAAATATATTTATATATAATACTAATGCATATATGATTTTATATATATATATATATATATATATATATATATATATATATATATATATATAGATCGATATGTACATGTGCTTAAATATTAAAAGAATATTAAAAATGTGTACCTTATTTATCCATTTGATTGCTGTGGATTTCATAGATTATATTTGCTGGGAAATTTTGTCTGTAGAGAATTTCCATATTATTTACCTTTGAGTTTTTTGCTAGTTTTATCATTTGTAGATAGTTTACCATTTGTGGCTTGCCTTTTCAGGCTGGGTAAGGAAAAGTTAATCCCCAGGATTCACAAAGCCTCCGTGTAAGAGTTATAACCCTTACACGGTGGCTGCAGTTAAACTGAGTGATGTCAGCATGCTCTGCATATTCATGAGAGCATGCTGAATCACACCCAAGTCGAACACGGCCGTGTAAGACAGTAGGGGGCGTGTCCGTAGGCTGATCCCTGCAAGCGAACACGCCCCCAGAAGTGTAAAAGTGTCCAAAGTACACACCCACAACAGAGTCCACGCAAATGTGAATAAACACAACACAACACATGCCCCTACAGACTATTAAACATAAAAGAAATATAAATGTACATGTCATATTTTTTTTAAATTGTAAAGATGTTTAACCGTGAGTGCGCTTGTTTGCGCGGGCGTGCCCGTAGCGCAGCTACAGTTAGCAGTCAGTGGGAAAGCATATAAGAACTACATATGCAAAATAAGCCAGGAAGCAATAGCGAAGCGGTAGAGATGCCGGCTGCAAAGCAGGCATTCATGGTTCGAGCCCCCACAACACAAATTTTTTTTTTCTCAAAATAAGCAGGAAACAAGTCCCTGACACATATATGTACACATAAAACCAGAATATATGTAAATGCAATGTAATAGCCTATTTATATTGAATAAATGTGAGCTAAGAAATGAATATAAACTGCCAGATATGCCCATAGCTGAGCTACAGTTCAACAGAGTGAGGTTATGTGCCCGTAGATAAGCATAGGTTTAACTGGTGCAAAATGAGTGCCTGTAGCCGAGCAGCGGTTTACCACGCTAAATATATGTGCCCCTAATTGCGCTAAGCGGCATATGCGTGCCAATAGCCAAATCAGTGTTAAACCGGCTTACCCCGTTTGCGCGGAGCTGCGCACCGCGCAAACGAGCTAACCGACGGGCAACGGTGAGCAAGCCGTATCCAAAATGCCTTTACACAGACACACCCCTCAACATGTCTAGACAGTCCTGAAAAATAAAAAGCAGTGGCCAGGTTCGAACCCAGGATACTATACACCATAGTCAAGGTACAGAACCACTAAGCCATGACAGCAGTTCATAGAAATGCAATATCAGCTCATATATAGGAATGAATACAAACCACAGCATGACAATGCAGGTTTACTGAAGTTGATACAATTCCAAACTGGCCAATCACAGATATGTGCAGGAAAAACGGACTATATAAGCCCCATAGGCGGGAATACACAGCATAAACGATTGTAGAACAGACCTGCAGTTAGAATGTCAGGTGTAGGTGAGGGTAGTCGCTTCCGGCGCAGAGGTGGGGTGTTGAGGAGTCCAGGTACATGGCCTGGCTCCTAGTCCATAACCATGAGGCCCAACTCATGCAGGGCCAGGTCCTTTGGGGAGCGTACAAGGCTGAGGCGTGGGACCAGTTGGCTCATGAACTCACCAGTGCCACAGGAATTCCTAGGACAGGTGAGCAGGTCCGTCACCACCATGCGGACCTGAAGAGACGTAAGCAGGACCAACTGAACCGTTGGATCCAGGAGGCCCGGCAATCACCCAACGCCCCACCACTGAGTAAGTATAAATTAATTATGTTTGTAGAAAGTTAAACTACCTGAAATCATGGAGATGTGTATTCCAATATTACTTCATTTATATTACAGCTGCAGGTGTCCGTTCTATGAACCGCAGAGCCTATGCTGATAGGCTGGTGCGGTTGCGCCACCAGGCAGGTCAGTAATCCACAACTAGTAACTGTAAAGATGTATAAATGTATGACAGTTAGCATAAGAGTGCAGTGTAGCCAGGAAGGAATTAAATCTGCAACTCACAGAGTGTGAAAGTTTATGCAAGTATTGCCTGATTACAACAGTTCCCAGCCTGTAAGATGAAACTAGTCATGAGACTGTCCAACACATATTTGTAAATAAAACTGCCCTGCCTGTAAGAAAATAGTACACAAACAGCAGCAGCAGGTAAAGTATAGCTGCAGAAGAGGATGAATCCACCTGTGTGAGATGAATACATGTGGAAATACTGAAACATGACAGAAGTGAGAGTGCTGGAAATAACTGCAATAATTTCTGTTAAAACATGTCAATAAAGCCTAGAAGTACCAGTCTGAATAGTAAAATGAAAGCAAGTGAGAGAGTGTGAGAAAGTGTCAGGAATACAGCACTACAGTAGTAATAACCCCTGAATAAAGTATACTGCAGTCAGGACATAATTAAATGCATGTGAGACCCAAAACCAAACAGAAACATCTGTTCAAAGTGTTGCTGCATGTGGAATGTGTACACCAAAATCTGGATATGCTGCTCCCAGTCTGAAATATGCAGATAGGATGACTGTCTGATATCCCAAACATCCACACCTGTCTACAGTTATAGAAAGAACAGTTAACAGGAGATGTATCTGCACAAATTTCGATATGACTTGTGTATGAACAGCAATAAAATGTAGACTTATGTTGCAGTAACAGTCCCATCTGCAAGGTTAAGTAGTTAACATATAGGACACTGTAGTCAGAACAGTAGTGTGTATATAACTGTAGCTATTATAAATGTACAGCATATGTGGTTGTATTTGAAGGTGTTAATAATATGTCTGATTTACCCCACCCTCTAACCATCTATAACCCATTCCACGGGAAAATGGTATGTGCAATCACAATTACCACCCCTGGACATCTGTCCTGTTGGGTCATATATATTTGCATGTCTGCTGATGCATCCGCCCTGTTCATACATCCACACCTGATGGCCTGTTGCCATCAACCAACCCTGCATGTTGTTGGACTGTGTATTACTGTTGAAATTATGCATGTGCTATGCACGCTGTTCAATGGTGTGAATAACTGGGTGTGTGGTTAATGGGAATACTAATGCATGCTGTTAAAACTAACTGTGAATGGTTTTTATATGTCACTAACCCAAACTGTAATGACATAATGCAAAACATAGAACGACAGGGAAGGCGGGTTCCGGCGGACCCACCTCTCCCACCTCAGCTGGCGAGTGCACCTGGCACTAGTGCCGAGTCCGGACCCTCCTCCGGTGGCCCTGTGCCACCTGCGGGTGGAAGCGCTGCAGGGGACGGGGCTCGCCCCCCCTCTGCAAGTGTGGCCGGAGGAGATGCACCACTCACCCTCCGTAGCATCCGGACTGTGGTGCGTAGGGAGATTCGGGACTCTGTCCTCGAGCCCCTACACCAGCTCGAGGCACGGGTGGTGCAACTAACGGGCTTGCCCGTTGCCCCGCCTACACAGCCCCCAGCACAGCCCCGTCCTGGGCAGTGAAGGAACAGTGGCAACTGCCTATGGGTGGGGATATCAGTTCCACTGTTGCCATCTGTGGGCTCATGGGCTCTGGACATCCCAACCTCCGTCCCCGTCATTTGTGTAACCCCCCCACACGTGTCATACACCGCCCCTGTATGCGTCTTGTTTGTCTTGTCTGTTAACCTACCCAACCTACCTCCCCAGCTGTACCGACTACCTTCACCTGACATACCACTCTCACCTGAAAAAAAAAAAAAAAAAGGGCACTCTGTACCCACAAAAAAATTACGCCCCATAGCTGCCCATTCCGCACACATGTCTACTGGACATGGAACCCATCAATTCCAATTGGCTGTACAACAGGTATTATTGTTGTCCTGACACCTCTCTCAGGGGTGGAAGGTTTCAAATGTCACACCAAATTACATACATATGCACAGCTGTTGCTGCTGAAGAAATGGGCAGCTATGGGCCTTACCTACATCCCTCCTGCACATCCCAAGCTTGTTTCCCTACTGTCTTACCCTCTTTGTGACCCGTTTTTCACCACTTTCCTGTCTCCCCGTTTTCTTTTCTTTCAAAGAAAATAGCTGGTGTGTCAAGAGTAAGCACGTTTAAGTGGTTGTAAGCGGGTGTGTGCTTGTGTGCACGGAGCTAAGCGCCAGTGCGCATGCGTGAGCTCCGCGCAAACCAGCGCTAACCCGGTTACAACTGCTTAAAAATGCCTTAGTCACTTTGATTGACAGGTCCTGTACTCAGTTCCAAAGAAAAATAAAATCCCACTGTGAGTCCCGAACCCAGGACCTTGGCAACTATAGTCTGCATGACTTACCACTAAGCCATGACTCTTACATAGAAGCACTGTGCTAAAGTAAATATATCATTTAACAGTAGGAATGAATGTAAAGGGAATATAGATGTGTAGTACACAAAGCATGACATTTAGAATCACAAACAAAACTGGTGGATTTCCATAATAGTAGTGTGTGAACAGAAACAGCCATGCTAGTTGGAAGCTAGTAGGTAATAATGTCACCATAGCACCTTGCAAGACACACACATACTCACAGCAGGATAAGCACTGCCCATACCCCACAACCTCTTACAGGAACACATCCGGACCAAGTAATAAAATATGTGGAGCAAAGGCCCAAAACCAGGGACACATTACAAATGAAGTTACAACAAATGCAGACAGTTCAGAAAGTAACAGGGTCTACACCTTGTGGGATGTTTGGAAGGGTATGCAGTCTGGAACTTGAATGTTTGTCACCATATCCTGACTTGAGCCCAGAATGACCTGCCAGATAAAGGTGTGCATGAGATAATGACCAAATTATGAGGCAGACATGTGGACAGCCTGCAAATATCTGTACACATGACGGGTCCAACACCACCATATTTGAATAGTTAAGACCCTAGACATAGCAACAGTGAATGTCTTACAGGGATGCCCACAGACCCCATGTGAAATGTACAAACAGTAGGCAGAAAGGTGTAACACATGCAATGGCAACTATGGGGTCCAGAAAGTATTCACCACTTGCATGGCAGAAAAGGTGTAGTAATACCTATGCTCATGCTAACCCACAGTCACAACTGCAGCATACCAGACATATTAATGGGTGCACCCCACTGATATGTACCATTCCATGAGGCACATACCTGGTGAACCTGAAAGCCTCTGGGGCCTGCTCAGCAGCATACCCACATATGCTAATAGATGTCAAGGCCCACACCATGGCCAGACCACACTGCATGCTGTAACACCCTAGCAGATATAGCAAGCATTCCAGGGTGTGAATGTACATGGGAAATAGGAAAGCTACAGCAGCACACAACAGTCAAGACACCTAGCAGGCACACCAGTACTGACAGTGAAGGGCAACTATTGAAGACGTAGCAACAGAGTGCAAGCAAAGGTGAAAGGAAAGCACACACACACACATGCACACATCAACAATAGTAGTAGTTGTTAGTGTACATACACAGTCAGTACAGGAAACTGGAGAAATGAATGGAGGAATGTTAACCCACAACCCACCGAGTAAAATTAGAGATACCAACCTTTACACTCACAGAATGTTGTCCACAGCATAACAGCATGGTCCCTGCCATTAACATCTGAAAGGGCTACGCCTATTTCACACACCCTTTTATAGCACAGTTCTGAAATCACAGTGAGAACTGCAATCAGTACACAACAGGCTGCATGCAATTAGCAAATGCTGGCTAACAATTGGTGCAGAGGCCATCACATGGGCATATGCAGATACCTACAAAAGTATGCTGTATTCCATGTCCACGCATGCAATAATTACATTGCACCTGGAGAGAGACAGAGAGACAGAGAGACAGAGAGACAGAGAGAGAGAGAGAGAGAGAGAGGGAGAACCACACCCAGAACTAGACTGCAACTAAGCAGACAGACAGCAATCCCCAGCAACAGCTACCTGGAAGCTGCAACAGTGAATCGGAGCAGCAGGACAGAGAGACAGACATTCGCAGACACAGCTGTGACAAACACAGGTACTGTAAAGTAATACTATCAAGGTGTACATACTGTGAACCCTCCATATGTGTTATTGGGCTGTATCTATATGTATATGAAGATGTGTAATGGGCAGGGCATATACAGCACCTATCAGTGAAGGCTGTACATACAGTTGTATGTGTGAGCATCTATGTGCACATATATATGTCGTCTGATTGTAGGTTGTACTGCCATGTACTAATTACATTACAGAGCTATGTATGTTTAGCAGTATGTTAGTGTGTGTATACAGTAAGGTAGACATATATGCTGACATACCTGTCCAACATATGGCTATGTAGTTATGTCAACATATGTATGTGTAGATATCTTATATGTATATATATACATATGATATCCATATATGTATACATACATAGAGAGAGAGAGATGTAGGACCACATAGACAGATGCTGATAGAATATTGTAGCGACATATCTATGTAATGCACACATGCAGAGATAGAAATATGTAGATACATATACATAGACAGACTGATCTGACCACCTACAGGTATGATTGTATATGCTGACCTGCAACACAGCCTGCCCCCTGTCGCCCACACCCCCTCTGTGCCCCCCCCACATCTACAGCAGAATATGTACATCAATATATATATATGTGCAAATGTATACACACATATGTACATGTATATAGAAATAGACATATAGACATATCTTAATACATAGATATATGTATAGAGAGAGAGTGAGAGATGTATACAGAGCTGGAGTGAGGCACATGTGTACAGATGTATTGCAACTGGTGCCTGGTGACAAAGGCACGGAGTGAACACCAGTGTCACATCCGGAGTATCATACCACAGTCCAGATCACCTACACAGGTAACCACCATATAAATGAGTGTCCGCCCACCATTGCATGTGTCAGGGGTGGTCAGGGTCAGACATGTGTACAATAGTGGCCCCAATGATAGTCACAGTGGCACACTATCCCTGGAACAGCTGCACATGGTATGTGTCCGCACACATGGTCAGTCAGGCATGGACATGTAGGTCGGTGTACCCCCCACAGCACGTAATGTATGCCATGGTATGGACCTCACACGACAGCAACAGATATGTAGAAGGACACAGTGACATGTACAACACGGTGACAATGCACCCAAACACAGTACCATTGCACAGTGACTGTCAACACCATAGAGTACACATATGCCGCCCATACAGGTTACCACCCCCAGATGCACATATGGAGGTCACACCCATGACAGATGTCCAACAGGCATTGTACCACCGGCCACCATCCACAACCTACCTGTCTGCTGTGTGTCGTCTGTGCCACTGCAATTTAGTGCACATGTGTAGGTACGGGTTCAGACTCACAGACAGGACACACCCTGCAACAAACCACACAGTGTTACGATGCGAGACTCCCCATGTGTACATGTCACACATACCCCTGCTGCATGTCACTCAGATAGATAATATGCCATATGTGTCACCCTGTGTAACTGTGTGACGGCAGCAGGTACCATCACACCACATGTGTCACAATTGTCAGGTTAGCAGAACAGTACGCTGCTGTAGACACGGGGGCATTAGCATATTGCATAGTATTGTATTACAATGTCATGTATTGTGTTGTATTGTATTGGTATGGTGAGGTGCCTCCTGCATGGAGTGGAACCACTGGTGCTGTGCTCCAGTGTACAGGTACATACCCTGTAGTCCAGGTAGTGTAACATAGCACCTCTATATGTGTGTTTAGCGCCTGTCAGAGGGTATGTAGCATGCAACTGGGGATACCAGCAGGTCCCGTCCATGTCGTGTAGTCTGCTCACCTGTGGGTGTCTCTCACCTGGATAACTGTGATGACCTTGAGGTTAGGGTCAGCAGGGATACCCATGCCTTAATACAGGGGGAGGGTGGGGTGACACCTGCACTGACCCTGTCTGCCACAATGTGGTCTAGCTGTGGTGTAGGTGAAATATGTGTAGTGTACTACCCATGGGCATAGAGGATGGTTCCTGACCAGGTCGCTAAATAGGTCAGGTAGGCCTCCTGGTCATCTGCAGTATCACGCTTGACGTCCCACTCAACATTGCCCATGTGGTCAGTGTGATGGGAAATAGATCCTTACCAGTGCTGCTCAGACATACCCTCCCTTCAGAGACTGATGCTCTGTCTCGTAGTAGCTTACATCAAGTGTGATACAATCAGTATATGGCTGGGGTTCGCCGGACAGGATGCTGTCCCTTTGTGGACAGTGTCCTGGACATATATGGGAATGCATGAGCCATGCGGTCTTGGAGATGTCTGTAGAAAGCAATTGTGTAGGGGTCAGCATTGTGTGATGTCTCTGACACTGGCCCAGTAGGCTGTAAGGATACCATATCAGTGTTACAAAGTGTAACGTCTGTATCTGTAATGTTGTGCACTGTAGCCATCTGTGCTGGTGGTGGAGGTGGGATATGTATATCCAGGGCAAGCAGGGTGTTGTCAGCCCACAGTAGTCGCCGATGGCCATACAGTACCTAGACACAAACACACAGAGTGAGGAGGTGCACCTCACCTGAATTGGTGTTCTGACTGCTGGTGTCCAGTAGTATGTCGTACGTAGCCTGGCAGGTACTGTACAACAGTTGCTGGCCGAGCACTGATACCTGGCCATCTACATGTGTATCCACCAATAGACAGACAGCTGCCACATATGTGTGATATGTGTTATTATGACAGTCAAGTAGCATGTGTATTATGTGTGCCAAGGTCTGCCAACATAGATTGCTGATACCATGTTATCTTTATTCCCAGGTACATGGCCCACCCGAGACATGCAACTTACTCCATGGCTGAGGATGAGGAGATACACCAGAGCCTGGTGCGGGACTATGCAACACTCTTTTCCCACACCAGCCAGAATCAGCAGGTGAGGGCTGCACTGTGGCAGGACCTTGTCCGGCGGGTAAATGATATAGGCATGCATAATAGGACATATGAGCAGGTACGACATCACTGCAGTGATTTGATTAGACATGTCCGTCAGCGTGCGTCAGATATCCACAGGCAACAGGTCGCCACAGGTGGTGGGGTGGCTACACATCCCCCACTCACCAGACTGGAGGGACTGCTCCTGAGTGTAGTGGCTCCAGTCCACCTGCAACAACAGCAGCAGACATGCGTCATGATGGAGGCTGGAGCCGCACAGCAGGACACTGAACGTGCAGGTAATATGTCACATGTGTAGTTGACTGTTGTGTACACTGGTAGTTAATGCATGTGTGTGGTGTGTCCTTTGTTTGTAGCTGCAACCATAGTATATAATGTGCAAGTGTGATATCCGCAATATTAGCTGCAGACCTTTGAAAGGCGACTGTGGTACTCCTGACCTGTATCATACTCAGTAATATTGGCACAGTTGTGCCCACTAACATTAGATTCCTCCTGTCTGCAGGACCCTCTGGTATCACTGCATTGCAGCCTATCCATGCTGGTGAGTGTCTATTTACTTTACCTGTTAAGATGTTGGTAGTAATAGTACCTTTTGGCACACTTAGTGGTGCCCCTTGTATGCATGTAGGTGTGTCTGTGTCTGTGTGTCAATATCACGCATACTGAGTACTGTTCAATTGTGTGAAACTGTGTGCACGTGTGCATGTGTGCAAGTGTGCAAGTGTGCATGTGTGCATGTGTGCATGTGTGCACCTGTGCATGTGTGCACCTGTGCATGTGTGCATGTGTGCATGTGTGCATGTGTGCATGTGTGCATGTGTGCACCTGTGCATGTGTGCATGTGTGCATGTGTGCATGTGTGCACCTGTGCATGTGTGCATGTGTGCATGTGTGCACCTGTGCACCCGTGCATGTGTGCATGTGTGCATGTGTGCATGTGTGCATGTGTGCACCTGTGCATGTGTGCATGTGTGCATGTGTGCATCGCTGGCAGTGTGAAGACATTGTAAACTGTGTTTCCTGTTTACTTCCCACAGGTTCTGTTGCTGCTCTGGTGTTATCTAGCAGGGAAACTGAGTCAGGTGTTGTGGGTACTGCTACTGATGACATTGGTGTAGTGGCACAGGACGGTATGCCAGGGTCCGCCATTGGTCAGCCAATTGACAGTACACAGCTGTCGACACCATCCATGCGCACAGTTATCCTGCCAATACACCCCTTGTCACCACTGTCCCTAGGTGATGGACAGCATACAGTGGGCATCGACCAGGGTAGTGTGGTACCTGCGGCACATGCTTCCCCACACAGCAGCCATGGGCATGGCCCAGACATGGTACCACACAGACAGTTGTCCAGGGGTTCTCGTGGGAGCATCCATGGGCGTACTGCCCCTGGCAGACATGCCCACAGAGGACTTACAACCTCAGCTATGTTCCGGACTGTCATGCAGGCACAGTCACGTATGGAACGGTACACCAGACAGGGTCTGAGGGAGCTGACAGCATGTCGCACAGCCATGACCGACGGTATGCGTGACATTGCGGCCGCCATCCGTGATTTCACCGATGTCGTAGACAGACGTTGTGGGGACATATTACACCGTCTCCACAACTACATGTCCATGAGCCAGGGTGATGGTGGGCGGTTGCGTCGTCGACGTGGCCGTATGCCAGCAACAGCAGCAGCTGGCAGTCGGCGTGGACGACAACAGGGCCGCGGCCACCCCCGTAGTGCCAGCAGCAGCCCCGGCAATGCTGGGTCTGTGCTGTCATCAGACTGCCCCAGGAGACCACGTGCACGTGGCTCTGGCCAGGGCCGACAGGGCTCTGTGTCCAGTCAGCGAACACCTGCTTCTGATGACAGTACCCAGTCTGGGTTGGTACCGGATACGGTCCATAGCACCCCTGCAAGGCACAGGTACCGTGTCCGTGCCCAGAGACACTGATCTGTATGACCTGGCAGGTACAGTCTGTGGCTGTCCACAAACACCAGTATATGGCAGCCATGAGGTGGAACTGTGTGCATCCATACACACATGCAAAATAACAACACCTAGGGCTACCGCATACACGCACACACTGCATCAACACTGCCCCACCTTCTACTGCTGTCCCTCACCAACACACATACACATACATGTCAATTGGTGGTATGGGTGGCTGACCCAGGCATACCAAGTTCACACCCTGTGCATATGATGAAACTGTGCCACCTCCTGCAGTCTGTAACAACTGTGCAGGTACAGGTTAACATGTTACTGATGCACAGGGTGACCACATAGATGTGTAGTAATAGTATCATGTTTTGAACAGTACTGTGTGCTGATTTAATTGTGGGTATATCACAGCATGCCTGATGCAGTATTTGTGTGATTGTCATGTCCTGTTGTCTACACCCATGGTAAGTACCATAGTGTATCATCTGCACATGTTGGCATACTAGTGGTAATGATGTCAACAGCAGCCTACATACATAGGTAGCACAGGGATGGGTAATGAATGTAGTAATACACAATGATGGACATGTAAATTGCAAGTGGCATGTTGGCCACACTAGACTCTGCAATGCAGATGTGTGAGGACGTTGATATGTGTGCATAACTACACAAGTGGTACAGGACACATAGGTGCACACTAGCACTGCATGCACACACCTCCTACCATGCTAGACAGCCCCAACACACATAACGAACTGTCACGGAGGGAGAGTCCCCATACATGTCAGGGATACTGTGGTGGCAAGCCAGGGAGCATACATCCTACTAAGTATGGCACCACTGAGAGAAGGATCGGTGTCTGTTATTTGACATGTGTATTACTGCAGGTATGGGCACATGGGTTTATATCCAGTTATTGTACATCCTGACAGTACATGCATGTTCCGTACACTTGTGTGCACTGAGACTGGACCCTGGCCATCTGACCAGTGTTTTTCCATGTACATGTGCATAGCGCCTGCATATGTGCAGTGTTACCTTATGGAACTGGTACAGCTTGTTTGTTGTACAATGGACTACATGGAGCACTGTTCACTGTACCTTTGTTTGCATGCATGTTTGCTTGCAATTACCCTGGAATACCGATCACACCTGCAATGCATAGTTATAGGGCTTCTGTGGACTCCTAGTGCCATCTGTGTAGCCTACTGTATGTATGGCCATGTCCCTCTTGAGAGGTTGCCACTGTTTGACCTGTTCACATGTACATTGACTGTGACACAGTGCATATGACCTGCCTGACATGTGTCCACGTGAGCAGTCATATATGCTACTGCTAAGTAGTCACAGGCACTACACCTTCACACATCCATCTCCTGTTGAACTACCTGCTTTGCTAGGGACAGCCTGCACCTGTCACCCCTGGCCTATCGGATATTGGCAAAGCCTCTTGCTACCGCCATAGTGCCTATGTTAGGCAGGGCTCACATGACAAACCCACCTTCATAGGTATCACAAGGGATAAGACACTAAGAGCAATGATACACAACGCCAGATGTCTAATCCTCCAGATGCATGCACCCAAAACACTCCTTTGCAGGGGAAACATCGATATGTGTGCAGTAACAGATGCCTGGTTTAGGGCTACTGGGAGCACACCAGCACTACCGGGTGTAACCCGGTTGATTCCTTTGCTACAGTCACCAAGGCCATTGCCGAGGGGAAGGTGGTTCACACAGCCTACCTGGGCCTTGCAAACGCCTTCGCAACAATACCCCACTTGGGCATTCTAGGCAAGCTCATCAGCTTGAATATGAGCCCCTATGTCACTAGATGGATTGCACAGTGGCTCAAGAACAGAACCCACATGGTTAGCATTGCTGGAGCCATGCCAGACCCCATAACAGTTCCAGGATGTGTCCCAGAAGGCTCAGTCCTGGGACCCTCTTGTTAGGTACATATTTATTGGAGGTACAGGCCAACACGGATGAACTGTGGCTGTCCAAATATGCAGATGACTGCAAACTGGACACCATAATCGACTACCCAGCTGACACAGGCATCTTCCAAAGGGGCATCATAGCAACAGACAACTTGTGCCAGGGCCATGGCCGTCTGCTGAACAGTGTGTAGAAGGGGAATGTGCATCCTGTAGTCTGTTCACCTAGTTACCAAAAGGGACATTGTCCCCACACACACTAACCCCCCTTAGCCAAAAACACACACTTGTCAATTGCAGGATTCAAACCCCTATCTGACTGTTATGACACATGAGACAGGCGCATTAGCTGAGCACGCTATTTGCATTACTGGGGGCCTTTTCTTCCCCTGCTATACTTATAGAGTGCTGACATCATCAGTATTTAGAAAAGGGTATGGGCATCCTGTAGTGTCCTATCCTATTTGCCAAAAGGGACACGGCCCTCACACACTAACCCCTCTCAGGCAGACACACACATTTGCCATTCACAGGAATCAAACCCCTACCTAGTTATGTTATGACACTTGAGACGGACGCATTAGCAGAGCGCGCTATTCGCATTACTGGGAGTTTTTCTTTCTCATGCTCTACTTATAGGGTGCTGACATCAGCAGTGTTTAGCAAAGGGGAGGGGCATCCTGTAGTCTGTTCACCCAGTTTCCAAAAGGGACTTTTCCCTCACACACTAGCCCCCCTCACACAAACACACACTTGCCATTCACAGGAATCAAACCCCTACCTAGTTATGTTATGACACTTGAGACGGACGCATCAGCAGAGCGCGCTATTTGCATTACTGGGAGTTTTCCTTTCTCATGCTCTACTTATAGGGTGCTGACATCAGCAGTGTTTAGCAAAGGGGAGGGGCATCCTGTAGTCTGTTCACCCAGTTTCCAAAAGGGACTTTTCTCTCACACACTAACCCCTCTCACACAAACACACACACACTTGCCATTCACAGGAATCAAACCCCTATCTAGTTATGTTATGACACTTGAAACGGACGCATTAGCAGAGCGCGCTATTCGCATTACTGGGAGTTTTCCTTTCTCATGCTCTACTTATAGGGTGCTGACATCAGCAGTGTTTAGCAAAGGAGAGGGCATCCTGTAGTCTGTTCACCCAGTTTCCAAAAGGGACTTTTCCCTCACACACTAACCCCCCTCACACAAACACACACACTTGCCATTCACAGGAATCAAACCCCTACCTAGTTATGTTATAACACTTGAGACAGACGCATTAGCAGAGCGCGCTATTCGCATTACTGGGAGTTTTCCTTTCTCATGCTCTACTTATAGGGTGCTGACATCAGCAGTGTTTAGCAAAGGGGAGGGGCATCCTGTAGTCTGTTCACCCAGTTTCCAAAAGGGACTTTTCCCTCACACACTAACCCCCCTCACACAAACACACACACTTGCCATTCACAGGAATCAAACCCCTACCTAGTTATGTTATGACACTTGAGACGGACGCATTAGCAGAGCGCGCTATTTGCATTACTGGGAGTTTTCCTTTCTCATGCTCTACTTATAGGGTGCTGACATCAGCAGTGTTTAGAAAGGGAATGTGCATCCTGAGTGTCTTTTCCTATTTGCCAAAAGGGACATTTCCCTCACACAAACTTACACACACGCCAACCTCACACACAGACAGACACACACTGAGCACTTGCAGGATTTGAACCCCTATCTAACTATGTCATGACACTTGAGACGGACACATTAGCGGAGCGCGCTATTCGGACTACTGGGAAGTTTCATTTCTCCTGCTGTACTTCTAGGGTGCTGACATCATCTGTGTTTGGAAAGGGGAATGTGCATCCTGTGGGGAAGCAGACACCAAGCACACTATGGCTAAGCTGTCATTCCCTAGGGCAAACAGCCTATTGTTGACCTCTACACCATTATGTTTAATTGTCAAATGCACATTATTTGTTGCTGATAGACTGTTTGCATATCTTTATTGCCATAGCATTCCCTGTTGGTATGAACAACCTCTGCATCTGTGGAAACTGTTTGCATATGGGAGGGATCCACTATATCACGTATGTCTCTGTAGTCATTTAACTGTGTGCACTGGGCAGACTGCTGTAATGTGGTTGGTCCCTGGCATAACACATAACAATACCAGATATGTGTGTCCCACTGCTAAACCAAGATTTGGACTAAGTGTGTGAGCATGCCCAGTTCAGCCTTCCCATGGCATGTTGTCAAAGTGTGTGAGCATGCCCAGTGTGATTATTCCATATGTTGGACTCTGCAGCCCACCACATTTGTGGATGTGTGTGAACTTCACAAACTATCACCCGTTCATGGTTGTGGGTTGTGTGTCATGTTGTGTAGTTACTGTACAACTGCTTTGTGTGTGAACACAACAGGATTATACTGTGCCTGCAGTGTTTGCATGGGATACTTTGCATGCAGTCGTCAACATCCTTTCACACTGACCTAACACTGTAGTACTGTATAGTGTACTGGCAGTACTTTGACTGTGGTGGACAGTAACCTGGGCTTTACTGCTATCACTGCTTTACATTCTGATCGTGGGCACAACAGCCTGGTTGGGGCCAGTTGTGTACATCTGACCATGTTGCATTCTGTTCAGATATGCACTACTTACACCAGACTTGCCCAACATTGTTAGTGTATCCCACAACATAGGTGTACAATTGCAAACACTAGCGTTGTGCCCTAGTCCATGGCTAATGCAAGTTGGAGAGTGTGTTTGTCCTTCAACACACATTGTAAGTGGAGTTTGCCATGACCAATGTAATGGTTGGTATACTGTGCCTCTGTCTACCTGTGACATGACAGTGATACCCAGGATAAACCTACCATCTCCGTCCACCCATCAGGATTCCTATTGAGGAAGATTGATAAGTGACTCTATGGGTAGCCTGTGCTGAGGGTTCACTCATGGGTGGGGTGGCTTCTGTGTTATGGATCACACAGTACAGCCTGTCCTATGTAAGTCAGTGCTGGGGTTCAGGTCTGTCATGTGCATAGCTCACTGCCATTCAGATTGTACTATGTGCAGCATTTTTATTGATGCCAGCAACACATGCAGAACATGGCATGTGTGTAGGCTGATTGATACTCCTGATGTGGTACTGTTGGGGACTTTACAGTTGATGGAGGTGTCTGCTGAGGTACATCCCACAGGGGCTATTGTAGTCGATTGTACCACTGATGCAGGAGGACTGCAGAGCCACAATGACCTCCCTTATGTAGATCTGACATCCTTCATGATTAGGTGGGTATATGGTATGTTTCTGTAAACACTACAGCACATGTTTGTCCAGTGCAGGATATCTATCACCCTGTGTCCCCAGGTCTCTCATTACATGTTAACTACATAATGGGTTAACACCTATGTGGTAATTGGTGGGCACTTACTGTATATCCACGGGGGTTGACTATACACATTTCTGCACTTAGCTTGCTGACATAGCTATGGCACCAGTTGTCTGTTTGTATGTGGCCCTTTTGTGGGATGCATGTGTCAGCTGGTGGATCATATGTGGTGAGCGGTTTGTAGTCCTCTGCAAACATGTTAGGACACAGTCCTTCCATGTTTGCCTGTACCTATGGGACATATATACCAGACAAGGGGGATACCAGGTCCAAGCCTTGTGGGATGCCAGTTATATCTGGTTTGTAGTCTGACATGGCTGAAGCATGTCTGACCATGTCTGTTCTGTCCTTGGTCTGGTTTGCAACCCCTCTACTGACATGTGGGTTTATATTTACACTGGTGAGCCTATCTATACTGAACATGTAGGGTATTGTATAGACGCCTTTGCAAGGTCCAGATCCACTGTGTGGAGCACATTGCCCTCATCAATGACCTTAATGACTGTTTCAATTGGGTCCAACATGGTTAGGGGCAGGATCTGCACTTGAGAAGGCCACACTGTGTTGGGTCCCCGACATCCATATTTCTGTGGTACATGCTGCTCCTTTCCATAGCTGTGCAATCTGGGCTTCTCAGGATTCTGGGGTAGTACTGTTCAGTATCCACTCAGGCAACACCTTTGTTGAGAAGGACCACTGTTGCTGTACACTGCTCTTTGGGTACATATTCTGTGGTACGGCTGGCATTGAGCAGTAGTGTGGTGTGGCATTCCATTCATCTTAGACTCCATGTTGCACATCGCCCAGGTCACCATCTCATACCATTGCTGCTGTGTGTTTTGTTTTGGAGATGTTGTCTGTTACCTCAGCATCTGCTATGTCAGGGGGCCAGCTGTCTGCTGGGATACATATTCTGCATACATGGGGGTGTGGGGGTTTGCACTGCACCTGTCAGGATGTATGTTGGCAATATGTGTGTGTGTTTGTGGTGTTTGTGTGATTCAGTCCATATCTGTGAATTCACAAGATGGCTCCTACCATCAGTTGTGTAAGCCTTGGGATTATCCTTCATGTCCTGTACAATTTGTATCTACATAGGTTCATAGGTTCATACTAGGCTATCCACCCTGGGCATTTGTTCGGCTAGCCAGAGTGTGTGTGGCTTTTGAGACCCCTTGCTATCTGGATATTATGGCCATGTATTGTTTGCTTAGCTGTGCCTCTGTCTGGACATCACACAGTGAAGACCCCACTGTAACTCTACAATCATCCATCCACTTGGCAAGATTCCTGTTGAACAGTGTCAGTGAGGGGCTCTGCCTAACATGGGGTGGGAGTCTGGTCCAGGTTGTGTGGAGCCTCTGGATTATGTATCTGTCCCATCAGCACTTCCTATTTCATTATGTGTTGGGGTTGACATCTCTCACTCTCGCAGCTACAATGGATATGTGTTGTCTGGGGTGGAGCAGGTCCATTACTCCTGTGTTAGGCATGGCCTCCTACAACAGGCATGCAATGCCTCTGTGTGGGCAGTCTGCGACTGGAGTCAGCTGGGGTGTCTACAGCCTAGCAGCATATGACATATATGTATGACACTTTATCCTCTTGGTAAGGTACCTTTGCAGTCTTCCTAACTGCTGCAGGTGTCAGGTAAGGTAGATCCCACATGAGGCATTGTACTGGATTATGGGTGTGATTGGGATAAAGTATAGGGGCACAGTGGCCTCTGTTGCCATAGATGTGACTCATTTCCTAATACAGTGTCACATGTAGACAGTCTTCCTAGCCACATTGGCAATGTGGGTGTCACATAACAGGTTACTGTTCACTTGTGTCCCTTGGTCCCTGGTTACTCCTTCCATACATAATGGTTTACCACCTTTGTGGTATTTCGTGGTACCTTGTCTGGTATTTGGTGGGACATTCATACTGTCCAGTGTCTTCCGGACGGTTGGGGGGGGGTTATTGTGTGTGAGAGTGCGGTCTGTAGCATACTACAGACTGCACAGCAGTCTTGCCTACAGTTAGTTGCACGTGGGTGAACTCCACTGCCTTGTGCATTGTCAGTTACCTGGACGTCTGGGTGTCTGTGCTGCCTATGGTTACTCACCTCCTTTTATGTAGTGTTCCAGGTTTTGGGGCCAAGACACATGGTACATGGTATAATCTGGTAGTGCTGGTGTGCTGTCAGGAGCCTTGCAGCAGGTTTCTGTCACTGCACAGACATCGATGTTCTCTATTCTGGGGATGGCCAAGGGAGCATGCATATTGGGGTGTACACATCTGGCATCGGTCATCATTTCCCTTATGTTTCTTCCCACTTATGTTTTCTCGGGTGGCGGGTCAGTCTGTTCAGCCTTGCCTACAAAAGGCTGTGTGGAGGTGGCCAAGGCCTTATCCACTATTCAGACGCCCAGGGGCAACGGGTGCAGGCCATCCCAAGGGCAGCTGCATGGATTGTCAAGCATGACATTCCAACCTGACAGACATTGTATCCCCTTGGACTGACACCAGTAAATGTGCTACTTGCTATGACTGATCATTCCATGTTTCTACTGTGGCATTATTCTTGGTAAGGGTAGGTTGCTGCAAATGGTGAGTGTCATACCAGCCTGGACTACATAATCGGATAGCTCATCTGTGTCTCTTTACATGTAGGCTAGGGCAGTACACCTCGGGTCATTCACACCAGCATGGACTATGACTGCATCATATTTCTGTTTGCTTTGGAGTGACCTTCATATTTCTGTTATGTGGCATATTGTGGCGGCCTACAGGCAGCTTACTGTACCCTTTCCTTTGTTCAGTCTGCTGTGTTGCACAGTAGTGTGTCTGACTATGGAGTCACCTATTACAACTGTATCAGGCATGTTGTTTCTCCTTCTGGCCTGTGACTGTTTGGCACACCAGCTTTGTGTGCTATGTGTTGCATGTCCTATGTTTGGAGGCTGTTTCATTGGGTGTCTGCTTTATTGGCCTCTGTTGGTGTGCTGTGTGTGTGATTTCTGCCTCCGGGAATGTATTTCTGTGTTTATGTGTTTGGTTTGCAGTTGTGGTAGGTCTATGTGGGTATGTGTTTGTGGTGTGTGTGGTTACCTTCTCCTACTGACTTGTTGTGGGTGTACTGAGTTGGGGGAGCTCTGCCTCCGGTTTGGATGGATGGTTGCATCTCTCACATATATTTGTATTTCTTGGGTGGAGTTGGTGGTTGTCTGTGTACTTGGGGCAGGTGTAACATTGGCTCAGGGTTCACAGATTCCACTTGTTGTGCCTGGCCTTACTGGATTGCATGTGTGGACAGATTATATTGCCATACTACTGATCAGTAATTACGTCATTGTTCATGCTTGCTCTATCATGTAGTAGCTTCCTCTTTCTCTTGCATGTTTTGGTTATGGCTGGTGTCCACCATGCCAGATTTAGGCACTGTGTCTTGTTTTAATTTGGGACTGCATAATCCAAGCATTCCTGGCGGTGTTCATGGAGTGGCTGTCTTGCAGGTTCTGAGGCGTGGCCCATATTTTGCACCTGCACGGGAACTTTCATGGCTTCCACATCATTTTGGAGATGTGCACATAATGCTTAGCACATGTTTTCCACTGTGTTTCCCGGACAGGGACTGTGGTCAGGATTTGTATATCCAGTGTGATTACTATATGGTCTGGTGTTACCAGTGTGCAATACACTTCTCATCTTGACATCCCGTACCCATGTTGCTGATTATCACATCCAGTATGCTTGCCCCTCTTGTGGGTGTGCTACATTGTTCCTGGGCCTTTTGGTTTGTGGATTTAATGACCTTTTGTCCTACACTGTTGCAGCTGGTATAATGCTCCCAGTCTATGTGTCTGGGTATTTGCAGTCACCAAATATAATGTGGTTTGGAGGACTTGATATATTCATGTATTCCAGCATGGGCGCAATGCAGTTCCTGGTGTTGGGCCAGTACTCTGTGGCAGGCTATACACTGGTGGGCGGTTTTAGCCACTGTTACTTGTGCATGGCTAGTCCATGCTGCTTTTCTGGTGGTACCAACATGGGGTGTGGTTATCCTTGTCATTCTTGATGGTCGCCTCCTTTTGTAGCTTGTTCCAAGTGTTGAGGATGTACAGCACAGTCTGAGGTGTAACCTGGTGGTGTTAGGGTGCTGTTGTGAGCCTTGCCTCAGTATTCTGTTACAGCACAGTTATCAACATTCTCCATACTGGGTGGGCTTAGTCTGCATGCATCTTGCTGTTTGACCTTATCCCTTATCTGATTGTTATCCCTTCTGGTACCTATGGAGATAGGTTTGTGTTTTGCGCCTTCCTATTCAGGGCACACTGTGCATGACAACAGCCTTTGCCAGTATCCATACGGCCTGCACTGATAGGTGCATGCCAGTCCTGGCAGGTGGTGCATCATGTCATGCTCAGCATGTCATCCCAGACTGGCACACAGTTCGTCCCCTTTGCCTACCTGCATTACTCCGTAATTGTTGCACTTCATCATCTCGTTGTCCTGTTGTGGCATGCTGCTTGTTGAGGGTAGGATGTTAGACGGGGTCCTCAGGTGTGCATATGGTACTTGGTGTTACATTACTTGACACACAGCATTCATGCCTCAGGTGGTGCTGCAGGGCTGCCTCTGTCGGATGCACATATTACACTTCCCTGTACATATTTGTGAACAGGTTGTGTCACATTAGGCATCCCTGTTACTATATGGTGAGTCGGAGAGGGGTATCATTCCCAAGGTTCCTACTGAGCCAATGTATGTGCTATCGTTGCCTCTTTGCCAAAGCCAGGGCATACTGGGCACGCCTCCTTCTGCCTACTGGGGCAGGCTCAGGTTGTTCCTCCTCCGAGTCACGCTGTGCCTGTGGTGGCCTTGGCGATGGTGGGGGGCTGTTTGGCCCAGCCCTATGGTGATCCTGCTGCAGCTGTTTTCGCATGATCATATTATGTAGCATAGCACATACCATGACAATTTGGGTACATGTAGTTGGTGTGTACTGCAAGGCTCCACCAGATGTGTCCAGACACCAGAACCGTGACTTGAGCAGCCCGAACACACGCTCTATTACATTACGTGTTTGTGCGTGTGCCTCATTATGGCGTTCCTGTTCAGGTGTGTGTGCATTTCTGATGGGTGTCATCAGCCACGGCTCCAGTGCATATCCTGCATCCCCCACTAGGTGTCCGTGTGGGATGTCCCCATTGGCAAATGTCTGGTACAGCTGCGTCAGATGCCAGATGTGGGAATCATGGTAGCTCCCAGGACAGCCGGCACACACATTCATTATTATGCCCTGGGCATCACACACGACCTGGCAGTTGATGGAGGGGAAGCCCTTGCGGTTTATGTAGGCCCTACCCCGCTCTCCTGCTGGTGCTTTGATGCGTATGTGCGTGCAGTCTATGGCACCCAGTACCTCAGGGTATTCCGCTATTTGCTGGAAGAGGCGATGTTGCTGGCCAATACCTCACGGGCATTGGGGAAGTATACATGATCACCGACATGTGCTGACATGGCATCCAGGAACTGGTGCAGTACCCTGGAAGCTGATGCCTGTGATATCCCCATCATATCGCCAGTTGGTCTCTGGAAGGTACCTGTTGCTAGTATTCTTAGGCCAAGACATACCTTGCTTTCCACTGGGATGGGTTCCCCTCTGTTGGTTCTGTGTGTGAGGCGTGGCCTGCACAGCTCCACTATTTGCTGCAGGAGGTCTCTGTCCACTCTATAGCTCTACTATCTCCAGCTCATGTAACCCGTGGTAGGTGACCCTGGGCCTGTACACTCTTCTCCGTCTCCTCACTGCGGGTTGCCTGGCACCATCTGCATTGTCACCACCCTCAGCAAGTCACCTATGTCTCATTATGACAGCTATGGCAGCCCCTAACATTTCTGCTCTGAGTTCGGCTTTTTCAGTTTTCACTTCTGATAACTTAACTCCTGTCTTGCAGTGTCTCTTGAGAGAAACATTCTGCACTGCTGTTTGCAGAGATTTAAGTGCTGGGCTGGCCTAGTATTCTGCCTGTGTAATTGCCTGCATCTAATTGTTTTCACCTGCTAGCTCCAGCAGTATTCCCTGCTAACTTCCTAGTACATCTGTTGTTTCCTTTTTCCTTTCTGTTTCCTCAGGGTGGGGCCGTGTGCAAACCAGCAGAAACATGCTCACAGTGGCTTACACGCGCGCACACACACTTACACAGTTCAAGATCTGCTTATTCAGTTTTAAACGCGTGCACGCCCGCGCAAACGGTGTTAAACAGCTCCCAACACGCTCCCACATGCTTAGTCTGCCTTACACGCGCGCACACTGCCTTACACGCGCGCACACCGTCTTACTCGCGCTTCACGGCGCGCACACGTGCGCATACACATCCAACAAGAAACTTTGGTGTAGGCAACAGTGTACACCTTCCATTTCTTGGCTTTCTCATGTTTACTTGGGGGCACACCTCCTCCCTTGATGTCTCTCTGACATCTGTCATGTAACTCTACCTTCCAATGACTTCTATCCCTTTCTACCATTCCCCCCTGTGATGTCACCTATCTCCTACTCTGTTCCTCCCCCTTCTGTAACTCTTACACTACTCAGACTGTGCTCATTTACTATGTGACAGTGGTATTCAGTATCCTTACCCTAATTTGCATCAGATTGCCTACTAATGCTTAGTTACATCTCTTACACTTTGCTTCCCCCCTTGGCAACCACTACACGGTGGCCATGTTGGTTTTCCTATGCTGGTCCCTCCATTGACATTCCATATAATGCATAAAACCTACATTTGTAGGTTTAAAACCTTCGTTTACATGTTTTATGCAGCACAGCCCGTTTGCGTGGGGCTGCGCTGGGTTTACATCGGCAATTGCGAAAAAAAAAGATTATTTTTCATTTTTTTGCATGGGGTTGCATTGCCAATGGCCACATATTTGGCCATTGGCATGCTGCCTATAAGATATGCACCCTTTATTTGGAGCTGACATGGCTCCATTGCCGTGTTTGCAGAAACGTACTCAGTTGTCAACTGAGTACATTTCTGCAGCTAACACGGCTCTTACACGGGCTGTTCTGGGCTTCCTGGATCGCTAATCAGCCTCATTTGCATGCTATTCGGCTGCAAGTGGGCTGATTAGCTTAGCCACGCCCACTCCGTGTAAGAGCCGTGTTAGACTAACTCTTACATGGACTTTGGGCTGTTCCTGGATCGCGAAGGCTACATGGAGTCTTACACTACTCTTAGACTCCGTGTAAGCCTTCGTGAATCCGGCTCAATTTCTTCGACTGTGTCTAGCAAATTATTTTTCTTTACAAAATCAGTTGCATCTTCAAGGTTATTGAAAATCCTCTGACCATCTGTAAGAGCTATTTTAATTCTAGCTGGGAAGAGAATCTGGGCAATAATTTTGGCTTTCTTTAAGTTCTTGATTAGAGGGACACAGGCTTTTCTCTTTGTCATTACCATGGATGTGTAATCATTATCAAATCTTATGTTTTTCCCATTTAGCTGTATTGGATTCCCTGATCATGCAGCTCTTACAATTAAGTCTTTGGGCTGGATTCACAAAGGCTTGCATGGAATCTAAGAGTAGTGTAAGCCAGCAGACAGCCAATATGTCTGCTGAGCGATCCAGCAACAGCTGGCAGGGGCGTGCATGAGAGCTCCTAAAACTACTCTTGCACGGACAGTGTCATGTTATGCAAATTACCTCATTTGTTGCTGAAAGCTATGCAAATGAGGTAATTTTGCAATCCAGGAAACACTAACCAGTCCGTGGAAGAGTAGAGTTATTTGCAGAAATGTACTCCGTTGGTAACGGAGTACCGTTCTGCAAATAGCAAAACTAAGCTATGACAGCTCCAAATAAATGATGCATCCAGTTGAGGAAGCATGCCAATGGCCAAATATAAGGCCATTGGCATTTTGATTGGTTGAAAATTAATAAAAATCAATTTTTTTTCCCCGATCTCCGATATTTAAGCATAGCGCAGCACTGCGCAAATGTGCGGCGCTTTAAAAAACAGAAAAAAAAAGCCAAAAATAGGCATGCTTATTAAAAATATTCCTCTGCCATACAGGTGAATGGCAGGCTGAAGACAACATGGCTACTGAGTAGTGGTTGCCAAGGGGGGAAGCTCAGTTTGAGAAATGTAACCAAGCATTAGTAGGCAATCCTATGCAAATGAGGATAAGGATAGTGAATCCCAATTTTCCCTGGCATGTGATCCATGTTTTTGGAGTGTAAGTATAGGAGTAGGGGAGTAGAAGAGTAGAAGATAGGTGACATCATGAGGGGGTATGTATGAAAGACTGTAAGCTCATTGGAGCAGAGTGGCTTGTGTTTTCTGTGAGTGACTCAGGATTGGAAGAGGCGTGTCTACAGTTATTTTAACTGAAACCCAGAAACCAAAGGTGTACGCCGTGGATATCAATGAATTTTCTTGCAAATGTGCTTACACCGTGTGCGCGCATGTGCGCTTCTGTAAACCCGTCTAAGTCTGTGTGTGCGCGTGTGCACCCGCCTAAGCCTGTGTAAGCCTGTGTAAGTCTGTGTGCATGTGTGTGCACTCGTGTGCACGTGTTTGTGCTTGTTTGCGCGGCGCTGCATCCTGTGGAAACAGAAAGGGAAAAGGAAGGAAAAGAAGTAGCAGGAAGTTAACCAAGGAGAACTAGCAGAACTGCCAGGTGAAATCAATCAGAATTAGCCAATTACACAGACAGTACACTAGCCCAGCCCAGCACTTAAAACTCTGCAAACAACATCCCCCATGTTTTTCTCAGAAACACTGCAACACTGCAGTAGACAAAAAAATGTTAGGGGCTGCCATTGCTATTATAAGGCAACATGTGCAAGATGCTGAGGGTGGTGCCATTGTGAATGCTGCTGAGCAACCCACAGTGAGGAGACGGAGAAGAGTGTACAGACCCAGGGTAACCTACCAGGGGCTACATGAGCTGGAGATAGTGGAGCACTGTAGAGTGGACAGAGACCTCCTGCAGCAAATTGTTGAGCTGTGCAGGCCACGCCTCACACACAAAACCAACAGACGGGATCCCATCCCAGTGGAAACCAAGGTATATGTCGGCCTAAGAATACTAGCAACAGGTACCTTCCAGAGACCAACTGGTGATATGATGGGGATTTCACAGGCATCAACATCCGGGGTACTGCACCAGTTCCTGAATTCCATGTCAGCACATGTCAGTGATCATGTATATTTCCTCAATTCCTGTGAGGCATTGGCCAGCAATATGCATCTCTTCCAGCAAATAGCAGAATACCCTGAGGTAGTGGGTGCAATTGACTGCATGCACATACACATCAAAGCACCAGACGGTGAGCGGGGTAGGGCCTACATCAACTGCAAGGGCTTCCCCTCCATCAACTGCCAGGTCGTGTGCGATGCCCAGGGCATAATACTGAATGTGTGTGCTGGCTGCCCTGGAAGCTACAACGATTCCCATATCTGGCATCTGATGCAGCTGTACCAGACATTTGCCAACGGGGACATCCCTGATGGTCACCTAGTGGAGGCTGCAGGATACGCACTGGAGCCGTGGCTGATGACACCCATCAGAAATGCACACACACCTGAACAAGAACAACATAATGAGGCGCACACACAAACATGAAATGTAATTGAGCGTGTGTTTGGGATGCTCAAGTCACAGTTCCGGTGCCTGGACACATCTGGTGGAGCCTTGCAGTACTCACCAACTACATGTACCCAAATTGTCATGGTATGTGCCATGCTACACAATATGATCCTGCGAAAACAGCTGCAGCAGGAACAGCATGGGGCAGGGCAAAACAGCCCCCCACCATTGCCAAGGCCATCACAGGCACAGCATGACTCGGAGGAGGAACAACCTGAGCCTGCCCCAGTAGGCATAAGGAGGTGTGCCCAGTATGCCTTGGCCTTGGCAAAGAAGCAACGCATAGCACATACACTGGCTCAGTAGGAACCCTGGAAATTATACCTCTCTCTGACTCACACATAAAATAAAAGGGATGCCTAACTTGACACTATCTGTTTTCAAACATGTATAGGAAGTGTACCATGTGCATCCGACATAGGCAGCCCTGCAGCACCACCTGAGGCATGATTGCCATTTTTTAAGCAATATAAAGCAGTGCTAAGCAGCTTTTACCACTATTTTGTATATGTAAACAAAATTGCCCATGCTAACTAGAGCAACATCGGGCAATGTTAAGCAATATTGGGCAAGGTCAGGCAAAGATGAGCAAAGTCAGGTAAACATGCTCATATTTGCAGTACTGTTCCTTAAGCAGTCTGGTCTGCCCAGCATGAAAATAAAAAGCAGTGACAGGGCTCGAACCCAGGATACTGCGCACTATAGTCAAACTACTGAACCACTAAGCCATGACAGCATTACACTGGCACAGACACAGCAGGACAATTGTACAGTAATGCAAACACAAAGAAATGCTGTATCATGACCCTAAAGAGACATATGGGTAACCTCCCCCACAGGCCTATGCAGACAGAGAACAGCAGGCCAGGTGGTGTGATGTGGGTTGGGTAGGCTATGAAGTCGCAATTTAATATACGTGACATTGGATGCTAAGACCCGTAGTACAGTAGTATGCCTCAAGCCAGTACGATAGGCAACAGTACAGACTGAAATGGTGTACCTTACATAGCAGTGCAGGCCTAGCAAATGTGTATAAGTGTCAGGTGAACCCCTCATCCTATGTACACCCACAATAACAATCAGGTGTGCCCCGGGTAGAAATGTTCAAAGAATAGCTGTCCCCCTTGTATGTAGAAATGTTGATAAGTCTATGCAAAGTGTCTCATGGAAGCCCTGCAAGCACATCATGATCCCTGTTGAGTTATGACACAAAGGTGAGCCCTGCAGTAAAAATACAACTTGATTGTCCACACACATATAGTATAAATATGTATACTGGGCGTGCTCACACACTTTAACAAATGTAGTGGATTTCATTCAGCAACACACTGAAAGGTCATACTGGGCATGCTCACACACTTAGGCCATGTCTGAGTACAGCAGTGGGCCACACATATCTGGCAGTTGCATGTTTCACCCCAGGAACCTGTGACTATTCACCAATCCTGCCTTGTACACACAGTTATATGAAAACAGACACATATAATATATTGGAACCCTGTCATAATCAAACTATGTACCACAAGTACTTAAGTTGTTCACAGAAAGTGAAAAAGCAAAGAAGATCAATAAACCTGCAATCAGTATCATCAACAAACAATGTGCACTCCAAATATTATCCAATCCATGTTCTGGCAAAAGAATCTGTGAAGGCATCCATAGAGAACCATGACGCTTCCTTCCACTATGTCATAAATAGCAATGTACACTCATATATGTCCTGAGTCAGTGCAAACTGTAAATGACTGACATTGCCAACATTCTGTCAGACAGGCCCATACATACATACCACCCTCTCACTGACAAAAGGCCCTATCATCATACCTGGAGACTGTGAAAGCACAGATATCACATATAGAATGGGTAAACAGCTCCCTCCAAACCTGAAAACATGGCGTCTATGGGATTGCATTGTTTCCCTAGCTGTGTCATAAGTGAACTCCAGAACAAACAGTGCCTGCAACTGAACAGTCTGTTGAGACTCACCCTCTGTACAGCATATGAAACTGTTGAATGTGTTACAGCACCGTTTGACACACTCCCCAAGTGTTGGTGCACAACAGAACATGGGAACTATTGTCTTATAAGCCTATTAAGCCTGATCTGCAAGGCCATGGAGTCCATCATGATGGAACTCATAAACAGAGCTATTGTGAGCCTACAAACACCCAACACTACCAATTACGGTTTGGTCATGGGCAGATCATGGTTCCCAAACCTGCTAGACTGTTTACAAGGCAGTCACCCAGGACATACATCAATGAAATGAGCTACACATGTCCCACATAGACCTTGAAAAGCCCTTTGCCAACATCCCAGACACATGTATCCACAAAATCAACAACCTGTGCATAAATATGTCTGTCATCTGATGGATTGCCAGCTGGGGTACAGATAGATCACACAAGGTAAGAATTGTGGTCTCCTGTACAAGCTGGTAACAACTCCTGTCCCCCATGGCTCAGTCCTGGTGTATACTTTTCAGAAATACAAACACACGAGGGCTATGTTTAGCAAAGTTTGCAGATGACTGCCAAAATGTTGTCATAATCGATGTTTGGGACAACAGAGACATCCTTAAAAAGGGTCTCAGTCAGACAGATGTGGTGTCAAAAGTATGTCTTCGAGCTACAGTCATATAAATACCACATAGGTGTCAACACCCTAAATATGGTGGTGATAATAAGGGATCTATGGACAAATGTGGATAGTCATCTGTACTTCCAGAAACACATTCACAAAGTGGTCAGAAAATCATGCTATGTGTTCCCACAAACTGCCAAGGTCTTTGCATGTAGGTCAAAGGAGGTTCCCTCTACTCATCAGTCATCAGACTTGTCAGGGAGTACCACAACACACCTGCGATGAATCTGACTAGGCACCTTCAGCAGCTGGAAAGACCAATGAAGTACCTCAACAGGAGGATTACTGGCCTCAAACAGTTGCCCCATGCAACAAGACTGAATTTAACTCAATCTGTACTCTGTTGCATACTGTCTACTCAGGAGATCTTTGCCCAACAGACAGGTCCATGTCATGGCAACACTCAGATCTGCTCTGAGTTACAGCTCAATGGCACTAAATATACAGACCCAACTGATATTGCCAACATCCTGGCAGATAGGATCAATGTTAACCTTACCCCCCTCTCACCCATGAAAGAGCACATCTCTATAATGGAAGACTGCAAAGTTGTTGCCATCACGGCTGCACAGGTAAATAACACTCTCCAAAGCCAGTATCACAGCATCCATGGGACCAGATAACTTCCCAGGCTGTGTTCTACACAAACTAAATTACGAACAGGCACCACACCGACGTACCATGTTCAGTCATAGCCTCACCTCAGGCTTTGTGCCTGCTGAATGGTGCACAGCAACGGTTATCCCACTACACAAGGGTGGAGACACCACGGACCACAGGAACCAGAGCCCCATTAGCCTGATGAGCCTGCTCTGCATGGCCATGGAATGGATCATCATACAACTTATAAAAAAATACATTTGTAATCTCCAAACTCTGGACCACAACCATGTTGGGTTTGTAAAATGCAGATCATGTCTACTAAACCTGATAGATGACACTGAAGCAGTCACCAGAACCGTAGACAAGGGTAAGGTGTTTCGCACAGCCTATGTAGATCTTGCCATGGCTTTCAACACCATCCCACACTCTGGAATTATAGATAAACCCACTAAATTAGGTATAAATTGCTATGTCACAAGATGGGTTGCCAACTGGCTTACTGACAGAACGCACACTGTGAAAGTAGTAATCTCCAAGTATGACTTTGGACCAGTGACGAGTTCAGTACCACAAAGCCCAGTCCTGTGTCCTGTCCTGTTTTGTGTCTACTTCCCTGAAGTAAACTTTAACATGGAAGGTCTGTGGCTAATGAAGTTTCCAGATGACTGCAAACTAGGAGCCATAATTGTAAATACTAAAAATGTGGACATCCTACAAAAGGGCCTCACTGAGACAGATGGCTGGTGTCAAAGCCATAGGCTCAAGCTTAATGCCAAAAAGTGCATTGTCATCCCCTTTGGTAAAAACTCTGTAGCCATGAACTATAACATAGGCGGTAGTATACTAAACACTGAAAGTGTGATAAGAGACCTTGGGTCACAGGTGGACAGTGGACACACTTGTGATAATCACATCCCCACAGTAGTCAGGAAATCCTTCTATGTGGCACACCTCATCACAAAAGGTGTCTCATGCAGAATAGAAGAGGACATTGTTCCCCTCTACTCATCACTCTCTAGATCCATAATGGAGTGCAACGTCCCTTTTGCTATGTACCTCACAAGACATGTACAACAACTGGAAAGCCTGCAGCAATACCTCACAAAGAGCATTAGTGGCCTGAAATACATGCCATACACAGACCATCTCAAAATGCTCCAGCTGTACTCTCTTACATATCGCCTACTCAGAGATGATCTCTGCCTAACATACAAAGCTATGTCAAACACAGAGCTGTTGGACATGCTCCACGTAAAACACTCACAATTCCTCTGATCTTCGGCCCCAAAACCATGAGTGAACTACAAAAGGAAGGGGTGTATCCAGTTACCTTATGGATAACCACACCTTCAGGTTAGTGGCACAGCATGAGGCCTTGAAGACCATACAAGTGCAACTAACATTGGGCAAAGCTGCTTATCAGATTGTAGCCTGCAACAGATCACCTACCTTGTCTCAGGAACCTCACTCAGTATTCCTGAGAACAGTGGAAAATATAAAGGTCCTATCAAACACCATTATATGAGGAGATTACAACTACCCAAACATTGAGTGGGAGAATTACTCGTGTAGAACGTCCTTTGCCGAATGTTTCCTAGAGTTTAGAAACTCAAATGCCCTGGAACAGCTGGTCACCACACCCACTAGAGGTGACAACATACTGGACCTGATCATCACCAACATGGGATACCAGTGTTCCATGACAGAGATAACCCCCTCGCTGGTAATATCAGATCATAAAGTAATCACACTGGACATCCACATCCTGCCCCCCCCCCCCAGTCAAGGCAACCACTGTGAAGACATTTTCAAAAGCAAACTGCACACTTCCCAAGACCAAAGTGGAAAGTTCCAAAGCCCCCTTGCTATAGGATAATGCTATACAATCTGTTGAATCATTTACAAGTGCATTCTGTGAGCATCTACAGGGATGCAGGGATCGAGACATGCCAAATAAAACCAAGATGCACTCCTCCAAAAACAATAAACCAATCTGGTGGTCGTCGCGCATAAAAAAGCTATACAACAGAAGGAGGAAACGAACACATGATAGAGCAAACTTCACAAAAGGAAAGGCATCACTGATCATTATTAGGAAGACACAATGATTGCTCATGAAATAATTCAAGGCCAGTTTCTAAAGACAAATTGCCAAGGAATGTAAGAATAACAACCACAAGTCCTTCGTTAGCTATAACAAACATTTAGGTGGCAACTTCCAAATATGTTGTCAGCTACTGACAAATGGCAAGAAATACACTGAACCAACTTACATTGCCCACATCATGGGGGACAAGTTCAGAGCAAACTCCACAGCCATCACCCCTAAAAGGGCCTGTGTATATACCAGAAGAATGCAGAGCCCCAGACTTCATGGACATGCAGGTAAAGACAGCCCTCTCCAAAGCTAAGAACACAGCATCAATGGGACAGGATGGTGTTCCAGGCTGTGTCTTACACCAGCCCCAAAAGGAACTACACCCTCACCTACATTCACTGTCCAGACTCAACCTTACCACAGGCTATGTACCCAAAGAATGGCATATACCAACAGTCATCCAGCTCCACAAATGGGGTGGCACAACAGAACCTGGAAACCATTACCCTATAGGTCTACTCAGCCTGGTCTGCAAAGCTATGGAGCAAATTATCATGGAACCCATAAACAGAGACATTGGGGACCTGCAGACACTGGACTCTACCCAACATGGCTTTGTTAAAGGCAGATCCTGCCTCCTAAACCTAGTTGACTCATTTGAAACAGTTACCAAGGACATAGATGGAGGTGAAAGTAGTCCACACAGCCCACCTGGACCTCACTAAGGACTTTCGACACCATTCCCCACTCTGTCATCATGGACAAGTTTACCAGCCTGAACCTTAACAGCTATGTCACAGGATGGGTGGGCAACTTGCTCACAGATCAAACACACATGTTCATAGTTGTGGGTGCCATGTCCGACTATAAACCAGTCACAAATGGCATCCCACAGGTCTTGGTCCTGGGACACCACCTGTTCGGTAGATACTGCTCAGAGGTACAGGCAAGCATGGGAGGAGTATGGTTGAACAGGTTTGCAGATGACTGCTAACTGTGGTCCATAATCGACTCTACGGCTGACACAGACATCCTTCAGAAGGGTCTTACAGAGACAGATACCTGGTGTCAAAACAATGCCCTCAAGCAGAATGCCAAAGAATGCATAGTCATCCCCTTTGGGTAAAACAAAGTGCACACAAATTACCACATAGGTAGTAATCCAGTATGTACGGAGAAAGTAATTATGGCCCTGGGGACCCAGGGGGATAGTAAACTCTCCTTTGATGATCACATGGCCAAAGTGTTTAGAAATTCCTTCTATGTAGCCCACCTAATGTAACCCACTTTGTCTAGTCTGATGATGTCACCATCCTACAAATATACCTGTGGAAAGGAGTGCTCACAGTAATGTGTACAGTGCGTTGTGTAAATGCTTACTCCTCTAATATCATAAAGTAGCTAGGTAGGGGTTTGAGTCCTGCACTTGACAACTGTGTTTGTGTGTGATCTCCTTTGAGAAGAGCAACCTTTTTGGAGACTACTAAAACACCTTAAAAGTGGTATACTTATCTTTGTCAAGTCTGATGATGTCACCATCCTACAATATACCTGTGCAAAGGAAAACCTCCAGTAATGTGTATAGCGCATCATGTTAATGTGTACTCCTCTAGTATCATAAAGTAGTTAGATAGGGGCTTGAATCCTGCACTTGACAAGTGTGTGTGTGTGTGTGTGTGTGTGTGTGTGTGTGTGTGTGTGTGTGTGTGTGTGTGTGTGTGATCTCCTTGGAGAAAAGCAACCTTCTTGGAGAGTAGTAAAACACCTTAAAAGTGGTATACTTATCTTTGTCAAGTCTGATGATGTCACCATCCTACAAATATAACTGTGGAAACAAGAACTCCCAGTAATGTGTATAGCACATTGTGTTAATGCGTACTCCTCTAGTATCATAAAGTAGTTAGGTAGGGGTTTGAATCCTGCACTTGGTGATTGTGTGTGTGTATGCTCTATGTGTGTGACACTGTTAGTCAATGTGTTGTGGGTTTTGTTTTTACTACTGTATGACATATCAGCATGACAACAGTATGTGCATTGCACATGTCAGGTAGCTGTGTGGCAAATACATATACGTACATGTGACCTCAATTATTTCATAGGTGGGAACCCTGCTTTCTCCATGAACACATCTGTCATCTTTGCCAGAGTGTGCTGCACTTTCCAGACCTTAGGTCACATCTGTATGCTTGTGACAAGCCCAGCCACTGCAGTGATGGTTTCTATTGAATAGTGTGAGCGAGGGTTTATGGTTGAGGTATATTTCAGACCTGTTCAAATGCAGCAAAGTCTGTCAATGATGGCTATTCATTATAGGTGTAGAACAACCTTTGCGGATATGCATGCAGACCCCTTATTGCTTATGTGATCCACCGAGAGATTTCAAAATACCTTTGGAAATGTGATTACCAAAGGATAGATGATGTAACACTTGGCTGCATGTACACATCGGTACCTGTTCAACATGTTGGTGGCTACTACCTATGTGGTACTGTGGGGATACTATGTTTTGTAAAGGTGGATGACTATGCTTTAGTTGGCTTATAGCTTTACAGCATGGGTTTGACAACAGGTATCTGCCTGTATGATACCCTTGTGGAGGATATGTGTGTCATCTGGAGAATGCATTATAGGCCACAGTATGCATTTCCAGACGTGGACGGACATATCTCTACTGTGATTGCTTGTACCTAAGAGAGCTATATGCCAAATAGGAGTGGTCTCAGGAATGGGTGCAGGTGAATACCACTGGTTACTGGCATAGTATAGTACCTGAAGGATCCAAATGTTACTGTGTGTCCTACATCTGTGTGTCAGTTGTCAAGACATCATCTAACGATTGTTTATGGTCAGGCTGTTGAGGTTATGTATACTACCAGAATGCAAAACAATGACAGATAGTAACAATATCACCCACAGCACAGTGTCAAAATATGTCATACACACATGTGTACTCAAGTTCCACAATGTGTGTAGTACAATGCATACTGGCCACCAATAGGAACTATGGAGTGTTACTGTGTAATACACGGCATGTCACCCTGCCCATGTGCCCACTATGCACGTACATGCAGATAGTGCACCTCCACCATGTTCACAAATGTACACCTGCAAATCTGTGCTACACACATCTCACACATACTGTCCACTCTCTAACACATGCTGCCAATACTACACACATCAGTCAAGTGGCACGTGGGCAGACAATACACTATTGGAACTAACACTGTTGTAAACAATACTACATTGACAATCATAGCTTTAATGCATCATGCCTGCTCAGCTACATCTTCAAGGATATAATTACACTTTACTGCTGACAACATGCTAACATTGCTCTACTGCTATAAAGTCACCCTGTGCATCAGCACTATGGTAGCCTGTTCCTGCATCAATGTTACAGATGACAGCAGGTGGCACAGGTTTTATCATATGCACAGGGTGTGTTGTTGGTTTTCCAGAGCCCTACATTGAACCATACAATCGACATGTATGTGTGTGTGTGTGTGTGTGTGTGTGTGTGTGTGTGTGTGTGTGTGTGTGTGTGTGTGTGTGTGAGGGCCAAGAGTACTGCTATGGGCCAATGTTGATGTAATGTGTGCAGGTATGTGTTAGTCCTATGTGTCTGGTTTCTGTGTTTGTATGTCTGCATGCACACAGTTCCACCATGTGGCTGCCATATATGGAGATTTGTGGGACAGCCACAGACTGTACCTGCCAGGCTTTAGAGATCACCGTTTCTGGCCATGGATATGGTACCTGTGCCTGGCAGGTGTGCCACTTACAGTATCAGGTACTAAGCCAGACTAGGTACTATCCTCAGAGGTGGACAGATGTACACTGGACCCAGGTCCCTGCTGGGACTGTCCAGAGTCATGTGCACGTGGTCTTCTAGGATGGTCTATGGACAGCCCACCCTGAACATTGCTGGGGCTGGTACTGGCACTACGGGAGCAGTTGTGACTTGAGGGACATCCGTGGCGACTGCCAGCTGCTGTTGCTGGCATATGTCCACGTCAATGTCTCAACCATCCTGTACTGTCCTGACTCATGGACATGACATTGCAGGGGACATCTAATGTCTCACCCCAACGTCTATCAGTGACCTCAGTGTAATTATGGATGGCACCTGCTAGGTCATGGATACTGTCAATTACAGCGGTGTTATGTGCCCTCTGTGCCCTTAGTCCCTGTCTGGTGTACCATTTCATATGTGCCTGTGCCACCATGACAGCCTGGAACATGTGTGAGGTTGTAAGACCTGTGGCATGTCTGCCAGGGGCATGATGAGCAGCAGTGCTCCGACGAGAACCTGTGGACATCTGCCTATGTGGTACCATTCCAGCCATCTGGGTATGGCTGCTGTGTCGGGATGCATGTGCCATAGATACCACACTGTCCTGGCCAATGCCAACTGTACACTGTCCCGCAGCTAACGGCATTGGTGATGTATGTATTGGCAGTATGACTGTGTGCATGGATGGGGTGGACACTTGTGTACTGTCGATTGGTGGCCCAACAACAGACCCTGGCAAACATGCCTGTGCCTCAACACACCTATCCTCATTATCACTATTTGGCTCAGTGACATCAGGTTCCCTGCTGCAGTGAACCAGCCCAACCTCAGCACCTGTGAGAGGAAGACAGGAAACATACTTTACGACCTGTACATGATGTTTGCACACATGCACACATGCACACATGCATACATGCACACATGAACACATGCACACATGCACACATGCACACATGAACACATGAACACATGCACACATTAACATATGCACACATGCACACATGAACACATGAACACATGAACATATGCACACATGCACACATGCACACATGAACACATGCACACATGAACACATGCACACATGCACACATGCACACAAATAACTCCTCACTAAAGCAGATACACACACGCACACACACACACACACACACGCACACACACCCCACCAGAAATCCAGAACATACTCAATAGCGGTTGATGGTGGGGTACAGTATCACAAGCCAAACAGTCATATCACACGTGTCAGCATGCAGGACGTGTGTTGCTCAACAGCATGCAGTGCGAGTGTAGACAGCCCTTGCTAATAACAGTATACATGGCTTTGATGCATGTGTGTTGTTGTTCAGTGATTGGCCTCACCATGGAACGTAATGTGTACATGGACACAACATTGCTGTGCAAGTATTAAAAGCTCTGCAATGTCCTGTGCACCATTACTCACAGGTATACATACCATGGCTGGATGTGTATCTGTTGTCACATAGATATCCATTTCTGATTAGAGCATCTGTGACTTTAGCAGATAATTGTGGACACAGGTTTAGCACATGCATGCTATGTATACACACAGGATGAGTAGTGCATGTATACCTGATGGAATACCATTGCTCAACATAGCCATTGTACAGTGGTTATGGTGAGTGTAGGACATATTATGGACATGCCAGTGCCAGCCATGACATGGCATGCTATAACACAACTGCAGCATTAAACATCACACATACCCAATATGTGTCATGTGACTTATACACTCAATAGCATTACAAGACATATATGTGTCACTTTGTACAAATGGTGATTGCTATGCATATTGTGTATAGGTGCATATGTTTGCACACACACAACATTGAGGTGCATATCAATGAATGCTATGTGTAGTACTGTGGTTACTGTAACTGGATGGGGTGTAGTGCCATGAGCCATCATCATGCAGCATCATGTGGTCACTCAAGGCTACTAATGTGTGCCAGACCGGCACCTAGCATCCTGTACCTGAACTGCAGTACCATGGCTACATTCACCATTTCACAGCCAGTTGTTACATGGGTTTGTAAGGTGCCCAATAGGGAGCATTGCCTAACATGAATGTGTTATGTGTTGAGTGTCGCACAGCCCCATGATAGGCCTCTACCACTCAGGTATATTATGTGTGCTGTGTGGATGACATTTGGGATACTGGAGTGTGACCTTACAGCGTGTGTCTGAATATGCCATGTGTAGCATATTAACGTGTACTGCGTATGACAAAGTTGTGTATGTTGTGTGCATGTGTATCGACTCTGCCTATCCAGTGTCCACTACAGTGTTGCCACAATTGTGTGGGATGCTCTGTGTATTGCATGTGTTTGAGGCAGCTACTCACATTACTGAGATGTGCATAGTCTCAGAGCAAACATGCACAGCATGCATTATGCGTAGGTGTGTTACGAGTACATGGCCTACACCTCACCTATGACATGCACATTTAATTTGCAATATTAAATGTAGAACACACTCACCAGCATGGGTCTGCTGCCTTGCTGTCACACCAGAGGGACCTACAAGGATATGAAACAGTTTGTCAGTGGCAACAACTGTGGCATTGCTACTGTGGGTTTGCAATCTTACAGTAGTACAACGGTTGACAGTCACAGGCCTACAGATTATGTTCCAAATTATCAGTATTGCACAACACCAGGCTCCACATCTTCTAACTACACAGTACACATCTCACATATGCATGATCTACCAATAGAGCTAACAGTAGTCTACAGATAAGCCATGTTACCTGCACGCTCCATGTCAACTCACTGGGTGGCTCCAGCCTCCATGATGATACATGTTTGCTTTTGTTGTTGTTGGTCAGGAGCCAACAGGTTCAGGAGCAGCTCCTCCACTCTGGAGAAGGGGGGGTGGATGGCTACCCCACCACCTGTGGCAAGCTGTTGTCTATGGACATTAGATGCACACTGCCGAAAATGTCTAAGTAAATCACTGCAGTGATGGCATACCTGCTCATAGGTCCGGTTATGCATGCCTATGTCATTTACCCTACAGGCATCATCTTGCCACAGTGCAGTCTGATCATGCTGGTCCTGGCTGGTTCTTGAGAACAGCAGGGTGTAGTGCTGAACCAGGCTGGTTGTTATCAGTTCATCCTCTGCTAGGCTATAGGTAGGGTTGCGATGGTAAGCCATGACCCTGGAAGACAATGAAACAATATGTGTGAGCAAGTCATGTGGCACACTTAACATTCTAAAGTACAGATATCACTGAACTGACATATATAGCAACCTATTGTCAGCGGATACACACTTTCAATACCACATATCAGTGCTCAACCCACAACTGCCTGACAGTGCCTGGCATGCTCTATATATCAAACCATGTTCTGCACAGCAACAAAGAGAAACCAGTATGTAAGACTATACAACAGTACATGGCACACTGTATGCAACACAATGCACCACCTAGACATGGGATGTATATATCAAGCTAATGCATAAAGAAATATGTCATCCATTGCAATGATTGTAAAGTCCAGTTACAGTATTACCAGTATACCACACTAGTTGTTGATGGCAAACCCCTGCCTAACATATGTGCACGTTCGTTAATATAGGTGGCATACTGCTGTACTAGACTATACATGTTGCTAGATACGCACTTATATCCTGCGACACACATATGACAGAGGGCATGTTACAGGCATACCCACACACACATCAGACATACATACAAGACACAGAGGTATGGCAACCCAGATGAGCTTTACCTGTGTACCATAAAGTATTGTGTGTCAGTACTTACAAAACCTTATGCCTGAGATATGTAATCTGTGAGGACTACAGGGAACACACAAAACAGTGGTTCCAAGCAATGTGGACATACACCATACTGTGCTGTTTAGGCCTACAGCTTCAGGTAGTACTAAAGTTCATATGGGATTTGGATTAACCAGCAGTACCAATCAATAAGCATACATGTACTGCTTTAGCCTACAATGGCACACCCCAGTCGACACCAAGGGACTACGTCAAACTGTATGCCATACAACTTTTTCTGTCTAGCAATAGCATACACATTTTTTGCTGGGATCAGAGCTAGGACACAAAGTACCATGACAGAAACAGTTTCCCACTAAGCTATCACACATATACAGAACTTTGACACATTCACCAACAAATTCACCATCACACTCAGTCAACCTCACATAGCAATTATTGCAACAAGTACATGTGGGTGTGTATCGGTTCACAGGTAGGTAATAGGCTATTGGCCCTAGGGCCTATAGATGCCTAGCCATATGCTACCCTGGCCTTTGACACACGTGTAATTTAATTTCACGTGCCCCTGTCAAGCAGAACCACAGAGGTGATTCCCGGGGTGTATTTCCTATCTCCCATCCAATCATCAGGATTATTCATGACGACTGCTATTGAGGAGCTTTGTTTGCTATTGATAGGTGGTTTGTTCCAAAGTATGGGATGTCTCTGAGATAGGAATCTATCCCTCCAGCATGTTCTGTTTATTAAGGTGACAAGGTTAGGTCCCTAGAGTGTGTAGCTCATAGAGATTGTGATCCGTTTATGTGGAGCATGTCCAACAGCTCTGGGTTTGACATAGCTTTGTATGTTAGGCAGAAGTCACCTCTGGGTAGACGGTATGCGACACAGTCTAGCTGTGGTTTTGTGGGACTGTCTGCATAGGGTGTCTGTTTGAGGCTGGTATTACTCTTTTTGTGGTATGTTTGTGGCCTTTCCAGTTGTTGTACATGTCTTGTGAGGTACATACCAAATGGGGCATTATACTCTATAATGGTTTTATGAGTAATGAGTAGATGGGAACACTGACCTATATTTCCCTGGATGACACACCTTAAGTGATGAGGTGTGCCACATAGACAGATTACATGACTAGTGTGGCACTGTGATTATCACAGGGGAGACTACTGTCCACCTGTGTCCCATGGTCTCTTATCACACTTTCGGTGTTAAGTAGACTACCACCTATGTGGTAGTTCATGGGTACAGAGTTTTTGCCAGAAGGGATGCCAATGCAGTTTCAACATTGAGCTTGAGTCCATGGCTGTGTCACCAGGCATCTGTCACAGTAACTATGACCCTGTCTCTCTCTCTCTCTTTCTATACACACACACACACACACACACACACACATATATATATATATATATATATATATATATATATATATATATATATATATATAAACATCCATTGGTGTACATATAGATATTCATAGGGGCACATATACAGTCCACCTTTCATGATGGGAATATCAATTATGTGAAGGTTGTAAGGTATACAGTTATGTAATAATATTGCACAGTCTTGTGCGGAATGCATTGAAGGTGTTCTCAGCCCATGTAGCTTTAGCAGGCCTCACTGGCTGCAACACTGCAAACCTGACAAATCATACCCACAGCGTTTAACCACCACATGTCATATACCAGCACTGTATGCTGTCTTGTTTGCCACACACTACAACCTACATAGAAATATGCACATAACAACCTTCAACTACATATATATGTCCACCCTTCACAAACAGTTGCAGTATGTCCCTTGCTCTATGCACATGTACAGATGCTAATATATCTGACACAGAAAGATCTCTCCGTATGTGTGTGCCATACACACACAAGGTCCACACTGTTGTAAGTCCATGGACCTCATGGCTGACCTGTTGGGCCTTGCTGCAACATGAACAGGTGTCACATGTGAGCACACAGTAATATTAGAGGGTGTATATATAGCTGCAAATGCTAGATTAGCATATTAGCCTGGTACAGCAGTTGCCAATGCTAAGCTCCATGTTAACATGACTATCATGCATTTGTTACTCTGTCACATCCATGTTTATATAGCTGTATGTGCTACTCCCCCAAACAGCCATTGTACACACTATTGTACAGAACTCAGATAACACGGATCAGATGTTTGACATTTAATGCTGAGCTACATATGTCACAGTTATATCCCACTGCACACAGCTACACACTGATTTGTCCATGGCAGTAGTTATGCAGGGCATCTCTACATAGATACGTACTGCTGCCACATACGGATGATTCAAAGTATGTAGAGTACTCTTCAAAAACATCTACTACATGCCAGTAAATACATATCTGTTACATACCTTTCCTTTGTATGTGTTTGTAAATTTCAGTTCTTTGTGTCTTTTTTTTTTTGGTTTAATTTTATTTATTTATTTTGTTTATTTATTTTTTTTTCTGTTGCTGTTGCTGTTGATGTAGATGTCGGTGTCTGTCTGTCTTTCTCTGTCTCTCTCTCTCTCTCTCTCTCTCTCTGTACCAGCAATGGAATGATTGCATGGGTGGACAGCAAGTACAGCCTGCTTTTATAGGTATCTGCACATGTGCATGTGATGGCCTCTGCACCAATTGATGGCCAGCATTTGGTAATTGCATGCAGCCTGCTGTGTGGTGATTGCAGTACTCACTATTATAGCAACCCAATGCTATAAATTGCTAAGTCAGGTAGGCGTAGTCCTTTCAGCTTTCCAAAGAGGGGACCATGCTTGTTTGCTGTGGACACCGTTGTGTAAGTTAGAAGGTTGGTATACTTCTTATATCTGAAGCTAGGGGTGTAGCCAGTGATTTGAATGTTGTACTCAGACCTGAATGTTGCCACTTCCAGTACACAGTTGTCAGTGTAGAATTGTACTCACCCCTACAAATGCTAACACAAGATACGTGGGAGTATGTAGTTTCATTTCTACTTATACAATTAGCTGCCATACATACATAGTTATTGAGATGTATTCATTTGGCACATGAACTGTTTGTGAACTGCTATACTGTGAATATTAATGTACTCACTTCTGCACAGTTTCTGTTTTTTATTGTTGACATTAGCACAGGATGCTCAAGAAAACTGGACAATTCCAGTACTGAGTATGTCTACCTACATCCTTGGTGGACCCTGAACACTCAGGTATTTTGTACATTTGGGGGGGGATTGTCCTGCTATGATACTGTGTGGGGGTTGTAAAGTTCTGCTGTAACATTATTTACTGCTAGAATGGCTGGTTCTGTTATCACAGTCATGTAATGCAATTCCATAACAACTGCTGGTAAAGTTCCACAAAACAGGTTTTGTGTTATGGCATTCCTATCTTTCCTTTATATTCACTCATTCTGATGCATGATATATCTATTTCAGCAACAACCTGCTGTATATCTACTGTGGCTTAGTGGTACTTCATGCAGCCTACTGTGTCCAAGGTCCGGGGTTCGAGACTGATAGAGGTGTTTTATTTTGCTGCTGAGCAGAACAAGGGACCTCACATGCAGGGTGACTAAGGCACTTTTAAGCAGTTATAAGTGGGTCTGCGCAGATTTGCGTGAAGCTTAGCAATACTTAGCTAAGTGCACACAAGCGCACACTCGCACAAACCCGCTAACTACTGTTTAAAAGTGCTTACTCCCGCTAACTCCCGCGCTCATTTCTTTGAAAGAAAAGAAAATGGGGAGATAGGAAATTAGTGAAAAAGTGGCACAAAGAGGGAAAGACAGTGGGGAAAACAGCTCGGGATGTGCAGGACGGGTGTAGGGAAGATCAATAGATGCCCATTTCCTTAACAGCAACAGCTGTGCATCTGCTAGAAATTTGGAGGGAAATATGAAACCTTCCACCCCTGAGAGAGCGGTGAAGACAACAAAGTATGTTGTACTGCCAATTAAATATCAGTTTATGTGTCCAGCGGACATGTGTGTGAAATGGGCAGCTAGATATGGGGTGTAATTTTTTTGGGAGCAGATTGCCCTTTCTTTTTTTTTAGATGAGAGTGGAATGTGTGGTAGGGGAAGTGGGTATATATAGGGAGGTAGGTTGGGGAAGTAAACAGACATGACAAACAAGACTCATACAGGGGCAGAATATGACACATGGTGGGTGAACATCATTGACAGGGAAGGATGTTTGGAAATCGCAAGCCCATGAGCCCACAGATGGCAACAGTGGAACTGAGATCCCCACCCATGGGCAGTCACCACTGCACCTTCACAGCCCAGAGGGTGGTTGTGCTGGGGGATGTGTAGGAGTGGCAGGCTCACCTGTGAGTTGCGCCACACGTGCCTCAAGCTGGCGTAGAGGATCAGCGACTGAACGCTCAATCTCCCTATGCACCACAGCCCGGACCATTCGGAGGGTGATAGGTGGCCCTCCTCTGGCTATGTTTGCATGGGGGGGACGAGCCCCATCCTCTGCAGCGCTTCCACCCAGAGGTGGCACAGGACCAATGGAGGAGGAGGTCCCGAGCTGGGCACCGGACCTGCTGGTGCCAGGTGCCATCGCCAGCTGAGGTGGGACAGGTGGGTCTGCTGGGACCGGTCTAGGTTTAGGAGGATTTAATGACAATATGGGTTGTTAACAGCCAACAGCATTCCAAATTAGTTGTAACAGCATGCAGTAGTATTCCCTTTAGCCCAACACACCAGACTTCCAACAGTTGAACAGCAAGCATAACACATGCATATATAGAACAACAGTGGACATTCCAACAGCATGCAGGATTGATTGGTGGCAACAGACCACCAAGATTGTGGTATTTGAACAGGGCACATGCATCAAAGTAAATGCAGGTATTTTTGAACCAATAGGACATATGTCCCAACAAATGTTTTGAGATTAGACATACCCATTGACGTGTGGAATTGCATTGTTTATGCACATACAGTAGGGTGTAAAAAATATACCTCCATTAACAACTTATATGTACTTATAGTTTACACTACATTCCTATTAACTGCAGGTATATATCCCCTACATGTATTATTACACTTGGCAATGTACGTTAAATTGTGAAATGGGTTTTGCTAGTTTTTTATATACCTGACCTGTATCTGTCATACAGACTGTCCAGGATGCAGATGTTACTGCTACGTATTTATATATTTTATTTATATTTATATATCTACATATCTGGATGTGTTCAGGTGACATTATCAATTATATTTTAACAGCCCACTACATTTCTAGCAGCACACTGACATTTCTGGGGAACACAATAACAAGCTAATCATGTGCCAGATTAACCTATACATGCCAGCCATTAACCAACTGTTGAGAACTGTATGTATGCTTAACAGCTACTGGCACTCCCTTCTTCCACTTTATATGGGCCTACCCAAGTGTGGGTTGACAGCACTTAATACAACAGTAACATTTCTATAATGCAAGAGTACAACAACATATCGAAGAAAGTGACACGGACACACTCCAGGAATTATACCTTTATTAAAAACATTACACACTTTTATAGAGGCTCTCTCATTTATTTGATATTACAGTGCATGCAGAAGACTTATTCAAGACATATTATACCTTTATTAATGGGTTACAACACTCTTTTTCATGCTCTCTCACTTATTTTATATAACAATACATGCAGAATAATTACTAACCTGCCTGGTGGCGCAGCCTTAGCAACCTATCTGCATAGGCTTGCTGATTCGCAGCATGGACACCTGCAGCTGTGAGGTAAATGAAGTGATATTGAGACATATACCTATCCATAATATAGACTACAATAGCAATTCTTACATACTTCATTCTATGGCTACCTACTCAGTAGTGGGGCATTTTCCATCCCACGGGCCTCCTGTATCCATTGGTTCAGTTGGTCCTGCTTCCATCTCTTCAGGTCTGAGTAGTGGTGTCTGACCTGCTCACCAGTCCGAGAGATGCCTGTGGCACTGGTGAGATCATGTGCTAGATGGTTCCAGGCTTCCGCTTTGTATCCATTGCCCTGGAAATGGCCCTGCAGGAGTCTGTCATCATGATTATGGATGAGGAGCCAAACCATCACTTTTGACTCCTCAATGTCCCACTGTTGCACTCGAAAACGAGATCCCTCTCCAACACCAGTCATGCTGCCTGCAGATGGGAGCTACAACCAGTTATGGCAAGTATTCCCGTCTGTGGGGCTTAAATATGCCTCATTTCCCGTACTTATTTGTGATTGGCTGGTTTTGAAAATCTCAGCTGAAAGCATACCTGCTTAGCACTGGGTAAACTTTCATGAATATGTATGTGTGTGTTGAAAGTGCTTGCTTATCAAAAGCTGTCATGGCTTAGTGGTTCAGTACTGTGATTATGGTGAACAGTATCCCGGGTTCGAGGCCTGTCATTGCTTTTTATTTTACTACTGGCCAGACCAGCTAGGATGTGTGGCTGTGTTTAGCCGACTTTGCTCAACTTTGCCCAATGTTGCTCTACGTTGCTCAACGTTGCCCGACGTTGCGCTAGTTAGCGTGGTGCGCAGCTACGCGAAAACATGTTTTGTTTGCGCTAGTTGGCGCGATGCACAGCTCCGCGCAAAGCCATTGCGCTAGTTAAAGCAGTGCCAAGCTATGAGCAATTATACTTAAATGTGCTTAATACTGGTAAACTTTGCCTAGCAGTGCTTCACATTGCTTAAGATACGTTACTTACGCATTCATCAGTATGCATAACCATTTTGCCTTCTTATATATATATAAAATATCGTTCACTACTACATAGGCCATTTCAATGCTTTCTACTAATATTTAAAAGATAAATGTCAGGAATTATTTTTCTATACAGATTTCCTACAGAAAATAGAAAGGGGAGCGTTGGGACTCGAACCGGGAATGCCTCCTCTTTGTGCGAAGGCTCTACCACTACGCTATTGCTATTTGGCTTAATTTGCATATAAGTTTCTTATTATCCTCTTCGATGTCTAAACTGCTAACTGTAGCTAAGCAATGGGCAAACCCGAGCAAACACACACAAATACGGGCAGCTATATCGGGAATAATAAAAAAAAGGAAAGGTTTACATTTTAGAATTGTACAGGGATTTAGAATGTAGGGGAGTGTAGTGTTAAGTATGTACACATTTGAGCGGACTCGCTCATGTCAATTGACATTTGCAGATTGAAGGACTTGCAGGGGCGTGGATTTTTGGACTGCTCGGCAGTCCGACATGCCCCCTGCACTCGTGCATGCTCTGTGTTAGCCTTAGAGTTGAGTCAGCGCGCCCTCATGAATATGTATGGTGCGCTGACGTCTTCCTCTTAGGCTGCAGTTTCCGTGTAAGACTAAAGTGAATCCCGGCCTTTATCTTGAGTTGATAAGAATTTACAGTAATAGATCTGACTGATGCTGGGTTTTTGATAAAGATATGCCTGACAGAGATCTGTGGGCTCTTTCGATCCCAAATGACATAGATTCAGGTAAATTCAATATTTTGTTAACCATTCATTTAAAAACAGACCATATTGCTTCACTCTATTTTTTTTGGGACTCCATATATTCTGATATTATTTTGTCTGGATCTAGACTCCAAATCTTTTACTTTTTCTAGTAATTGTTTTTTTTGTTTTAATAAGAATTCTATATGACTGTCATTCTCCATCTGTCTTCCATCTATTTCATTTACTGATTCTTCTATAGCTGTTATCTGGTCAGAGTGTTTAGTGATTATTTATTTCAAATCATCTATTTGTTTCTTGCTTTTTTTCAGGTTTTCCATAATTTTCTCAAGATTATCCATCTTTAAAGAAAGGTCCTGGATGCTAGTAAGTATAGTCTGAAATTCCTTTTTCATAAAACTGTCCTGTAGAGAAGCTTTTGAGTGACTCATAGTTGCTGTTAGTGTTGTTTCAGTCTGTGACAGGCAAAACAGAACTTCTGACAGGAAGTTTCTTGATACATTTCTTGATAAAAATATCAATAAAATTGCGATTTTTTTTTCTACAAAAATAATCCACAGCATTAAGTTAATCGACTTGATGAAAATTTTTAGTGATATTTTAAGAAAATTAAATTTTCTTATTAAAATTATTATTAAAATTAAATTTAATTTAAATACATTTAAAATATGTCAGAGAAAGTATATTAAGGCAGAGCATCAAAAGAGTGCTGCTATCTCCTAGGCATCTTGGCCAAGCACCCCATCAATACAATCTTTATTTTAATTTTTTAAATATCTAGTTTGCTCTTAGCTAAGCTCTGCTAAGCACTGCTAAACCAAGCCAAGCAATGCTTACAAAGGAGTTGTTTTAACAGTACTTAGCAAAGTGCAGCTCTGCTTAGCTGGTTTGAGCACTGATAAGCAATCCCACCTTAAGCAGTCCTCTGCTCAGCTAAGCAGGTTTGCCCATCACTAAGCAGTGCCAGTTTAAGCACTGCTTGGCTAAGCTCAACGGGTTTGCACAATGCTAAGCTTCACATAGCACTTTTAAAAATGGTCCAATGGCAGCAAAAGGTGGGAAAACCACCTTATTTAAGCTGAACAGATGGGAGTACAGCCAGAACCTGTTGGAGTTTAATCACTGCAGGAGCTATGGGTGGAGTCAGAGAGGGAGAGTGCTTCTGAGTGCAGTGCTGGGTTATATTGGACTCCAGGGTCATGGTTGGGGTCCTTCTCAAAGATCATGTTGACAGACTGCTGCAGGGCCAGTACCAGGGCTCTGAATACAAGTCAGAGGCCTGGGACCATCTGGCATGTGACCTCACCACTGCAACTGGAATCTCCGGCACTGGTGAGCAGGTGTGTCATCATTATGATGACCTGAATTGAAGGAAGGAGAAGCTCTTGGCCCAATGGATCCAAGACACTCGGAACCGCAATCTCCCAGAGGTTTGTAAGTATAGGAACAATTGAGTTACCAAATTCTAGTATGAATATCTAATAGACAGGCAAGCATAATGGTTTGTTTCCTCCCCACAGCTGCAGAGGAGAGGCTCGCAACTTGGAGGCCCATGCAGGGCAGCTGGCCATGATGCACCGACAGTGTGGTGAGTACAGATATATCTTGCAATATAAAGTAATCTAATTAAGAAAGAGTATAGTAGTAAATGCCAGTAGGTATAGTCTGTTGTGAGTGTACTGCAATGAATGTGTACATAGACCTGGACTGATATAAGTGAGTATTGCCAGGTACATTTCAATATAGATGAAAGCATGAAACATGCTACTGTGATGTAAAGAAAGTTAATACAGCCTAATGTGTGGGAATAACATGTGCATACTGTATTAATAATACATGTTCTGGTAATAAAAGTACAACAGCATTGAAAATGTGAAGGGAATAAATTAACGGCATCCCTAATCTACAAGAAATACAGTACAACTGCAGTCAGAATTGTGAAGAAATAAAGGTAGTACTGCATAGATTGTGTGATAACAGATGTGTTCCAATGCCTGCATTATGTAAAGTTTAGAACAATAAAGATTGTCAGCTGTATACCAATCACTGTGTCATGTAACCCTCAATAAATCTGTCTTCTGCCAATTGTTGTGTGTATTCTGTGCTATTGTTCAAGAAATCAAATATTACAGGTTTTATGAAGTAAACATGGGTATAACACCTTAAAGTGAATGAAGGTTGGCCAATAAATAACTGTCACGCTAAAGTGTAGATGTTGAGCTGTACTACAAGGTATAATGCAATATGATATTTGTTCTGCACTAAGATCTGAACCTAGAGTAGTACTGTCTAAGGTATTATAGTGTGTTTCTCCCAGGATTGTTTTCTGTTAACCTTTGCATTTCAGCTATATGCATCCTTTAACGTAGGTATGCTGATGCAGGCAAATATGAAAGTGTAATAGCTGTAGACTGCAAATATACAATCTGCAAATGTATATGGGTCAGGAAGGCAAACCAGTACCCCTATATGGTCTGTACAGATCACACATATTCCCATCCATGAGGGGTTAATTGTGTACACCTGCATTCCAAGTATTAATACACAGTTCACCTACTATCTCTGTCATGCATGAATCTCATGTGTGTATGTTCAACTCTCACTGTAGTCTTGTGTGACACTCTACCTATATTATCAAGTCACACTTTGTCGCCATGTGAGCTTTAGGTACATATCACGCAATCAGCATACAGCAGTGGCCAGGAGCTCAGTGTGATTGCAATATATATGTTGTTCATTTTGCCACACACAGACTAGAGTATGAACCCAAGGACAGGTACTAAAATATATTTACTTAATATTTATAGAAACAGTTATGTGTTGTTAACAGATGTTCTCTCCACAGGACTTACAGGTAAATAAATGTCTGCAGTAGCTGTATGATGGGTATACTAATGGCTGTGTCCAGATGTAGTAATGCGTAAACAGCATTTCTCAGCAAGGTGATAACACTCCATTAAATAAAATGACATGAAGTACAGCACTATTCGAATTTAATAAGACAAATTAAATGGTCTGTTGTTGGTAGGGCTGTACGCCTGGTGTGTCTGTGAATGTCCGCTGATAGTCTAACCCCATGTCTGTCAATGACAGCAGGATAAGTGTAAACTCTCTGTACTGTGCACTATACATTTGTCTCAAGTGTCACTCTGTCATGGATAGTGATCACTGCTGCCAAACACCTTGGACACAGATATAAACCCAGTTGAAGTATGCCAGTAGCACACTCACACAACATCAGAGCAGAGTACACCTTGGTAGTCATATATGTGCCCCTGACAAGTAATAGTCCCCTATAGTTATGTACTTGTAGGTGTTACAGCTTGGTCAATACCATCCCATCTAGATAGCTTGAAAGGTATGCATGTGCTACAGTAGCTATAGGGCACTTATAGACATAAAGTAAGCCGGATATGTAGAGTATTGAGCAGTACTGTTGTGAAAAATATAGCTTATACAGTTGGTAATGGAATGTCTTTCCCTCCTCCCACCCCTTATCTGCACCACAAATTATTATTCTTATACTAAAGGTAGGGTTCCATTTTCACATACGTTGTTCACAAAACCTGATGTTGGGCCTTGTGTTGGATTATTGGCTATATATTATAATGGTTGCATACTAACATACCTTGTTGAAATACCAATGTTGTTGGCCTTTTGTTGTAACTGCTACTGGCACATGCTGTTACAATAATGACTGCTATTTCATTTATGCCTGCCTGTGTTCTGTATGCTATGCAATTCTATTGTTCTGGGTTACTTGGAACACCAATGCATGGTGTTATAACGACTGGCCAATGCACTTTGACAAATGTCAACACCATAACACATTTGGGTAGGCTGGTTCTGGCGGATCTGGCTATCCCACCTCATCTGGCCATGGCACCTGGTCCCAGCACATCTGAGACCCAACCTGGAGCTGTCTCCTCTGCTGGTCCTGCACCACCCTTGGGTGGAACTGCCTCAGGGGATGGGACCCATCCCCCCCTGGGTGCAGGCACAGAGAGGATGTCAACACCCAAACTCAATTCCAAGGCATGGTGTGCAGGGTAATCCAGCGCAATTTGGATGACCAACTGCACCAGATCAAGGGTAGACTGGTGCACCTGGAGGGGCAGGCCAGCCCCAGTGCCCAGCCCCCAGCACACCCACCTTCAGGGCCGTGAAGAGGCAGTGGTGACCACCCATGGGTGGGGAGCTCAATCCCACTATTTCCATTTAGGGGCACTTGCTCCTCAGTTTCCCAAACACCCTCCCCATCCAAGGTGTTTACCCTCCTCATGTGTCATACACTACCCCTGTCTGCTGTCTTGTCTGTCTGCAAATGCAGCCTCTCCTACATAACGTACCTCCCCAAACATAACTACAACCCTTCCCCAACATTTCACTCTCTCCTTACAAAAAAAGGACATCTGTCCCACAAAAAATAAAAAAATCATCCCATTCATAGCTCTCAATATTACCCCATGTACACTGAAATCAGTCAATCACCCCAGCAATTAATCAGCAAAGTTATGCTACCCACACTCCTCCCTGTGGGATGTGAGGCTCTAAATTCCAAATTGACCACAACATACACAGCTGTTGCTGAAGAAGAAATGGAGAGCTATGATACTTTCCTACACCCATCCTGCACATCGCTACCTGCCGTTCATATTGTTTTTCCACTGCTTGCCCACATTTCACCACTTTCCTATCACCCCTTTTTTTCTTTTTTTTTTTTTGGAAATAGTGTGGGTTTAAGCGGGGCTCAACATTGTGGTGAGATGCGCAAAGCCACTTAAAACTGCTTTAATCACCTTATCTGATTCTGACACTGTTCTGCACATCAACAAAATAGCCACCCCTGCCAATTCTCAAATGCCCTCTGAACAACAGCATAGTGCATTAGACCACTAGGCCAACTCTGCTCTGGGGAACTGCTGGTGTTCCTATAAATTTATCTGCAGTACAGTGTTTGTAAGATTAGGAAAAAATATACACCCCTGCCATGTATTGAACCCACAACCCTCTGAACTTCAGGATAGTGGATTAGACAACTAGGCCAACTCAGCTCTGGAGAGTTGCTGGTGTGTCTGTAAATATATCATGCAGTACAGTGATGTAACACATACTTCTCAACTGTACAGATTTTCACAGAATGTCCAGATTTTTGCTTCATATTTTTGGTCAGCTTTTTCAAATAATTGTTGTTTTCTGGCAAATTAGCAGCAAATCATTAAAGATTAAATTTAAAAAATAATGACAGACATTCAAGTTTTAGACAGCATACCATTCAGAAAATCCATGCTAATGTAAAACCTGTTATTCTATTAACTTTCTAAGTTTGTAAGAACAATATTTAAAAATTGTCCCTATTTTTTGGCCTTTTTCCCACTTTTATTTATGGCTTTGTCCAGATTTCTTGCTCTAAGGTTGAGAGGTATGATGTAACATCGGGAAAAATATACTCCCCTGCCAATTAATGAACCCGGGAACCCCTGAGCTACAGCATAGTGCATTAGACTACTAGGCCACCTCAGCTCTAGAGAATTTCTGGTGTTTTTACAAATCATCATCATCATTAGCCCCCTTTTTCCCATTTTTTTCTACATGGGGTCAGGGTATCATGTTAACTGTCACCAACTCTCTCGATTCAGTGCCACAGTCCTGCATTCTTCAACACTCATGCCTGACTGTCGCAGATCTTCTTTCATAAAATCCATCCACCTCTTTGCTGGACATCTTCGCTTCCTCTTACCTTTTTCCTGTCTGTCCCAAAACTTCCTCAATAAATTGTCTTCTGCTTTTTTAAACATGTACCCAAACCACCATAATCTGCTCTCTTTGATATTTTCTCCAATTGGAGCTACTTTGGCATCTGCTCTTATGTCCTAATTTCTTCATCTGTTCCACAGTGTGCATCCTATCACCTTTCTCAGGCACTTCATTTCCATCATCTCTAGCTTCTTCAACTGTTCTGTCTTTACTGCCCAGGTTACCATGCCATACAGTAGTACTGGTCACACCACTGTCTTTTATACCTTACTTTTCAGCTTCTATGGCATTCTTCTCTCATAGATTACACCCATAGCCGGCCTTAGGAATAGGCCAACTAGGCAGCTCCTAGGGCGCCACTCTAACAGGGTTGCTTTTCCAATATTTATTTGCTGTAAGAAGACCAGGAAGGGGGCATTGAGTGGTGTGGCTGTGGACACCGTGTAACCCTTTTGCCTAGGGCACCAGTTGACCTAAGGCCAGTCCTGAGGCTACACCTGATACTCTATGCCAGTTGGCTGCAACCCCTCTGATTCTAGCTTAGACCTCTTCATTCAGACTATCCTTCTCCTCAATCACGCCTCCCAGATACTTCAAGCTGTTTACCTGGTCCACTATCTTCCCTTCTCTCTCTAGTCTCAGCTTCTTCTGATTTCCCCAATGTGCTGCCATTAGTACTGTCTTATCTGTGCTTAGTTTTATCCCATGTGCCTTCAGATTTACATTCCATTCTCCTATCCTTTGCTGAAAGTCTAGCTCAGAGTCTGCCTATACTGCCATATCATCTGCATGCAGCAGCTTTGTTGATCTGCCCCCTCCAACCTGTTTGCTAATGCAGTCCATCACCAGTATGATCAGCGGTGGGCTCAAAGCTGAACCCTGGTGTACACCCACTCCTACTAGGAACACCTCTGTGAGGCTGAACACTGTTCATACTTGAGTCACTGGGTCCTTGTACATATCCTGCACTAATTCTACCAATGTATCTGGGACTTCAAGATACCACAGTACTGCCCAGATCAGCTTTCTTGGGACCTTGTCATATGCTTTCTCCAAGTCTAGGAATGCACAGTTGGACTCTCTCCTCATCTCTAGCTTCTTCTCCAGTATCTGTCTCAATGCAAACATCAGGTCAATTTTACTGCATCCTGATCTGAATCCGAACTGCTCATCTCTCATCTTAATTTCAACTACTCTGTGTATCCCTTTTTCAATCGCCCTCTCCAGAACTTTCATGCTATATGGAAGGAGTGCCTCTCTGCCACCCACAGTTGTGGATGTCTCCTTTGTTCTTATACACTGGCACAAGTATGCTTATTCTCCAGTCATCTGGGATGCACCTTTCTCTCCACACTGCTATTAGTACCATCAGTAGCCATTTCTCCCCTATCTCACCCAGCATCTTTATCATATCTTATTTGACCTTATCTGAGCCTGCTGCTTTCCCTGACTTCATCTTCCTTAGTGCTGTTCTTACTTCTTTTAAGGTGAGCTCCTCTTCCTCTCTGATTGTAGGCTGTTTCTTGGTCAGTACAGCTGTTGTTGGGGTTTCTTCATTCAGAAGCTGCTGGAATACTCCTTTCATCTGCATTTGATGTCCTGTGGACTGGTGACCAGGTTGTTGCTGGCATCCCTTATGAAGGGTGTCTGACTATCTTCTTTATCTTTCTGTCTTTGCCTTGCAAACTGATATAGTTTCTTTGTGCCCTATTTACTGATTCACTTTCCAGAAGTTGGCAGAGTGACTCTGATGCCCTATTCTTTGCTATTGCAACTTATTTTTTAGCTTTTTTGTTATCCAACCAGTAGGCCTTCCTAGCCTGGTCAGTCTTTTCTATCTCCCACTTCTTCCTGCATTCCTTCTTTCTTTTGATAACTTCCTGGACTTTTGCATTCCACCACCAGCTTTCCTTATGTACCTTATTTCCATACCTGACTCAGCTACATATCTTTTCTGTAGTCCTAACACATGCTGTTTTTAGGCACTGCCACTTTTCTTCAACTCCACATATTTCCTCTTCTTCTTGTGGAGCTAAAGCCCTGAGTAATTCCTTGAACTGCTGTACTCTGTCTCCAGTCAACTTCCAGATCTTTAGCCTGGTCTATGTTGACCTTAGAGCCTTCTCTGACCACAGCCTATAGCTGATTTTGGTGGCTAGTGGTTTATGCTGTGGGCCAATTGTTTCACTGGGGATGACTTTGCAATCATGGATTCTACCCCAGTGCCTTTTCCTTACTAGGAAGAAGTCTACCTGATTTGCATGTTGGCTACTCTATATGTGATATTGTGACTGTCTCTCTTTCTGAACCATGTGTTGGCTACTATAAAGCCATTTGTCAGACAGAAGCCTAGATCTCCTTCTTTATTCCTGTTGCCCACCCATGTGGACCAAGGCAGTCATCATATCCTGTTCCATCTGTCCCAATATGTACATTCAAATCACCCATTATCAGCAACAATTCATGTTACCCTGCTTTATCTAGTAGGTCCTGCAACTGCTGTCTGAATGCACTCTTTTCCTCACTATCACAACTCTGCTGTGTTCTGACAATATCCCTCACTGCCTTCTGAAGTCTCTCTCTCACCACAATTCCTACACCATTTCTAGTCTGTCCCTCACCTGAGTAGTAGAGTCTGGATCCCAAGCCAAGTGACTTTGTTGCACTACCCTTCCATTTCATCTCTTGGATACATAGGATGTCCAGCCTCCTCCATATCATCATGTCATCCACTTCCAAGCTGCATCCTGTCAGTGAACTTACATTAAGCAAAGCAATTCTCAATTCATGTTTGGCAGGTTGGTTGGTTTTACATCCCATGTTCACTCAACAAAGCTATCCCAGGAAACCCAGGCTGGGCAAATAGACATCAGCCAGTCAGTAGCTTATTGACCCAGGGCTGCTAGGCATTATGGAGGCACATACTGGCCAATAAGGGCACATATACCCCTCCCACCATTAGCAAGGGTCCTAGCATGGGTCAGAGTAGGTTGAGTCCGCAACACATTTATCACCGGTAACTACCCATGCCCATTTTTGATGACATTAGTCAACATGACTGAATAACCTAGTGCAATATTTTACAGGGCTGGAGTGGCTAGCCCTGCCACAGTGTGCAGTCTATGATCCATCTTCTCCTATCTTGAGGATACTGCACACCACAGTAGATGCCCAAAGCAGCTGGTCTGTACAGCTCTTCCCCTTATAGTGCACCATGTAGAGTCTGTGCTGCTGCCCACAGCTCCATTCATTGATGAGTTTGACATGGAAACACTCAGCATGTTTTACGGGCATGGGAGAAATCCCATGGAGACACAGGAAGAACATGCAAATTCCAAACAGGCAATAGTCAGAAGTAGGCTAGAACCTTGTACCTTGTGCATGGAAGTCGAAGACCTTAATTATTAAGTGATCTGGCCTCTCTGGTTACCAGTGACACACTACTTCTACATATAATGTGATAAATGACAGTGTACTTTGGCCTGTGATGCAGACACTGAACCAGTGCACAGCCAAGGACATGTTAATGGATGTACGGGAGGCCTACAATATCAGGTAAAGCTGACAGCTGTCTAGACTGTTGCAGAATGTCCACAGTTGTGCCACCTACTTATGGCATGGTTGTCATCAAACCTACACTGTGTGCTAAAGTACTGGCAAGTCAGTGCAGATTGAGGTTATGAAAGCATGACAGACAGGTCAGTGTCAAACATCAAACACACACATGTTCATACCAATCCTGTGTAACACACTGTATGCATGCACATATGTCTTGCAATAACACCTCTCATAATAATGACTTAGTATCTCTATCTGTTACATTCCTAGCATGTCTGACATCTGGACATCCGCAGTTCTACCTCACATTCCAGTCTGTTGCATGACAACTACATGTTTGTCAATGCAAAATAGAAATAACTGAGCCCTGAAATGTCCAGCAGAATGGGTTGCTGATACTGCAGTCACTACCACCCACAGTAGCACATCAAAGGCCTGGAGGGTGGGACTGACACATTTCACAAATATGAATATGTGTCCTAAATGTCGCCTACCACTCTTTGGATGGCACTACTACTTCAGATATGTACCAGAGGCACATACCTCACCTTGACTGTTATGGGTACCCTCATCCTGGCCATGCTGTGACACAAGAGCTGACACTGCTCCCTCACTGACATATACAGCTTGCTGTTTCCCAATGTCTTCACAATGCCAGTATTACTCTTGGCCAGAATGCATCATCTGTGGCCTGCTACACATGCAGAACTATGTTCAGCTACCTAATACAGACTCACCATACCTGCCAAACACCTAGGACAGGGCATCCACACAACACCCATACATAAAGGGTTGGGGGAGGGGATGTTCAGGTGACAGGGCCATGTGTCACAGTCTTCCCCTACAAACATACACAGCTGATAGACCAGCATCAACTGTAGCAGCATTCACATTTGGATAAAAATTATGTATGACACTCACATATGCCTGTCTCCTTACTGCCCCAACACACATTGTTAAACAGTAACCTGCCACAGAATCAGAAAGTCTGTTAACAATGGCAAAGCATAGCATGCAAAACTGTGGAAATACCACATCAATCCAAACAGTGAACAGTATTTCTACCTACCCTCTGTGATGCTGTAGCTCCCACACCTCGATAATGTCCTCCTCACAGGCCAGTTAAAAGGCCAAGGCCTACATGAAGGCCTTAATTATAGCATTGCGTTGTCATGCCAATGGCTAATGAAAATGCAATCCAGCTGTTCTGGATGCTATTAGCAAGTGTGAGTCACAGATTGGTGCACAGGCAATCACCTGTTAATGAGAATTACCTACAAAAGCCAAGTTGCTGACTATGGTAAATAGGTCTGACTTTCTTCAGGAAGACAGACTGTGATTTCCAAGGACAACTACCACTGGATTTCTGCTCACAAAGGAGTACAGCACTATACCAGGTATCTCATAGAATTAAACATGTAATGGAATGCAGATGGGGGGATGCAGTAATGGGCTATAGGAATTTCAACAGTAGGTCTCAACAACATATCTTGGAATGACATGTTGCTGTTACTCTGCTGTCCAGCACCTACAGTCTTCTCTTTTGGCTCTGTCTGCAGTGACAGAGATCACAGCTCTGGCACCTGAATCCCCCCAGTAATGGTCTGCTCATGTATAAATGCTACTGGATTGTGTGCTGTACAATAGTGACAGTAACTACTGGTGGATACAGCTGGCATATCACATGATATACTGTCAGTGAGCCCCTCTCAGTCTGTGAATGTCATACACAGTTAGTTCAAACATTGTCCAGGTGTCCCTGACTGCTCCTGATGTACTCTGGCTAGGTAACTGTGTACTCCACACCTGTATGTCATTGCCTGACAGCTATGGCTAGCATACCTAGTGCCTCCCTGCAGCAGGACATCAGGTTATAAGCAGTAGTAGTGGGGGATACAGGCTCTGCTCAGCAACAGTGTGTACATATTGAGCATACAATGTAAGCAAATGAATACAGTACCAGATATTAATGTACCATTACTGTGTTCTGAGGGGTCTGGCATGACACAAACACATTCCCCACACTCTGGGGACAACCATTACATATTGTCCAACTGGTTTCCAGACATTCACATGTGTCAAGGCAGGGTGTCTATGTATATCAGGCACATGTACACATTCTGAAAACATCTGGGTACTACTGATGAAGACCACAATAAGTCAACATAAAATACTTTCCACCAAGAAGGAAAATAAAAAGTCAATCTAGCCAAGATAAAACAGCACCGATTGTTGTTGTTTGTCTTTTGGCTTTTCCCGGTTAGGAGTCACCACAGCAGAACTCTGGTCTACTAATGATTGGCAGTAGATTTTCACAAATGCTGAGGTGCCAGCTCGACGTTCAACCTTCAACGAAGGCATGCCCATTTAGGCATGTCTTTTGAACGCCCACCCAACCGTGGGGAGGGCATGCAGACTCCACACAGAAGGCACACCCCGCACTCCAGCCAAAAATCGAATGGGAGAAACTCTTGCTGTGAGGCAACAATGCTACCGCTGCACCACTGCGGATATAAAGTTATTATAATAACACAAAACAAGATAAGCTTTTGTCTCATACAAGAGACTTCTTCAGATAAAAAATACAATCGCATCCACTTAACATATACGCATACTAATTTCCTCTTCATCAATTAAGTAATTAAAACATTTAAAGGAACACTCTAAAATACTAAGAAACATTGAAATTGTCTGAAACCTACACACCATGATAGGCACAGCCATTCATACAATTGTAGCAGCCTTTTCTTTGAGTACAGGTTTTACTGAAAAGTATTAATTTAAACCAGGGGGCAAAGTGGCATTTAACCTGAGCTGACAAATATGTTCCCTCTTTAACAGGGTTAACTTCAAATTACCACCTCTGGGGTTCTTTTTACAATGTCAATAATGCCAAAATGATAACCTGAGTAGCTTGGACAAGTCAAAGAGTGCTTATATGAAGCACTAGTCTTCTTCTTTGTTCTAATATCGTAGAGGTGTTCATAAATTCTATTGTTGAGGGCTCTTTCGGTTTTTCCTATATAGAATGCTGAACACCCCCGCATTTAGCTAAATATACCAATTTGTTTGTTCCATAATTCCCCTTCTTAAAATAGATTTTACTCCCCAACCCGTTTGTAGGGTCAGACCATCAGACTATTATAAAGGAACATTGATTACACATTACATATGCAGTAGTCCCCTTGTTCACATCATCCCTGTTGGTTGCTCTCACTTCCAACAGTTGTTTTAAATTCCTCCCAGTTGTTTACAAAATTGTGGGCTTGCATCCCACTAATTTCTGTAATTCCTTACTAACTTTAAAAATACTCCTATTGGATTGTAATATACAACACAGAGATTTTGAAAGATGGTTATATTCCATGACAAATCCTTTTTACTGAGTGAAATTTATTGTTTTTCCAACCCTACACCAAACAGAGGGGTAGATTTAGTACTCTAGCCACAGTGTACTTCTTCTATGATGTCAGTGACCAGTGCATCTGGATATCTCCTATTTAAGAACATGTCTTTTAACTTATTAAGTTCAGCCCTAAGATCTTCGCCAACTGATGTCATTCTGGCAATGCATATGGCCTGTCCCTTAACTAAGTTTCTTTTCTGAAAATGGGGGTGACAACTAGAATAATGTAAACAGCTGTTGCACTAAGTATCTTTCCTATATATATTAGGCTTAAATCCTCAGTGTGGGCCACAGTAAGGTCCAAATAGTTAATAGTGTCCCTCCCCCAGTTGAAGGTAAACTTAAAGTGCTCAAAATATCCATTCAATCATCACTAATCATTTGGTCAAAGACTCATGGAATTTTTAGGAAAGTTAAAATCTTCAATTTGGAGAAGCAATTTAATTTTCTTGACAATAGATGTAAATGACCTTTTTCTGTAATTCCAAAATGTGAGAGGGTCAAATATTTTCATGAGATCTTATTCATTTACTCCACCCTACCCCACAAGTCAGTGTCTTTACTTGTGGAAATGAAGGAGTTGGTCTTGGAGAACAATTTCATTCATTTCTGGAGTAAATTTTATCAACAAGTGACTGGAGTAGCTATGGGTGCAGCTTATGCCCCAGTTTATGCCAAAAGGTCATGCTGGGTTGGGAGTTGGAACATGTCTTGGATTGCCCTTATTCCAAATTCCTACATTTGTATGTAAAATTTTTGGATGATATTTTTATCTTATTGGACGGTGATGCTGAAGGCATTGACGAGTTTATGAATTATTTGAATGGATGTTCGGAACACTTTAAGTTTACCTTCAGCTGGGGAAGCTCAGGTTAAATACCACTTTGCCCCCTGGTTTAAATGAATACTTTTCAGTAAAACCTGTACTCAAAGAAAAGGCTGCTACAATTGTATGAATTGCAGTGGCTATCATGATGTGTAGATTTCGGACAATTTCAATGTTTCTTAATAGTGTTCCTTTAAATGTTTTAATTACTTAATTGGTGAACAGGAAATTAGTATGTGTATATATTAAGTGGATATGATTGTATTTATTATCTGAAGAAGTCTCTTGTATGAGACAAAAGTGCTAATCTTGGTTGGTGTTATTTTAATAAATTATCGGTGCTGTTTTATCTTGGCTGGATTGATTTTTTATTTTACTTCTGGGTACTACTGATGTTGGACACCTACAAGGGGGAAACCCTACACCACATATGCACTGCTCTCAGTTATTGTGTAACACAGATGTTGCTGGAATGCCCACATGCACGTGTAGTACCACTCACCTATTTGTCAGATGTTGGCTGTATAACATGGTACTGTAGCGTTGCCCATAGGGGACACACCACAGTCAATGGCAGTGATGGGTGTGGACGCATAACAATACAGTCTGTCGCAGCACACAGGCCATAACCAGTATACCAGTTATGGCATGTGTGGAAACATAACAACACAGTCTGTCACAGCACACAGGCAATAACTGGTAGACCTAGGACCTTACGAGGTTACTAGGCTATGGGCCCTGAGCCCCCATATGCCTAGGCCAGATGTTAACCCATGTGTATGCAAGGCAGCACCTGATGCCCCAGTACAACAGGGAGACAGGTGGTATACCAAGGACGTATGTGCAGTTAAACAACCAGTTATCCAGGTTCTGCCTGCAAAGGTGCAAATAGCTACTGAGCCTGATGTGGACAGGGGGACCATTCCACAGCAAGGTGAGTGTGTGGGACACACATCTGAGGCACCAACAAGCCCAGTTGATGTCACACACCAAGTTGAGGTTTTGTGTGTGTGTGTGTGTGTGTGTGTGTGTGTGTGTGTGTGTGTGTGTGTGTGTTGTGTGTGTGTGTGTGTGTGTGTGTGTGTGTGTGTGTGTGTGTGTGTGTGTGTGTGTGTGTGTGTGTGTGTGTGTGTGTGTGTGTGTTAATATGGTGGAGCTTGAGTTGTACTTGGGCAGCAGTCCCAACAATGTGAAGTCCATGATTGCCTTGCATGCCAGACAGAGGTCACCTCTGAGGAGTATGCATGAAACCAGGTAAAGGGTTGGGCTTATAGCTTATCTGTGCATGGTAGATGTTTGAGGCCCTGGTATTCCCTGGTGGGGAACCTCTGTGATGTCCCCAGCTGCTGCATGTGCTGTGTAAGGTGAATGATGAACAGGGCATTTTATGTAATAATGGGCCTAACTGGTGGGAATATAGGGATGTTAGGACCCCATGTCCCTGGATGACATACCCTTATGTAGGAGGTAGCCCATGTTGAAGGTTTACCATACAACAGAAGCAACATGGTGGTGAAATGTGATATTGCTATTAGCCTGTGTGCACAGATCACTCATGACTGATTGCATGCCTAGGTTGTTGTTAGTACTGTGATAATATGTGGTTACGTCACTCTCCCCAAAGGGGTTGACACTGCATTTCCTGGTATGCGGCCTGAGGCCATGTGCCTGGCACCAGTCATGTATCTGCATGACACCCTCCTAGGTAGATGTCCACATCACTAGGGAATCCGGTGACAGCACATAGCATGCAGTTGTCTGAAGACATGGTCAGCCATAGGCCAATGACTGTGGCCTGCACTTCAGATGTGTATATCACACATAACAGAGGCTCAAACACAGAACAACAGGTTACACCACTAGTTATGGGTCAACCACTTTAGGTGGATTCCCCAATGTGGATTAGTTGGGTCATGTCAGCACACCAGTGTGCTACCTCTGTAGTAACATATGGTGTGATGCATACTTGGGAGCGTATATCTATTATGACCAAGCGTGTTTTACTGTTAAAGACTTTGTCCAGGTCAAGGTAGGCATGTGTGCTCTGTCACCCCCCCATCTATGGCTTTGATGACTGTGTCAAAGAGGTCAACTGAGTGTAACAGACATGATCCCTTCCTTGACAAAGCCTAACTGTGCGTGATGAAGTGTGTGGAGGTCGCCAATGTCCTTGTTAGTGAGGTTCATTGTAAACTGTACTATGGCCTTCCAGAACAGCCTAGTTATGTTAATGGGTGTATAATCTGACAGATTGGTGGACACCCCACCTTAGTGTAAAGGGGTGACAGTGGTTGTCCTTCACATGGCTGGGACAAAGGCAGTAGTCAGAATACAGTGCATTATGGTATTGCAAGGTTATGCTTGGGTCATTTAGGATGCATCTTGTGATATGATAGGCTCCCATGCTGGATGTATACCATCTTTCACATGGCACTGGTGACCTGTTCCCTACATATAAGAGAAGGGGGCAGGTACTGTGGACATCCTGATGTACTGATGGGGGGATGGGGGGGTAAAGCCTACACTGACTCTGTCAGGCATCAAGTATGCTATACCTACAGCACTGGCATAGCTGGTGTCCTTGACCACCACAAGTGAGCAGAAGCAAGTGCTTCCTGTGATGTTGCAGACATATGTGCAGAATGGGAGATGATTGTCTGCACTGGATGTCGACAATGTGTGCTATGGGTTTGCTGTGTAGTTTTCCAGGAGTGATCCCATTTGCTTGTTCTCGCTAAGGAGACAATGCTGCAAAATGGGCACCTGCTCCTACTTTGTCTCACACAGTGGTATGTCATCCCTGTTATAGACACATATGTATTGCAGATGTCCACCAGACAGGTGGATGTATCCTTGCAGAGGATGACGTAGTCATGTCGGGTATATCTGACTCCTTGCATCTGTAGAAATGCACATATAGCTCTTGTACGTATGTGTGTGCCAGTCCCTAACGAGGGGTTGGGGGCTGTGAAGCTGTGTATACCACCACCCAGGAGGCTGTATTCCACATTGGAGGTGTATGTATGTCTGACCCTAGCTAGATGGGTATTGTAGGACATGGTGACTGCAAACAGCACCACATGATGGTTGCTTTACCACAGAGGATTACACTGTAGGGATGATGCAGTGGTTTACTAAACTGTGTTGTGTAATATCAACTCCGACACACCTTCACTTCATGTGGGGGTAGCCCCTAGCTGCACCAATGTGTTTGTAATACCACTGTTGATGGCTCTCTGGCTATTTGTGTGCTGCAATGGGTATGTCTTCCAATGTATGTTTGGGTCATTCAAGTGACCCAGGATCAAGGTACAGACCCAAATCATAATACAGCTGATGAGGTCCATATAGGCAGAATGGGCTTCCTGGCACATGTGGGGGCTGGTAGCTGGCTATGATTTGTATAGGTGTGTTGCCAACTGTGAACTGCCCCTGCAGTGTCCCCTGTGCATCTTACTGCCTGTACAGTGTGGAGGTGTGTATGTGTGTCATATATACTGAAATCACATGCCCCATGGCGTTTCTGCCCACACTTTGGGGTATGACTGTATGATAGGATGGTTGACCAAGTAAGGCTGAGGTGCTCTCTGCAGCTTTGAACCATGTGTGTGTGACTGCACAGATGTCAGCATTTCCCAGGGTTAACAATGCTTGCATTGAGGGCAGAGTCATGTGTAGACTCCTAGTGTTTAGTCGAATGGTCTTCAATTTCTACTGCACTGACAGTTGTGTACTGGTAGAGATAACCTCACCACTTGTCCTACTGAAGGCACTATGGGGAGGCGAGAACCATTGCTGGGCACCTGAAGGCCAGTTAAGACAGATGGAGGCCATCTCTGGCAAAGCATCATGGTCTGTTGACTCTATCATCCCAGGCTCACAGGTACTGGAACCCCATGGAATATCACAGGATAAAAGGTCACATGTTAAGGTCAATAATTTCCTGAATGTATTGCAGCATCAGTCTGAGTGACAGTGGAATACTGCATAAGGCTAGGGACATACCTGCATGTGACACATAATCAGTGTGGTCACTCATGTCTCATTCCATATAGTCTAGGGACGTACATCTCAGGTCAGGCAGGCCAACATGGACTGTGACAGAATCATGACAGTACCTGTTGGTGAGAGAAAGCAGTGCATATGTGATATGGTGGATTCTATCACCTGACACACAAGTAACTCTGACTATCCACATATACAGCCAAGTGAGAGGCACAACAGTGTGTTGCACAATGGAGTCTCCTATGTGTAATATGTTTGACATGTGTTGATACCTTGGTGGCTGTGGGACACGGGTGTGTGGCCATGTGTGGTATGTGCTGTGTATGCCTGTGGCATTCACATGTGGCTTTGCCTTAGAGGTCTCCTTTGGTTCTGGATGTGCATATTGAGGACCTCTGCATATGTGTGAGTGTGTTGTGTAGGTGTAGGTGGTGTGTGAGGTGTACAGATTGTGTTCACAACCTGTTCGGGGACAGATATGTGTGCTTGATAGGGAGAGAGCTTGGACTGTAGGTTCGTAATGTCATTGGATCTCTCACAGTGTGTTCCTTGCTGGTGTTTGAAAATGGTTGTCCATACATGTACATGAGGCAGGTGCTACACTATGCCAGGATGCCCATAGCAACTGGACTGGCAAGGGAAACTGTAGGACAATGTCCAGCCATATAGTGCAGCATCTGAGGGAGGAATGCCAGGGAGACCTAAGGGGTGGCCCTACAGCCCAGGTGCTTAATATAACAGTAGGAGGCTGACAACCACTGCATACAATGTAGACAGGCTGTGAACAAGCAGTAATATGTGCAACAGGACAATGCATTTGAATACCATACAGGACATGCAGCAAGTTGCAGGAAACATCAAGATCAGGAGGGCAATGCATGATGTATTGCCACAATGTTGCTGATAGCCACATACATATTGCGGTGATAGATGGTGGGATATGATGTGGGAGTTAGTTGTGGATAGTGGTGGCAAATGTGGATGTGCAGGGTGTGTACATCATGGTGAGCAATGTATATGGTGCTGTGATCTCTTCCCCTCTTCATGTCTTTTAGGTGGGATGTACCACCATAGAAATCCACCTTTCTCTGAAGCTGAGATCGCTGCCATAATTGATGCCCTGAGACTCCATCACCAGATGCTGTTGTCAAGGAATCGCCATAATGAGCAAGAACATGCTGCACTGTGGGCAGAACTTGTGGTATCGGTTAATCATGTGGGCCAACATGACAGGAGCTATGAGCAGGTCCGACACCGGGAAACTGATCTGATACATCATGCATGGCAAAAGGCTGCAGCTGTGGCCAGGGACTGTGCTGGCACTGATGGAGGGCCTGCTACACAACAACCTATCTTGGCCACAGAGGAGTTTCCTGCAAACCTGGGTTCAGCCACCAACACATAAGAATTAATAACACCATATGTCGTAGAGGTGAGTGGCCCAGCTTCCACAGCCAAACAGTGTCCAGGTAAGCATCCATTTGTCATCACATTAATACTGTAGCATTCACAGTGGCAGCCTTTGCATATCTGTACACATATGTCAAGTGAGTTTGCGTTTGTTGGGGTGGGGTTGTAATGCACACATGTGCACATGTATTGTGAATGTCATCACTGTGGGTAGCATCACAGTTTGTACTGTACATGTTGATATATGCCCATATTATCCTGTAGCAATGCTACATCTGTGTCTGCTGACAAAACTTCTCCCACACAAATCCATAGGTACCTCTGATGTAGCCAGGGGCCATCATGCTGTAGCCGGTGAGTGTAAAACTGTTTTGTTATGGCTCATATATACCCTAGGCATGTTAATGGCTGCCAATTTGCCATGGACACAACTCTTAAGCTTAGCCATATTGCAATAGTTGCATGTTCATTTGTGGAGGGGTTCACTGCAGTGAATTGCATTGGTAATCACAGTAGTATATTTGCATGAGCTGTAACATATTAGCACATAGTTTTGTGAAGGTGTAGGCAGTCTGCTATAAAGGGGTGCATTACTATTGTAGAAACAGGTGCACTGTATTTTAGGTGAAGGTCCAGCACATACATGACATGTCACTTATCTAACAGCTGCATAGTACTAGCAACATTAACTGGACATAGCTGCTCAGCATATTATTAGGGGCATATCTTGTGTGTGTCTGTTGTGCATGGAATCAGTCATAATGTGTCATCTGTATAATGCATTTGTGGCACCTTACCTGTATGTGGGTGAGCACTCGCGAGCACGTGCATATGTGTGTGTGTGTGTGTGTGTGTGGATGTGGATCAGCAGACCGTATAATGTAGGAATTAATGTAGTCATTTTGTCTTCCCCTCACAGGTGACCATGGAGGTTGCAGTGTGTCTCCCTCACAACCTGATGTCAGTGTTTCATCGGACTCTGATGATGATATTGGCAATAGTGAGGCACAGGTGGGGTTGTTGGGGGTTGAAGCTGTCCCATGGGTTGACATCTCAGCTCCTACCTAATGTCCCCACACACAGTCAGTATGCCCACACATACCCAGTCCCCAGCAGTCACAGATATTGGACAGTTAGGAGGTGGTGGCATTGAACAGGAGAGTGTGGCAACCATGGCATCTGTGACTGCAGACACTAGCCATAGCCAGAGACCTGGCAAGGTCCCACACAGGCAGATTGACAGGAGTGCTTGAAGGAGGACTGCTGCCCATCCAGCACCTGTCAGATGTGTCACAACACGTGTCACCCAATGCATGTTTCAGTCTATCACAGAGGCACAGGCACATTGTGAACAGTACAACAGATGGATGCTTAGGGTCATGGATCCCACACTGCCTGGCATGCATGACTCCAACCATGGCATTGGTGATGCCTTACATCATTTCGCTGATGTAGTGGATAGACGGATGAGACCTCATGTGGCCGTGCACAGTCATACTCCCATAGTGGCAGTACTACCAGCAATACTAATGGGAGGGTGCTGTCCACACCACAACATGGCAGACCATGGGCACGTGGTCCTGGGAAGTCCCAAGAGGGACACAGACCCAGCAGACAATGGTCAACATCAACAAGAAGTACCACCTCTGGCCATCAGCATGGTGGTTCTAGTGGAACTCCTGGAAGAACCAGTTCCTGTGTTCATGACCAGAGATAGTAAACTGTCCAGTCTGCCATGCATGGTCCACAGCTGTTCAACATACCCTCATGTAGGGTTGGCACATGGCTTCACTGTGTACATGCACACAACCACACATCACTGTCACATGCAGGCCACCAGCAGACACACACAGCCCCTCTCCATGGCCCAGCTGACCAGCAACCTTGCAGAGACACACACACACACACACACACACACACACACACACACACACACACACACACACACACAATGTCAAATGTGTGGCACAGCCTAGGCCTTTGACAACTCCACACCACATCCTGTACATGTGATGATACCTGTGCCACATCCCTGTCATCCATACCATTGATGCAGGGACATGCTAATATGTGTCTGATGCACTGGGTGAATATAGTACAGTTAAAGGCAGTTTGTGGTGCAGTACTGTTATGCCCAGTAAGGTGCTATCTGCTGGCAATTGTCATGCATACACATAAAAGTGTATGTACCTATGTACCTTTGTGCCATGATGCTGTATTGCTGTTAGTATTACTAAGTGAGTGTTGTCTCCCAGACATTATTCTGTTTCTGTTGCAGGTGTCTGTGTGTGTATGTCATGGGACCTGCTGCCACTACAGCAACTCAGGATGACATAGTGGCAATACAGAAATGTGACATTGCCAAGGTCTGGCTGTATATGTGCATGGTTACCTAGGTGTGTATGTGTAGAACAGTGTGTGAGGGATAATGGGGGTGGACATCATAATCTTGTATGTATACCCATTGACACAGTATGCTACTCTTGACATATTTCCCTAGGAGTTATGAAGGATCACAGGTTGATAGGATCCTAGAAGGTTACTAGAGTAATGGCCCTGGATCCCTTACAATCAAAGCCATGACTTTATCCCTGACAGAATCATCAAACATCACATGTTGCCCCTGTCATTGAGAGACACAGGTGTGAACCCTGGGACAGAGTTGTGGTTTCCCATCCACTCATCATGGCTGCACTTGATGAGGGTCTGCATTGTACTCTGACATGTCTGAGAAGTGCATTTCTGTGACAGGACAGCCTTTGGGAGACAAACATGTCTCTCCAGCAGGTTTTGTTGATGTTGCATATCAGATACAGGCCTGTCATGCTGGTAATGCACAAAGAGTTAGACTCAGATATATGGCCCAACTGTTGAAGGGCTGGACACAACGTTGCCATCTTGGTGTGCCACAGCCCAACTGTGGACAACCTGTCCAATACTGAGTGTGCCACTACTGAATCGAGACTGTCTGCATGTAACAGGTACTGGAGGTCATGGATTTCCTTTGTGGGTATTACTATGGCCTTTCCAGTTGCTGCAGATGTGTGGATAGTTACATACCAAATGGGCCATAATACTAAATTATTATTGTACTGACTGAGGACTATAGATAGGTAATGTCCACCTTTAGTCTGTATGCACTCCCCTTACCTATGGTGAACCACATGTAAGCCTTTTCTGACCACTGCCACTACTTGATGGCCGAATATAACAGTGCTATCAACCTGACTACCCAGGTCTCTCAATGCAAGTTATGTGTTTATGGGGTTGTCATTGATGTGGGAAACAGTGGGACCATGTCCTTGCTGTATGGTATGATGGCACTGTTTCTGAATTCAGCTTGATGCTAGAACCTTAGCACCATTCCATACCTGATATATGACCCCATTGAAGTGAATTAAAATCAGTTGGTGGGTCAATGACAGAAAGCACACTACTTACAGTCACCACAGCCTTACGCAGTACCTACAAATGTAAGTGGTGGCAATTGGCATTCATGCCTAGATACATGTGGGTCATCGGGGACAGCAGCTACTCAAAGGGCCTCCACATGTCAACATATTGCACACACATGTGCAGCACAGAGTAGGGTTGCCACCTTATGAAATGTGCAATATAGGACACTTCTTGTGGTATCATGAGAGTTGGCAGGACAAACCATACCCATGGCAAGTGAAATCGACAGGGGCTCTCTTGGTTTTCCAGTATAACAGCTTGTCTGTGTCACATCTCCATTAGCTTATGCTATTTCTCATTACATTAAGGTGCTTCTGATATGACATAACTGCTTTATGCAAATATTACACAACTTTAGGAAATGTTTGTTGTCCAACACTCTTGGGACCTCTATATTGTTTGAGTTGTTTTCACTGATTAAACCCGGCCAAACATGGACTGCAACCTGCAGGGTGGGACAGGTGGTGGCCACACCTCTCACCTGTACAGATTTCTGCAGAATATCCTGATGTTTGGGATATATTTTAGGTCTGTTTGTCATAACATTGTGGTTTTCTGGAAAAATAATGGCACATGACTACAGGCTGACATTAGACAATAATGACAGATATTTTCATTTCAGACTTCATACCCAGCAGAAATTCATGCTAATGCACAACCTGTTATGCAATCTACTTTCTATATTTGTAAGTGCAATATGTAAAGACTGATCCTAATGTTTGGCCTTTGACCCGCTTTTATGTATGGCTTTATCCAGATGTCTTGCTGTAAGGTGTTGAGAGGTATAGTGCTGGCACTAACTCAGTCACACTGTTGCAAGGGGATATATATATATATATATACATACACACATCCACTCATGAACTGCCCTTGTTGACAGAAAAAAACCTACCTGGCTAGTTTTACATATGATAGTACTATAATCATATCACACGCACCACAGAGCTTATATGTTTTTTCCGTGTCTGCCACTACTCTTCAGGTGGATGACATCTACAGGTGCTGTACGGATTGCCAGTGGGGGCGTTAACAAGTTTGAACAGGCCCTTACAATGGTATAACTATGACACACACACACACACAGCTGCAAACACACATACACTTACAGAGTTGCTACATTTGAGATTAGAACCCCTAACTATCTAGTTATGTACACTGTAGATTGACATGCATATTGCATGTGCCACAGTGCTATTGTGCTAGAAAATGTCTAATGGTGCTTCTAAGGTAGATGATATCAGTAGGCCCTGAATAGTTTGCCAATGGTGGGGTTAACAGGCCCACAAAATGATATAACCATTACACACACACACACACACACACACACACACACACACACACACACACACACACACACACACACACACACACACACTTGCCAGTAGTGAGATTGGAACTCCTACCTATTTGGTTTTATGGACTATAGTACTATGTACATATCGCATGCACCATGGAGCTTATATACTTGAAGAGAGTTCAACTGTGTATCTAAGGGAGATGACATCAACAGGCCCTATAAAGTAGTGCAATGGGGGTTTATAGGCCTTAAAATGTAGTGGCATTGGACACACATAGGCAGGAAAGACACACAGCCACAAGGGGATAGACTTAAATATACACACACTCACTGAGTTGCAGTTGCTGGGATAAAATCCGCTATGTATCTAACTGTCTACATTACCATACTACATACTTATCTCGTATGCCACAGAGCTTATATGCTTGGAGAGTGTCCAACAGTGCATCTAAGGTGGATGACATCTACAGGACCTGCAAAGCAATGCAATGGAGGAATAACAGGGTGGAACAGGCCTTAAAATATAATGGCATTGCATGTGCAGAGACAGGAAAGGCACACAGCCACAGGGGATATATTTAAACACACACACACTCACTGAGTTGCTGTTGTTGGCATTAGATCCACTACCTATCTAAATGTTTACACTATAGTGCTACATACTTATCGCATGCGCCACAGAGCTTATGCATTTGGAGACTGTCTGCCACCACTGTTGGGGTGGATAACATCAGTAGCTGCTGACAGGTAGGCCACTATTGTGGAGGAAACTAGGCACAGTTCCTTAAAATGGGTGACCATTACACAGACATAGGCCTGTTGACATGTGTATTCTGATGTATGCATAATAGATACAGAAACACACACACACACACACACACACACACACGCACACATGCACACACACGCACACACACACACACACACACACACGCACACACATAAGGCAGGTGATGTGAGATCACAACCCCTACCTAACTACTATTACACAATGGAGTTCACCATAGTATTTGCACATCCCACTGGTTACTACTGATATATGAGTGGCTGCAGCCCTACTTCACTGTATACCTTTCAGGGTCTCTCCCTCTCTCAACCCCCCATCTCTGCCTCTTTATAAATGATATATTTGTATATGTTACCTCTATATATATATATATATATATATATATATATATATATATATATATATATATATATATATCACACTCAACAGATCCAGATATCTCTTCTATGTGCCACATTCGGATAGATGAGGGTTATCATGTCTGATGTGGGTGGGGAGAGACAGTTATGATGTACATAGTTGTCTGTATGCACAGGCATATATGGATATCACAGTTCCATAGTCAGATGTGGTTTCAGACATGGGATGAAACTAGCTAGGTGTAGGAGCATGCCCATTAAACCCATCAATACTAACAGTGGGACTCCAGACCAGACCTACCTGTACTCCAGTCCAGGATTTTGTGTGCTACAGCCAATTGGCTGATGAACCTGTTTAAAAAGTCCAGCATCTCAGTGATATGCTGGCTGTGGGCTCTCCTGGCTGTGTGCTATCCTTATTAATGGAGTCATATGTAGGGTGGGCACAGAGTGTATTGGACTGAGCAGAGTTTTGTATAATATGTGTGGTACATTTTCCATAGCACTGTGATTTCCTGGTATGTTAGTGGAAGATCGATTTAGATTAATGTGAGGAACCACAGACAGATATTTGGCTATGACTCCATACACTGCAGGGAACCCATGGCTACTGCACAAATTGTTGTAGTCTGCACATTCTACATTTGTCTGGCCAGTGGTTCTTCCTTCCCCTTACATGTGAGCCTTTGTCCTGCTCTGCTCCAGTTTCAGGCTTTGTCCACAGTTGCTGCTCTATATAGTTGCAATTATTTTATGACTTTGTAGAAGTTGTAACACCACCCACAGGGTTACGGACTTCACACCTCTGACTGTACCAGTTTTGCAGGTTGTCCAGCATTGTGCCCCACACATCTGCTGCGGTCCTGACATGGTTTGTATTGCACTGTTACTATAAGGCTACATGTCAGCCATACCTCTCAAACTGTTACAGCCAGACATCTGGACCGAGCCATATATAACAGTAGGACATGGGCACAAACACGGGGACAGGATCTTAATATTGCTCTTACAAACATAGACAATTGGTAGATTGGTTTCATATTAGCTTGCATTTTTTATAGATATGAAGTCTGCATCTCAATTGCCTGTCATTAATGTTTTCACATCAACCTTTTTTGTTTTGCCAATAGTTTGCCAGAGAAATGCAATGTTATGACATATGAAACATACATGTGGACATTCTGTGAAACCCTGTCATTTGTGAGGTATGGATGGTGCTCACTGACTTGTTGTCAGTACAAACACAGTTACATGGCAGCCTTTATATCCTGACACTACACTGACTTGTCACAGCCTGCTGTTGTACTAGGCACCGTCTAGGTTACTCAGAGCAGTGTACTATCCATATCTGTGGCCCCCTGTCTCTTCACTGTCTCTGGCTTTGTTCAGCTTTCCTAAAGTAACAAATACTGACATCTGGACAGTTTGTAGAACTCCTACCATAGGTGTAGCTCACATGCAAAATAGTAAGTGCAGCCAGTCTCAAACCATGGACCTTATCAAACACAGTAATGTACTTAGCCCACTAAGCCATGACAACCACCAGTCATTGCAGTGTATGTCCTGACACTATTAACCACACACATACATAGCACATTGGCCCCTGAATATTGTGGAAATGGAACATGTTTGCAAGTTGATTGGAACAGCCCTGGAGAATGTGTGGTCTGCTGCTATTGCCTTACAAACACAGTTGTTTGCCTCATATTTTGGGTCCCCTTGTCATAAACTTGTGGTTTTCTGTCAAATTACTGGCAAATCATTAAAGACTGAAGTTAGAAAATAATGACAGACATTTGAGTTTCAGACTTCATACCCTTCAGAAAATTCATGCAAATGCAAAACCTGTTATTCTATCCAATTTCTAAGTTTGTAAGTGAAATATTTAACAACTGTCCCTCTTTCTGGGCTTTTGTCCAATTTTTCTTCATGGCTTTGTACAGATTTCTTGCTCTAAGAAGTTGAGAGTTATGTAGGAGACCCCAACACTGACATCCATGCATCTGTTCTATGACCCTGCTGTCTGTAAGTCCCTCACATAGTGCAGTGGATTTTGCTGGCTTGGGGCCTACTGCATATTCTGGGGAAGCCAGTACTTGGCAGAGAGTCGCTGTTGTCCCACATAGCTGTCAGTTGTCTGCTGCTATCCTGGTATCTCACTCCATTCCCTTAGATACATGCAGCAATACCATACATATGCTACCACAGTCTACTACCCTATTCACTGGCTGTTAAGAAGAGTGCCTTACCTTGTGCCTGCAGGAGTTGAGAGGACAGTGCTTCAGAACTGACTCTGTCAGATGCATGCAGTACACAGCCTATACATGGTAAGGTACAGGTAGTGTGGTGTGACTGGTATCCTTTTTACTATGTATGTGAATCGGAGTGAGGTGTCAGTCCCTGGGTCCCTAGGTTGTCAGTGCATGTGCTATGTGTTGCCTCTTTGCCAAGGCCAGGGTGTACTGGGCATGCCTATATCTGCCTACAGGGAGCGGCTCATGGAATTTCTCATCTGATTCCCCTTGTGCCTGTGGGGACCTTGGTACTGGTGGGGGGCTGTGTGTCCCTTCCCTGTGATGTTCCTGCTGCAGCTGTTTCTGCAGGATCACATTGTGTAGTTTGTGGATGTGTCTCATTACGGCATTCTTCAGTCAGTGTGTGTGCATTTCTGATGGGTGTTATCATGCACGGTTCCAGTGCATAGCCATCATCTTCCAGTAGATGTCCATATGGGATGTCCCCCTGGCAAATGTCTGGTACAGGTCTGATGCATGCTAGATGTGGGAGTTGTGATAACTGCCAGGGCTGCCAACATATACATTCATGATAATGCCCTGGGCATTGCACATGACCTGGCAGTTGATGGAGTGATACCCCTTGATGTTGATGTAGAATCTACCCTTCTCACTGGGTGGTGCTTTGATGTGCACATAAGTACAGTCTATGGCACCCAGTACCTTTAGGTAGTGTGCTACATGGTGGAAGAGTCACATATTGCTGGTCCTCTCCTCAGGGGTGTGGGGTAAATAAATGTACTCACTGGCATGTGTTAGCATGACATCCAAGAACTGGTGGAGTACCCTGAATGTGGATGCCTGTGAGACCCCAATCATGTCCTCAGTAGGAATTTGGAAAGCACCTGCCACTAGTATTCTTAAGGCTGCACATACCTTTGTTTCCACTGGTATGGGTTCCCCTCTGTTAGCTCTGGGTCTGAGGTGAGGGCGGCAGAGCTCGGTGAGTTCCTGTATTACAACCCTGTCCATCCTGTAGCGCTCTACTATTTCCAGCAAATGCAGTCCCTGAAAGGCTACCCTGGGCCTGAACACTCTTCTCCTTCTCAGCCTGGGACTATTGTCAGCATCAGCATCATCACTGACCTCTAACACATACAGATGTAGCAGAGCAGCAGCAGCCCCTATCATTTTGTCAGTTAAAATTCCCAAGAGTGTACTCCAATGGTGAAGAGTATGTGGGAGAAAGCAGATTGAAGGGTATATTCATACTTTATACTGGTGTGCTGCAGATGCAGCCTGTGTGATTGGCTGACTATGAAACATTCCACCTTCCAGATATATCATTGGTGGTTTGAATGGGCCAGTGTCAATGGAACAGAACTTATCAGTCATTTATAGTTGATTGGGTTTCCCAGGCTATTTCCTTTTATTTTTTTGTTTTAATTTCTTCTACTGCTAAGCACTTTAGTGCTCAATGCAAACCTGCAGCACTAGTGTAAGCATTGCTCAGCAGTTTGGACCCTCCCCTGGACACAGGACACACTTAGCTTTTCTTTAACCAGCTAAAACACGTGCCACAGAGCTAAGCATTGCTGATCAGCCTCAGATAACCCCTCCTGCTTAGCTGTGCTTAGCTGAGTGCAAACAGGCACCACTAAGCTCCAATCCACTTTAACATACAGTGACATACCCCCTTTTGATGTTACCTATCTGTTATGCTTACACCAGCACACTTCTAGCCCTTCCACAATTAATATCTATGGACACGGTGACCCTTTTGTTATTCAGTAATCCTGCCTCATTTACATACACCTAATTGCATATACCCTGGATACCGCACTACACCAGGGCCTATCTCCTTAGCAACCGCTGTAACCTGCCATTGTATGACTCTGCATGCTGGGCACTATAATGCAATACTTTTGCATATATGTAACTTTCATATCTTACAGTTTTGTTTTTTGTTTTTTTTTGCAAAACAGCATGTTTGCATGTTGCTGCGTACCACTTAAAAAAATATGTATTAAAAAATAATTTTTCATAATTTGCATTGCTTTTTTAAATCACTGTCCATAGTTTTGACCATTTGCATGCCTACTGTGCACTATACAGCCTTTTTTTGGGCTTTTACAGCCCCTGTTTAAAATGTATACTCCAGTACACGGTTTGTCACTGCATACATTTGTTATACTGCCACGGCACCTACACGGGGACTTTTCTGCTTGCAGAATCACAATTCACCTCATTTGCATGGTTTTCACCAGCTTCTGAAGTGATTTGCATTCTGTAGACACCTCATGCATGCCCACAGCCCTGTTTCCTGGATCGCTCAGTGGTCATGTTCCATGTTCGGGCAGCTACACTATTCCTACATTGAGAATCACTCCATGTAGGGTTTATTAAATTACCCCCATTCTATTTGCACAGGTAAAATAACTAATGCAATTCAACATCACTGGGATATATTACTAAATGAATTAGTAATATCTGTTATTTCTGAAGATCAAATTTTTTTAGAAGCTGTAGCAGCACAACTGATTTGATTATTTATAGCTGCTACATAGCAAAAATACTAGGAGGTAGTGAATTACACAGGAAGAGGAGGAGGAATATTATGTGTGTACATGCAAGGGAGATACTTGTATACTCAATGGGACAATACATAACCCTGGATTCTCAAAAGCTTGCACGGAGAGCAGGATTGGTGCAGGAGCTCAATATGTCTGACGTGTGATCCAGGAACAGCCTGCAGGGGCGTGCATGAGCGCTCCGGCACTAATCTTGCACGGACTAACCCTGGTATGCAAATCACCCCATTTGCAGGTGAAATCCATGCAAATGAGGTGATTTTCCAATCCAGGAAGCTTGCAACAGTCCGTGCAAGACTAGTGCTATCTGCAGAAATGTACTCGGTTAGTAACCGAGTACATTTCTGAAAAATCCAAAATGGAGCTATGACAGCTCTGAATAAAGGCTTCATATCAAGTAGTAAGCATGCCAAAGGCCAGGTATAAGGCCACTGGCATTGCAAACAAAACAAAAAATAAAAAAAAAACTTTTATTTATTTTTTTTTTTTACCCGATCTCGGCCATTTAAGTGTAGGGCAGCAGCATGCAAACAGGATCGGGGGAAAATAATAAAATAAACCTAAAATAAGCATTCTAACTAAAATCAGTATTTTTCCATGCAAGTAAATGGTAGGCAGAAGACAACCTGGCCAGTGAGTAGTGGTTGCTAAGGGGGGAGGCTCAGTATGAGACATGTAACTATGCATTAGCAGGCAATCCAATGCAAATGAGGGGCAGGATAGTGAATCCCAGTTTTCCCCAGCATGTGAGTCAGGTCCCAACAGTGTAAGAGTAGGAATAGCTTGGTGTAAGCCTAAGAGGTAGGTGACATTGGAGGGGGTGTCAGGCATACTGTAAGTGGATTTGAGCCCTGTGGCTTGGGTTTGCTCCTAGCTTAGCACAGCTAAACTAAGGGGTGTGTCTAAACCTGTCTAGCACTCTTTACAAAGCCTAAGTGGGTGTGCGTGCTGCTCACCAGGTTATACATGAAGAAAAAATAAGTTAAACTAGGAAATAGCAACAATGTGCACATTTGAGCACTTTGTGCGGCGTGCCTCCAGGCTTAAACAGGAAGGCAATGGGAAGGGAAAACAGCAGTAGGAAGGTAATCCAGGAGTACTAGCTTAGCTGGCAGGTAAAATGTATCTGAATCAGACAATTACACAGGCATCAGACCAACCCAGTGCAGAGCACTACTATAAACTATGTAAACACCTACCCCTCTGGTTTTTCCCACACTCTACACCACCGGTGTATACGAGCGGGAAAATTTTAAAAAACAAACCTACAAAATGAGAAGGGCTGCAGCAGGCAACATAGAACAACATCTGCAAGAGGCTGAGGGTGGTGAGGATGTGAATGCTGCTGAACAACCCACAGTGAGGAGACAGAGAAGAGTGTACAGACCCAGGGTAATCTACCAGGGGCTACATGAGCTGGAGATAGTGGAGTGCTATAGGGTGGGCAGAGCCCTCCTACAGCAAATTGTTGAGCTATGTCGGCCACACCTGACACACCAAACTAACCGAGGGGAACCCATCCCAGTGGATACCAAGGTATGTGTAGGCCTAGGTATACTAGCCACAGGTACCTCCCAAAGCACAACTGGGGATATCATGGGGATTTCACAGGCATCAGCATCCAGAGTATTCCACCAGTTCCTGGATGCCATGTCAGCACATGCCAGTGAGCACATATATTTCCTCAATACCCGTGAGGTGTTGACCAACAATATGCATCTCTTCCGCCAAATAGGAGAATACCCTGGGGTAGTAGGTGTTATAGACTGCACGCACATATGCATCAAAACACCACCCGTTGAGCAGGGTAGGGCTTACATCAACCGCAGGGGCATCCCCTCCATCAACTGCCAGGTTGTATGTGATTCCCAGGGCATTATAATGAATGTGTGTGCTGGCTGCCCTGGAAGCTATGACGATTCCCTCATATGGCATTTGACACAGCTGTACCAGAGATTTGCCAATGGGGACATCCCCTATGGTCACCTAGTGGGGGATGCAGGGTACACACTGGAGCCGTGGCTCATGACACCCATCAGAAATGCACACACACCTGAACAAGAATGTCATAATGAGGCACACACACAGGCCAGACATAAAATAGAGCATGTTTTTGGGATGCTCAGGTCATGGTTCTGGTGTCTGGACACATCTGGTGGAGCCTTGCAGTATTCACCAGCTACATGTACTCAAATTGTTATGGTATGTGCTATGCTACACAATATGATCCTGTGGAAACAGCTGCAGCAGGAATAGCATGGGGAAGGGCCACACAGCCTCTGACCAATGCCAAGATCTGCACAGGCACAGAGTGACCCGGAGGAGGAACAACCTGATCCTGCCCCAATAGGCAGATGGAGCCGTGTCCAGTATGCCATGGCTGCAGGAAAGAGGCAATGCATAGCACATGCACTGACACAATAGGGACCCAGGGAATGACACCTCACTCTGACTCGCACATACAGTAAAAGGGATGCCAAACATGACACTACCTATGCTCAACCATGTATAGGGAGTGTACTATGTGCATCCAACATAGCCAGCCTTCCAGCACCATCCACAAGCCTGGCACACTCTCAAGGTAAGTCAATCAACCTATCAATTGCCAAATGGAGTAGAATGTTTTGTTACCTGTAGCTATGGTATGGATGTGAGCATGCAAGAGAATTGGGTAGCTGAATGTTATGGCAGCATATAGTAGACACCCATAATGACACCATAACATCTGTAACACATACTGGAGTCACCATAGTAGCCAGTACTACACAGGGTGACAAAACTCACTGCAGCAAATGTGCTGAGCGACTTGTGTGTCCATATAATCCACACATGCTAGTCAGGTCGGTTCACATACCCAACAACAGTCCTAGTCAGCAGGACAGGTGTAAACAAACATAAACAGAGCCTGTGCTATGGCACCTGAGTGATGGCTATGGGTAACCTCCCCCCCAGGCCTATGCAGACAGACTACAGCAGGTCAGGCAGTGGGATGTTAGTTCTGAAGGGTAGGAAGTCAGACACTAATATGTAGGTCAACCAAAGCTACGATCTGTAGTACACTGGTATACCTCTAGTCAGCATGATAGGTAAGAATACAGAATTAAATGGAGTACCTGACATACCAGTACAGTCGTAGCAAATGTGTACAAGTGTCAGGTGTGCCCCCCCACCTGATGTAGTAATGTAATAACAGTCAGGTGTGCCCCCCAATCCTGTGTAGAAATGTAGAAATAGTCAGGTGTGCCCCCATCCTACATAGTAATGTAATAACAGTCAGGTTTGCCCCTTAGTCCTGTGTAGAAATGTAGAAATAGTCAGGTGTGATTCCCATCCTTCATAGTAATGTAATAACAGTCAGGTGTGCCCCCCAATCCTGTGTAGAAATGTGATAATAGTCAGGTGTGCCCCCCATCCTACATAGTAATGTAATAACAGTCAGGTGTGTGTCCCCACTCCTGTGTAGAAATGTAGAAACAGTCAGGTGTGCCCCCCTCTGCTATGCAGAAATGTAGTAACAGTCAAAGCCAAATGATCGATGAATACCCTGCAGAGACAGCATGCTACCTATCGGTACAACACAAAGGTCAGCACTGCAGCATGAACTACCTGGTTGTGATCCACACATTCAATACAGATGGCCATATTGGGCATGTTCACACACTTAAACACACAGAGACTATGTCTGCAAACACCAGTGGACCAGACATTTCTGGCAGTTGCAGTTGTTAGTGCAGACACTCTTCAGTATGCACCACTCATGCCTTGCACACACAGTGGATAGGAATAAGACATATATGTCAGGACAACACACTATAATAAGCCAAAGGTAGATGTACATAGATGTGTGGATGAGGGTAACTGTGACAAGGAGCCATCCAGGCCTGCCCCACCCAGCACACAGCCAAAGGGTCCCAAACACATGAGGTGCAGATGTCACTCACTTCAGATACTAGCCACCAGTATTTGTCAGCATTACAGACTATGTAGTGCACATGCCAGCTGTGAAACATGACTGTACAAGGAAGTAGTCATGTGTGCCCACATGTGGCATGTCAACCCCTAGATGAATGGGTTATGGCTCATGCACACACACTGCCCTCCCCATAGCCCTACTATGACAAGCCTGCTGAGGTCATCCAATGTGAAATACACCTTTGGGAGAGTTGTAGTCCAGTAATCTCTGTGGTGCATCCCATAACTGAGTGCTACTGTAGTGTGATAAACTAGTAAGGCAGAAGTTCTAACCCCAGACTTGGCAACTGTGAGTGCGTGTTTGTGTGACTGTCTGTCTGTCTCTGACTGTGTAGACAGCAATGCTTTGTAGGGTACTCACACTCCCTACAATTCATATACTTAACTTTGACAAGGCTGCTGATGTCACCCACCTAGAAATACACTTCTGGGAAGGTTGTAGCCCAGTAATCTCTGTAGCACATCCTGTAACTGCATACTGCTGTAGTGTGATAAAGTAGTTAGGTAGGTATTCTAATCCCAAACATGGTAAGTGTCTGTGTGTCTTTCTGACCCTGTCTGTGTAGAGAGCAATGCTTTTTAGGGTACTCACATTCCTTACAATTCATATACTCAACTTTGGCAAGGCTGCTGATGTCACCCACCTAGAAACACCCCTCTGGGAAGGTTGGAGCCCAGTAATCTCCGTAGTGCATCCTGTAACTGTGTACTGCTGTAGTGTGATTTAGAACTGTGGTAGGGTTCCAACCCCACCCATGGCAGTTCTGGATGTTTTGTCTGTGTTTCAATGTCTGTGTATAGAGAAATGCATTATAGGCTAGTCACACTCAGTACATTTCAAATGGCCTACTTTGGCAATCCTGCTGATGTCATTCATCATGAAATACACCTTTGGTGAAAGAATTCTCCAGAAATCCCCATGGTGCTTCCTATAACAGCTCCATGCTGTAGTGTGATATAGACCTTTGTTAGGGGTTCCCACACATGTCAGTTGTGGATGTTTTGTGTGTGTGTCACTGTCTGTGTAGGGAGCAATGTATTTTAGGCTAGTCACACTCACTACAATTTGAATGGCCTACTTTGGCAATCCTGCTGATGTCATTCAATGTGATATACACCTTTGGGAAGGAACACTCCAGTAATCTCCATGGCACGTACTATAACTGTGTAGTGCTGTAGTGTAATAAACTAGTGAGGTAGGGGTTCTACTCACAGACATGACAGGTGTGTATGCGTGTATGTGTGTTTGTAACCTGTATCCTGTGTGGAGGTGGGTGTGAGTGTGTAGCCAATGTAGAGCGGGTTTTGCATATTTCTTATATGGTGGCCCTACTATATATCACAATGTCCACCATACAAGGATAACAGATGTGAAATAGCTGAGAGTCTGGGGTGCAAAGCCATACCCATACATGTGACATCAAGGCCAGGCAATCACAGTTAACAACCCCAGTATTACCCAGAGCACACTATCAACCAATGTGTCATACACACACACATGCCTGGACAACAGAAAATATGTGGGTAGTACACTACATATTGGCTACTGATAGTAACTATGGGGTGATAGCTGTGGGCTACAGAGGGCATGGCACCCTGTCCATCTGTCCAATATGCATGTACATGCAGACAGTGCACCTTCCCCATGTTCTCCAATGGACACCTGCAACACCTGTGGTGCCATCACATGTGACCCACAAAGGACATACTATGCCTGACAACATGTCTTGTATTGACAGATGCCACTCACACCAGGGATTGCCATCAATGTAGGTGCAGGGTAAATCTGCTGCCCATTACCAGTTCCCACCACAGGTGGGCAAGACTGGCACATCTGATGATAATCTGTGTTCACAACATGGGCCAAACAACCAAGGTACAGTTCCACATGTCACTGTACATGCATGTGGGAGGTGTACACATCCTAGACACCGTCTATGTCATGGACTAAGGAACACATACATGACAAGCGATGCACAGTATTGGCCACACACAATAGTCACCCAGGTGACTGGATGGGGGATACAATACCCACCTGTGTGGGCAAATGCATACACTACAGCCCTGATCCACAATGCAGACCATTGTCATGTGGCCTGATGTCAAGGTATACCCATCGCCTAGCCTTGTACAGCCATCTGGTACAGTCAACTACCGCACACCCATGTAGACATGCACCCATGCATGTCAGTACAGGCACCCTGTGCATTTGTGTATGTGTTGTATGGTGCGTATGTTCACATCCACACTACCTACAAACCCCATGGGCATATTGAAGCATGCTGTCTGATGTCAGACACCTCCCTATACCCTTTGCCCATACAACTCCCATATGACCCGTGTGGTGCATGTGATACCTGCACAGTGATGTGTTGTGGCAATCCCACTACTAATGAATGGTAATCCTGGCCCTGCTAAGTGTGTCAATGTGTGCGCATCCCTGTGAGAGTGCTGCTCTGTTGATGCTGGCACCTGTTCATGCGGACAGGCACGTATACGTCACCTACCGTATAGCTACCGTATCCCTGTTGCAGATGTCAGTCACCATCACATATATGTTCTGAGGGTTCCACAACAAGTAACCCATGTGGCACATCCAATAACTGCATAGAACTATGATAGCACTACATAGTCGTCAGGGGGTTGATACCCTGCGCTGATAGGTGTGTGACACAAACATTCTTAGATTTTACTCTCCCACTCTTCCATGACTTATCTTTGCCTCTGTCTGCCTCTCCCACTCCCTCCCTGGTGGATGTGGAGACTACACCTGCTTTGCTTGGCAGCCGTATGTGTATTTTAAGTGATGCTCATGATCAGCTGATGGCCTCTGTATGAATTGCAGCCCTCCTCTTTGCTGATTGCATGTGGAACAGCTGTGGTAACATTCCCATAGCCAATTTCATGGAAACACACTCCAATATCTAGGAACATTATGTTGGTGTTGGCCTTTTTCATTCACTGTGAGCAGGAACTAGATCTGTTGTTTGGCAAACAGCATCTCAGATGGATTGGGGATTTATCTCTAACAACATACACTGTGGAAACAGGGCAACACACAGGAGAGGGATGTGCCTGAACCTGACTACAGATTGTAAGTGCTGCTATACTGCATTTGGAGTACTGTTGGTTTAACAGCGTGTGTGTGTGTGTGTGTGTGTGTGTGTGTGTGTGTGTGTGTGTGTGTGTGTGTGTGTGTGTGTGTGTGTATGGATATGACTGTCCTACATGTCTCAATACCTGCCATGTCAGTTCCATGTTTATGAGAAATCCCCGTCTGCAGGGTCATCTGCAGACTGGGCAGTGTGTTGTGCCTTTGGTTTCATGAGCATCTATCTGTGGACTGCAGTAGGTGGTGTGAAGATTGGTCTGTAGATGGTGAAAGCCATGACATTTACTGACTTCATTTCCCTCATAGGAATGTATGAGGTTATCATAGCAACATGTCATTATTGTCCCTGTATGTGCTTCCAGCCACAACTCTGTCACCCTTTGTATATATGCCATGCATGAAGTGGTGCATATGTGCTGTATACCATAATTAGTGTCATCATATCTGATAACAAGCCAGTGAGATATCAGACTGCTACACATGTTATGTACAGTAGGGGTTATATTTCATGACATAACCTAGACATTCTGTGGATGTTTGTGGTATGGTGAATGTCGACAGTGTGTGTATTGTTAATATGTACTTTAGCCTGTGTACAGACTGTGGTAGATGTCATTGTGATAGGTCCCGTCCTATCCAATGTTACATGCTGCTCCACTGTATGGTACCATATTGGCATGCATGTTCGTAGGGCCATACACACACATGTCCCTTACCACAGACAGCCATCAGACCAAACTGTGTAGCAGCCCAGTATATATAGGGTCAGTCTGTGAGTGGCACAAATTAGGATGGTGTTGAACAGATAGTTCATATACTGTAATATTATGCTAGCTTAACATATGTGACTGTGGCTGTGTTCACATTGGTTGTGGTTATGCACTTTCACACAGGTGTATCTTACCCTGTGCTGTGATATGTCTGTAGATCCTGTGATATATGCAGGTACATGTGCATTCCCCCATAGGAGATGTAGGCCAGTGTTGAGCCAGTCTGCCTGTAGCCTGTACAGTGCATTGTTACATGCCTAGCAGCTTAGTGTACTTATCCAGTGAGATGTCATGTGCAGATACTTGCCAGATGTACTGCTGCCGAGCCTGCCTTAAAAGTCATGTATGTCAGACAGAGCAGTGGGTATGCTGTACAGATGTATGTCAATATCTAGTGGGTAGAATGTGGCCATGGCATCCCTGTACCAGTGATTATTATGTGTCAGGCCAAACAGGGGTGTGTGAATGCATAACCTATGGTGGCAAATGTATTCCAGTCGTTATGTGTTATACCCATCTACATGGCTGTCTACATCCATATTGTTAAGCATGGTACACATGTTTAGCACTAAGGGGTTATGTGTATACCTCTGGACTGTACAGAGTGTGTCAGAATGTTCACATATATTGGCCATTATCACTGCTGCAGTCCACAGGGACATTATGTGCTAGCAGCGGTACTTTACTATGATGTCCTTGGGATGTCTGTCAGTAGCCAATGGCACACATGTATAAGCAGATGTGACCTCCCACACACACCATGTCTGTGAAGACAATCCCAATGACAGTAGCAATAGTCTACTGATATACCTGCTATACATACCTGACATCCCCTTGCACCTACGACTGTGGGACTATAGAGGCTGAGATATGGCTGCACTCCATGTCCAGGACATATGGTGGAAATATATGTACATATTATTATCCAGATAGCCATATATATATGATTACACATGTGTAGTACTTCCAATTACCACTGTCATGGCAGCCACCTATTTTAAACCCCTACATCATATGGGCATGGTCCCTTTACATTTCCTGTGTGATGGACATCCTTCCTGTGTATGGGCATCAGTGTTACAGACAGCAGGTAGCAATACCTCTTACAGGAGAACCGGCACACTCAGGGCAGCTACATATTTGTATGAGGTTCAGGAACTACAGACAGAGTGTGAGTAGAGTTGTGTTATGCTTTGTATAGTACTGGTGTTACAGGGGGTGTGTGTGTACATACTAGTTTACCTTGGAATGCAGTGTGTCTGCATAGCTCTCAACTGTGGGCCTATCCTCTTGGTGGCCAGAGGTGTGCCTATCATGTGTTGTCTGTCCACCTCACAAGTCCTGTGTCAGATATTTCACTGACAGTGTGTGTGTTGAGTGCTATCAGTACATGAGTACATCCATTTCTGCTTCTAACCTCAATTCCCTGACTAAGTGTATGCCACAGACTATCCTATAACACCAGCAACTTGTTTAGTGTAATGCAACAGTTTTCCACATATGTGCCTGTGTTCCAGCCTCTGTCCTCCACCTACATACCAAGCTTTGCACATATGACATGCTGTCGGGGGGTTGTTCTGTAGTGGGCTGTGAGTATATCACACTGCCATTGCTGCCATCAGTTCACTGCTGTTGTATTCCCCCACACATACGGTGGGGCTGGGGCCATATATGTGTGGATGTCACTTACACAATACATGTGTGCTCTTATGCACTCCAGAGACCAGTGTATGTAACAGTCATATATGGCCCTGTATTACTGAGTCTGGGGGGAAGCACCATAAATGACCTAGGCTGTTACAAAATGTGAGGGTATCAGGGGTGAGCTGCCTTAAGGTATCTAGATGTAGAGTACTGTATACTTCACCTATATTTACATTACTTACATAAATTGAGTTAATGCAAGCCTACTGCCTCCTGCCATACAGACTGTTCTGTCAGTGTGCTTGTGATGATGTCAGTTATGCCTTGTTATGTAACAGTTAAAACCCATTTGGTCACATGACATCTTTACCTCCTAATGATTTTGTACAGAGTGTAGATTTGGCTTCTGAACTATACACCTGCATTACATACTGTTGATTGTTTGGTATCCTGTGGCCCAGTCTGTCCTCATTATTGTGCAATTTGCAGGGCTTGGACTGAACAGCAACAGTTGTGAACCTTTCCAGACTACTGTATTAGTATAACTGTTTCACAGTTTCATTACTCTGTTTATATGGATGTCAATGTCTGAACAGCTATATGACATGGCGTATAGAACTGTAATAGTACACAATTAAAGGTTTTCCATTTCTGCAAACCTGTGTGTGATGTTTTTTCCTATGACCTCTCTGTGAGTATATGTTGCAGGCAGCGATTGTCATTTGTATGGGTGGCCCATACAGTGTCCAGTTGTTCAAGTGTTAACTGTAGGTATAGTGGCTGTTCCATATTGTGTGCACCTTCTACATTTGTATCTTACTGTACATATATTTGCGTGTGTATGTGTAGTCACATATATATCTATATATATGTGTATGTATATATATATATATATATATATATATATATATATATATATGTATCTGCATATCTGTGTCTGTGTATCTGTATCATGAGGATGCGGATGGCTTCCACATTTTACATTTCCTATGGGAGGCAGACTGTACTGCATGATATGTTACCAATACCAGTCTGACATCATACAGGTAGGATGTAGTACTGTTAACATCTTGTGCCCATGTCGTGTCAGGTCTTGGTTATGGGATCTGCAACACTTGGTAGTGTATTACAAGGTGGACATGTTTGGCTGTGGGGGTGGGATGCCTAGTCGTACAAGACGTATAATGTGTGGGGCCTCTCATTCCCATTAATGGTGCATGTGGACATATGTGATTTTGTTAATCTGCCATTGCTATCTACAGATATATGGCCATATATACCTATATATATATATATATATATATATATATATATATATATATATATATATATATATATATATATCTGCTTACGTATATATAACTATGTCCGTATATACCTGCATAGATATATATCTGCGTACACATATGTAACTTGCTGTGAATATGTAGACATATAGGTGTAGACACATATATGTGTCGATGTAGGCATTTGCATGTATATATGTTCATCTATATTAATATATATGTATATATTTTTAGAAAAAAAAAATACATATATATATATATATATATATATATATATATATATATATATATAGCAGTAGTGGTGCTGCGGTAGCATTGTCGCCTCACAGCAAGACGTTGTCGCGTTCGATTCTCAGTTAGAGTGTCTTCTGTGTGGAGGGATGCGTGAATGGGCGTGCCTTTGTTGAAGGTTGTGCATCAGGGCTGGAAACTCGGCACGTAAAAATCCACTACCAAACATTAGTGGACCGGAGTTCCGCTGTGGCGACCCCTAACTGGGATAAGCCAAAAGACACAACGACATATATATATATATATATATATATATATATATATATATATATATATATATCTACATATATAGATATGTTGTATTTGTTTAGTTATTAATATATTTACACACACATGCATCTAGATGTTGGTATATGTTCTCTGTGCTATTGCATGCCTGGACTGGATGATATGTTTCTGAAAACATCAGATTTCTTTATATCTGGTATGGCTTAGTGGTAAATCAATTTGTCTATGGTGTGCAGGGTCTTGGGTTCGAGCCTTGCAGGGGCTGTTTTGTTGCTAGGCAGAACATGGACCATTGGCTGCAGAGTAATTAAGGCACTTTTAAGCAGTTGTAAGCGGGTTTGAGTGGAGCTAAGCACTGTTAACTTCCGGTTACAGCTTCTTACACTCAGTTAGCTTCTACATTGCTTAACCAATGTAGGCATTGCTTAATGCCATGCAAACAGGCTTAAACCCACTTACTGCTGCTTAAAAGTGCTTACTCCCACTTACCTCAATGCTAATTTCTTTAAAAGATAAGAAAAAGGGGTTGATAGGAAAATGGTGAAAAAAGGGGCAAAAAGAGGGAAAGACAGTAGGGAAAATAGCTAGGGATGTGCAGGAAGGCTGTAGGGAAGGTCTATAGCTGCCCATTTCTTCTACAGCAACAGCTGTGCATATACACTGAATTTGGAGGTAGATTTGGACATTCAAACCCCTGGGTGGGGGTGAGGACAACAATTATAAGGTGTGATGCCAGTTAGACCAGATTACATGAGTCCAGTGGACAGGTGTGCGAAATGGACAGCTATGTATGGGGTGAGATCTTTTTGTGGGAACAGATTGCCCTTTTTTTTCTTTTGCAGGTGAGAGTGGATGTTGGGGAAGGGTAGTAGGTATATTTGGGGAGGTAGGTCAGGTAAGTTAACAGACAAGACAAACAAGATGCATACAGGGGCAGTATATGACACATGTGGGAGTAAACACCTTGAACAGGGAGACGTGTTTGGAAGTCGCAAGCCCATGAGCCCCCAAATGGAAACAGTGGGACTGAGGTCCCCACCCATGGGCAGTCACCAATGCACCTTCACGGCCCCAAAGATGGCTGTGCTGGGGGCTGGGTAGGAGGGACAGGCTCACCCTCTAATTGCACCATGCAGCCCTCAAGCTGGCGTAGCTGGTCTCGAATCTCCTTGTCGAGCTCCCTACACATCACGGCCAAGACCTGATGGTGGGTGACAGGTACCTCTTTGCCCCCACTCCCAGGGTGGGCCAAGCCCCATCCCCTGCGGTGGTTCCACCCAAAGGTGGTGCAGGGCCAGTGGAGAAGGCGGTCCCAGGCTGGGCCCCAGATGTGCTGATGCCTGATGCCATGGCTAGCTGAAGTGGGACAGGTGGGTCTGCTGGGACCGGCCTTCCCATATGAGCTATGGTGTTGCAGTTTTAAGAAAGATATCAGTTAGTCATAGTCAACACATTCAGGATTAGTTATAACAGCATGCATAGGTATTCCCATTACCCCAAGACACCAGTTTACAACAGTTGCAGATCAAGCAGAACACATGCATATATGGGATAACAGTGGCCATTACAACAGCATGCAGGTTTCATTGATGGCAACAGGCCACCAATATGGGAGTATTTTAACATGGCACATGCATAGAACCAAATGTGAATATTTATAAACCAATAGGACATATGTCCCAACAAAAGTTTGGAGTGTACACGTACCCATTGAGGTATGTAATAAGGTTAGTGCTGCACATATGGAGGGGGTGAGAGAGAGAGGTCAATTAACAACTAATATATCCCTGTAGTTTTCACAACTTTCTTAGTCACTGCAGTGATATTTCGCTTACATGTATTATTACACTACCCAATGTCCTTACTTTGTACAATGGTATGTTTGTAGATTAGTATATGCGTGGACTGTGTCTTACATATAGTCTACACCTCTTACCTGTTATACCTGTTGAGAAAATCATTGTTAACACTGCCTGACAATTTCTAGAAATACTCCCAGATTCCATTCTTGTAGACAAGTATATACGTGACCTGTGTTGTAACTACAGTCTACACCTCTTATCTGTTATACCTGTTGAGAAAATCATTAACACTACCTGACAATTTCTACACATACTCCCAGATTCCATGCTTGTAGACAAGTATATATGTGACCTGCGTTGTACCTACAGTCTACACCTCTTTCCTGTTATAGCTGAGGAGAAAATCTTTGTTAACACTTCCTGACAAATACTACACATACTCCAAGATTCCATGTTGATGTTATACACATACCTAACAATCCATTATTACACACACTCTGGTCAAGGCTTGACAGGATGCAGGTGTTAATGTGACATATTTTGGAATAGCTGTCATACACTTTGGGTGAGATGCTACAATGACATGTTTGTTTCCATATACTTTCTCTTTTTATGTTCAGGTCTGACTATCCATTATATGTCAGTATAAGCTGCCTACATTTCTTGGATCATCACACTGATTTGTCAGGGGAACAGGTTACCGGGCAGCAGATTTGGGCCATTTATCTGGACATGCTGAACAGATCAGAACAGTTGAGGGGTATGACTATGCATACAGCTTACTACCTGAACATTCTGCCCCAGTCTGTACAGCTGATTTTGATTATGCTTACAGCATACTATCTGAACATTCTAGCAAAGTCTGTACAGTTGTGGGGTATGATTATGCATACAACTTACTACCACTCACGGGATTCAAACCCCTGCTGTGTGTGGTAAAAATATTACAGTTGACATCACAGCACACTGTGCTATCAAAGAATTGGTGTAAAGCCTTCCAATGGTTTCTGTCTAAGTCTCCCTCAGTTGTTCTATATGACTGACGTCTTGGGACGTCCAACATTGTTATACTGAACTTCCTATACATTTTAACTATGTTCAACAGTGTGGGAACACTGCTTAATACTACAGTACTATTTATAGAATGCAACACTACAACAACATATGAAAGCAGGATGTACACAAGCACTCCAGGGGTTATACTTTTATTCACAAGATATTACACCTTTATTTCCATGCAACCTATATCACAGTCTTCCTGCCATATTGTCTGGTGTATTCAGTATATCCCATACACAATACACTTCTTTACTGGTACAACACTTGCCAGAACTGTTATATTTATTTGTTATGACAGTACATGCAGGAATATTACAAACCTGCCTCGCAACGCAGCCTTTGCAGCCTAGCAGCATGGGCTTGCTGGTTCGCAGCCCGCTCATCTGCAGCTGTCAGAAAAATACAGTGATATTTAGCCATTACCTATCAATAGTATACACAAACTAGGCAATCATTATCTACGTAGTAGAAAGGCTACTTAGTGCTGTGGCATCAGCCATCTGTCTTGCTTCTTGGATCCACTGGTCCAAGAGATCACCCTTCCACCGCTTCAGGTCAGCATGGTGATGCCTGACCTGCTCACCAGTCCAGGGGATACCAGTAGCACTGGTGAGGTCACGGGCGAGACTGTCCCAGGCCTCCACTTTATACTGAGAGCCCTGGTACTGGCCCTGTAGTAGTCTCTCCTCATGGTGTTTTACCAGGAGGCGTACCATGAATCTGGACTCCTGGGTGCTTCAGCGCTGCACTATAAATCGAGTGCCTTCCCCAACACCAGCCATTCTGCCTGCAGTAGGGAGCTGCAACCAGTTATGGGAATTATTGGCACCTGTGGGGTTTAAATACACCTGATGCCCCACACTTTCCTGTGATTGGATGGTTTTGAAAAGGCTAGGCTATGGGTACACCTGCTTACCTAATGTTGGCATTGCTTAAAGGGGCATACCACTGGGCATATTGAGTTAGCTGGCCTACATATTGCTTACCCCAACTAAGCTGAGCTGTGCAATTCTTAGCATTCCTTAATATTTAATTTGCATTATATTTTCCTTTTGCCATTGATTTATTATTTGTTACATGTTATATATGTGTCTGGTATCTGTGATTCATGTGTACATACACTGTATGGGGTCCTGGGGACTTCAACACTTTATTACAATAACACCTCACATCTGGCCTTACTTCAATTACTCCAGTTCACATATGTATGTTATGTAGCAGGTTATACAACATCATACTGTACATAGATTTCTTTCACATGTATAGTTTGATTTCCTATGGTGAGAATTTGTTTGTTGAAACCTCAATCTTATATACTGCCATGATGGCTTAGTAGTTAACTACTGTGACTGTAGGCTCTTGGGTTCAAGCCTTGCAGAGGTTGTTTATTTTCTTGCTGGGCAGAGCACGGGCCATTGGATACAGAGTGGTTAAGGCACTTTAAAGCAGTTGTAAGTAGGTTTGCTTGGGTTTGCGTGGAGCTAAGTAGTGCTTACTTCCAGTTACAGTTTCTTACACTCAGTTAGCTTCTACTTTGCTTAATCTGTGTAGGCAATGCGTATCCCCACGCAAATGCATTTAACATGTTTACTAGTGCTTACATATGTGTACTACTGCTTATTTGTGCTTAAACCTGCTTACTAGTGCCTTATTCATTATGACACTGACACTTCACATGTGCATTTCCTGCATTACGCCAATTCATAAATATATGTTTTTAGTGGGTTTTTGCAACATAAATATTGGTTATAATGTGCTTTGCCATGTAAAATAGACTGTGCTGCAGTGGGACTAGAACTTGGAATGCCTGCTCATTAGGCAAATGCTCTGCCCACTTATACTATTGCTGTGCTACTTCATTTGCATATATCTTCCTTGTTATCCTCTTCAGTCTTTTAAGCTGCTATAACCGTAGCTAAGCAATGGGCACACCCACTCAACTATGGTTAGCTATACTCGGATTTTTTTAAAAAAAGGGATTTCTTCATTTGATTTTTATGTACTGTTGCTGTTGTACACATGGGGGACTGTTGGTGGGTATATGAGGACACCTATGAGCAATCTCGCTCATTTCTTAACACCTTCTGCTGTTCCACATTGCAGGGGCATGTTTATTCTGAAAGGTCTGCTCTCAGACATGCCCCGTGCACTCGTACATGCTCCATGTAAGCCTAGGAGCTTGGGCAGCACACCTTGTTAATATGCATGGCGTGCTGACATCCTGCTCCTAAACAGGCACTTCAGTGCAGGACTAAGCTTGTCCTACACAGAAGATTAGTGAATCCGGGGGATAATATTTTCCAGTACTTAACACATAGTTTGCAGGGGATAATATGCATAATATTTCATAGATGACCCATATTTTACATAGGGGAAACAAACATTTATTTATTTATTTATTATTTGCTTACTGGGAAAGTCTGACTGGGACGTATTTTCAGAAGAGCCCCAGGAGAAAAGTGCCATAGATATTTTACAAGATAGAAATTAAAACAAAAAGCAGAATAGACATTTGAACATTACATACTTTTGTTACATAACAATGTTTTTTATGTTTACATAACAACATTTTTTTAGATTTGAACTGACATTACATTGGTTTGAACATCCTTCATAAATACAAGACAACATAAGACCTTATATGTTTTGATGTACAGTTAGAATAATATAACATGGATATAGAGTGATTGATAGTCCTTACATCATTGCCTTTAGTGCAGTCAAATTACTTATGGGTCAAGACAACAAGGGTTATTTAAAAGAAACCATGAGAACAAGAGATACGTGGAGAGATGAGAGTAGTGGATAGCTATGGTGATGTAGATGTAGTGTCAGAAGTAGAGAGGGGGGTGTGAGACAGCAGCTTAGAAAGATGGGGTAAAAGAAAGAAATGCAGGAAATAAGTCTATAAGATTAGGTATGTATGTGTATAGAGAGAGGAAATGGTTTGGCTAGTTAAGGAATGTATGTAAATCATTTAGTCAGGGGCAGAACATGGGCAAAGCCATTTGTTATTGAGGAAGGTCCTAAGTAGGTTTTTAAATTTGGTTGGGTCAGCAGTGGTTATGACAGCTTGAGGTATTGTATTGCAAAGTTTTAAGACATGATTAGAGTAGAGGAAGTCCCCCAGCTGTGTTGTTAGGTTTGCTTACCTGTAGTAGGGATTTATTTGAGGATCTGAGGACTCTAGAGTTGGCATAGGAGTGGAGCAGTGTTTGAAGGGCAGGTGTTTTGTCAGGTAGGTATACCAGTTTGTGGGCAATAAGAAGTTGTGTATAGTTTAGATGATGGGCTAGTTCTAGCCAAATGAGTTGTAAGGCAGTGCAGTGGTGACACCTGTGGGGAGAGTTAGTTGTGAATTTAGCAGTTTTATTGAAGCAGGTTTTAAGTTTGACAAGATCAGTTTTCTTTAAATTGGTAAAGATTAGGGGAGGCATATAACAATATGGACAGTAGATGAGTTCTGGCAATAGCTTGCCTAATGTTGAGTGTAAGGAGATGTTTAAGTCTGTACAGGGCACCTAATTTTTAGTGTGTCTTTTTAATAGATTGGGAAAGGTTAAGATCAAATCTTAATTTGCTGTCTATTAGCACACCTAATAATTTTATTTGTTCTACGGTCAATATTAAAGAGTTATCGGTAGAATTTATTTGGATTGATGTTAGAGAGGCATGAGATGTAATGGGGTGAAGTAGCAAGTTTTGTTTTGGATGGATTCAGAAATAGTTGAAAGTCTGACAACCAGACTTCAATTGCTAGGAATGACTGTTGCATCCTCGCTTCAAATTTTTTTTAGGGTAGGTGCAGTGCACATGGCAGTGGAATCATCAGCAAAAAGGACAATAGAAGCTAGAAAAGTAGTTGTATGGAGCTTGTTAGTAAAGATAGTGAATAGTAGGGTACACAGGAGTTAGCCTTGGGGAACCTCCATGGTAATAGGTAAGAGAAGTTTTGTTGGTACTTGACAGCTTGGAACCTTGTGAGTGAAGAAAGACTAAGTTTTAGAGGGGACAGTTTGTTGAGCAGCTTCTGATGAGAAACGGTATCAAATGCTTTGGATAGGTCTAAGAAGGTCAGGAAGCAGGATGCCCTTCATTTCTGTGGATGTTGATGGTATTGGTGAAGCTAAGTAGGGCTGTTGAGATACTGTGGTTGCCCAAAGCAGACATCTCAAATGTCCCTATTTTGGAGGAATGTACAGATGTTAAGGCCTGATTTACCCTTGCATATGACGTAACTATTTTGGATGTATTTTCAGGCTTGATTTACCCTTCACATAAGGTTCTGAACCCACCTCATCATATGAAATTTTTGAAGCTGTTTAGTACATAGAAAACCACAATACATAACCAACATACTAGTGGTACCAATAATTTAAAGAAAGAGGACACTCATCTTAAATCTTTCTTTTTCAGAAGCAAACATAAATGACCTTGTGTGGTAGAATTTTGCAATGCAGTTCATTACAATCTGCAGATTTTTACACTGTATTTTTGATAATGTGCTCATATTTTTCCACAATTTCTGTCACTCTTGATTTTTTAAACATGAATTTCTGAGTAGCATCCTACATTCTTATAGCAAATGTGAAAAGTTATGTGCTATTTGGTATTCACATTCAAATGTTTTGTTTATTAGATGAACAGATGTTTGGTTGTATGCACCTACTTCTCATGGATCTTTGTACCTGTTTGCAATGTCGACAGGTTGAGAGGTATGAAAGTAGGAGATTTTTCAACAGAAACATGACATTTTACAGAGCAAGCCATAATCATAACTACTGTAAGGAACTAGATTTTTATTTTTATATAAAATAAGTCTACTCTTGTAGAATTCAAATTGTTTCATATATAAAATGTATATATGTGCAACTATTAATGGAAACTTAGGAAATATTTTTTTTTCATCCTGACATCACAGGACATTTGCAATTTTTGGGGTTATTTTGCAGAAAAAATGCCTAGTAAAAGACTGTCTTGCATAAACAGGGAAAGGTGGTGATCCTATTGGCAAATGATTTTCTTTGGTCAGCTTCTGTGACCCATGTGGTTCCTCTTTTCAAAGCATGTACTGTTCAAATTATATGCATTTTCATTACATGCATACAAGGACACTGGATAGGCAATTTGTAATCTTGGCCCTTGTGGCACACTCATTGCTGCAGCACCCTTTGGTCTGGTTGGTGTATTATACTTTTTATAATTTTTCATACTTAACAGCATTGTACTCCTGTAGGAACTGTTACACTACTTAATGTGGTACATATTAATAAAAATGTTTTTTGATTTTATGTCTTTCTCTTTTGTGCTATTCATTTTTATATATTTTGTTGTTTATTATTTTGTTTCTCTCTATGTATGTTCATATTTTATGTAGTGTCTGCCACTTGCCCTGCCATCAGTTGCTGGGTCTTCAGCAGTCTCTAGGCCAGTTTCTTTGCAGGATGACATAGATCATCTAACAAGAAGTAACCTAGAGGGTTTCCTGGTGGTCTTTCTCTGATAGAGAGGTGTAGGCTCCACATCGAGATAAGGCATCAGTGGGTTACAATATGTCTCCTGGAAGGACTTGTAATGTCTAGGGATGATCTTGGTGGATCAGCAGGGGCATGTCCTCATGTGACTGGCATACCTCTCAACTGTACAGATTTTCGCAGAATGCCCAGATTTTTGCCTCATATTTTGGCCTGTTTTTCATAAAATTGTGGTTTTCTGATAAATTAGTGGCAAATCATTAAAGACTGAAGTTAGAAAATAATGATAGACATTTGAGTTTCAGACTTCATACCCTTCAAAAAATTCATGCTATTGCAAAACCAGTCATTCTATCAAATTCTTAAATCTGTAATAGCAATATTTAAAAACTGTCAGTATTTTGGGGCCCTATGTCTTACTTTTATTTATGGCTTTGTCCAGATTTCTTGCTCTAAGAGGTAGAGACATATGCTGGGGAGTCACATTACTATCTGATCCTGTCAAGCAGGCCACCAGTGGCTGGGCTTAGCCCTGAGGTCTGTCACAGAGGAGACTGACATCTGACTGTGTGTGGCATTTGGCAAAGCAACAGTTAGATGCCATCCACCCTCTACCCAACATAGTGTTTCCCTTCCTTGAGTTTTACTTCCGCACACAGTCTGAGATGCACTCCTCCCTATCATCAATTTCCTCCTAATGCCCATCTGTTTGTGTCATTCATCTGTGTCCTCCCTCTTTTGTGTCAGCACCACTCCTTTTGGTCTTTGTCTGTCTTTTTTATTTACTTGTCTGCTACTGCTACCATCCCTATAACCTCTTTCCTGTCCATACGTTCCCGTGTTGCTTTCTTTTTGTCCTTCTTGGAAAACATTAAAGTGTGCATTTGTCCCACAATAAATAAATAAATAACCTTGCTTCCCTTCTCCCATCCCAGTCTTTCCTTCCTCTTATCCATCTCTGTGTTCCTCTTCTTGCTCTTCTTCCTTTCTGACTAACCTATACACACATCTCCTGACAATTTGTATCAATAAATTAGTAGGAACTTTGCTCTGCAGTCCTTATTAGGGCTCTCAGCTGTGTTCATAGCAGCACATTAATGCATATCTGAACATGCATTATTGTACACGTGCTCAGGGGTGTAGCTAGGATTTTCAGATTTGTACTTACAGCTCTCACACTGCTGGCACCACCCAACCAATCTACAACTTCATGTAAATTATTTTCTCTTTTTTTTTCAGTTGGCACCCACTAACTTTCAAGCCACCCTCCTTTTGATATGTTGACTTATTTATTCATTCATATCCAGGGTCTTGGTTTATTTGGGGGGTGGTCCTGGATTTTACACTCAGCTGAGAAGTAAGGTAGGAACTGGGAGTGGTGCCATTATCCTAGACGGACATTTATCCACTAGTCTTAAGCCCCTCTCTTAAATGCTATCATCAGTGTTAGGCTGGGCAGGCAATGTTAAGTATCCTAAGTGTGTGCTCTGCCCAGGTCCATCAAGTGGCCTTACCTCATCCCAGCTTGGAATTATTTCAATGAGATATAGCCTTCCCTACAGAAACACTTAACAATGTCCCTCCTCCCCAGGACAGGCATGCTCATCCCTCTTGCCACCCTCATCAAGCACATAAATTGCTTAAACTCAGGTCACCTTGGCCATAGTCAGGACATTTGTGACTTAGAACATTTTGGGGAGACAGATGTGTATCCCAGAGACTGCCCCTCCTATAGAACAGGCTTCACATCCATGTGAAGCTGGGTTTGCTTATTACCCAGTGTAAGTGCAATCTAGACCAGGGGATGGGAATAGGAAATTTACAATGGGCCTGGCACCCATGTCCTTTATGGACAGAGGTAGCTTATAAATGCCTGGCTCTTAATGTCCTATTTTAATAAAAGCTATCATTCTTTCAGGAAAACTTGGCTAGGCTTACATCTTTGACCTGGTCATTACTAACATGGGTGACCATTGCTCTACTCCAATAGTCAACTCCTCCCTGATTAGATCCGACAACAAACTAATCACTTTGGAAATCCACATCCCTCCCACCCCACCCCACAAAGGTAACCACCATGAAAAACTTCTCCAAAGCTAACTTTGGGCTCCTAAAAACAGAGGTGGCTAATTTCACGGCATCAATGCAAATGGAGAATAGTTGCATGACCACTGAATGATACACCAGCGCACTGTATGAACACGTACACAAATGCATGGTTCTCGCCATACACAATAGAACCAAGACACTCTCCTCAAAAAAAAAGGAAGCCAATCAAGTGGTCCCCTTCCATAAACAAACTCTACAACAGAAGGAGGAAACTGATGTGGAATAAGGTGAAGTCCGAAGACTGGAAAACGTCCCTTATCAGCCGCAATAAAATGTTGAGATCCCTCATCAAAGCCTTTAAAGCTAGCTATGAAAACAGAATTCCAGCAGATAGTAAAGACAACCACAAGGTCTTCTATAGTTATGTAAAGAATCTCCATGACAATACCCAGATTTGCTCTGAGCTACTGCACAATGGTACCTCCTATACCGAGCCAACAGATATTGCCAATATACTGGCCGACAGATTCAGTGCCAACTTTACCCCTCTCCCCCCCAAAGGACCAATCACAATACCAGTAGATTGCCAGGAACCAAGTATTACTGTTGCACAGGTTAAAACAGCACTGTCCAAGGCCAAGAATACAGCTTCTATGGGACCTGACAATATCCCCAGCTGTGTTCTACATGAACTATAGAGTGTACTGGCACCTCACCTGTGTGCCCTGTACAATCACAGCCTCACCTCAGGCTTTTTCACTACCGAATGGTGCACTGCTACAGTAATCCCTCTCCACAAGGGAGGAGCAACTACAGACCCCGGGAACTATTGCCCCAATAGCCTGACGAGTCTGATATGCAAAGCTATGGAATGCATCATCATGGACCTAATAAACAAGGATATAGGGAATCTCCAAACTCTGGATCCTACACAGTTTGGTTTTGTAAAAGGTAGATCATACCTGCTTAACTTGGTTGACTTCTTTGAGTTAGTCACCAGGGCTGTGGATGAAGGCAAGGTGGTTCATACAGCCTACTCTGATCTGGCCAAGGCCATTGATACCATTCCCCACTCAGGAATCATAGAAAAACTCACTAAGCTAGGCATCAACCCCTATATCACTAGGGGGGTTGCAATCTGGCTCACAGATAGAGCCAACAGTGTGAAAGTAGCTGACTCCAAGTCAGACTGTTACAAGTGGAGTCCCACAGGGTTCGGTCCTGGGTCCTCTTCTGTTTGGTATGTACTTCTCTAAAGTCCAGTCCAACATGAAGGGACTCTGGCTGACAAGGTTCTCAGATAATTGCAAGTTAGGAGCTATTATTAACTACCCAAGTGATGTTGACATCCTACAGAAAGGCCTCAATGAGACCAACGACTGGTGCAAGAACCATGGCCTTAAGCTCAATGCCAAAAATGTGTCACCACCCACCTTGGGAAAACCCAGTTCCCTTGAATTACAACACTGATGGTATTCCACTGAACACAGAAGGTGTTATAAGAGATCTAGGAATACAGGTTGACATAAACCTCTGTTTTGACCACCACATTGCCACTGTGGTCAAAAAATCCTTCTGTGTGGCACATCTCATTACTAAGGGATTTGCATCCAGGAAGAAAGAGGTCATTGTCTTCCTCTACTCTTCCCTCATCAGGCCAATCATCGAGTACAAGTCTCCATTTGGCATGTACCTCACTAGACACCTGCAACAACTGGAGAGGCCAGAAAAGTACCTCTCAAAGAAGATCCTAGGCTTTAAACACTTGTTCTATATGGACAGATTCAAAAAACTCCAACTATTCTCTGTCTCATATCGCCTACTTAGAGGCAATTTCTGCTTGACTTACAAAGCCATGTCTGACCCAGCTCTGTTAGAAATGCTCCATTTAAAAAAATCCCAATCCCTCCACACCACATGCACCAGAGACATCAGCCTCATGACCACAATCAACAGAACATGCTGGAGGGACAGGTTCATAACCCAGAGACTGCCCATGCTATGGAATAGACTCCCCATACATGTCAAGCAGAACACTTCACTGTCCCTCTTCAAAAGGAATCTTGATGAGTGGATGGGAAATAGAAAATTCACCCTGGGGATCACTCCATTAGCTCTACTCGACAGAGGCACTAGGAACTAAGGTTGGGTGGCACGATGCCAGGGTACTCCTGTGGGCTAGGCTTGTAAAGGCTCCAGGGCCATTAGCCTAGTACACACATATGAACCTATAAACCTACACATCTGGCAAATGCAAGTTTACCTTTGGGCTGTTTTCAAACTATAGGCTCCTTGCACACATTTTTAGGGCCATGCATACATGCGTGTATGCTTTGATTCATCTTCCCGATTGTATTAAATTATATTCCTTGTATAATATAGCACCACTTGTTATAATGTGTTTTAAATTTGTAGTTTTGAACATTATTCCAGTAAGCAATGAAACAAAATGTATGAACCAATAATGACAAAACTACCAGTTTCAGAAATTTTCAACCATAAAAGGCCACTCAAACTTCTGTCATTACAGTCCACTAATATCAGTCAATAAGCACAATCTTTGCAGAGGTAAAAGTCATCTAAATAATTCCACATTAAAGAGACTTGTAACTAATGAAGAGATTGCTACTAGCAAACGACATTATATTTCTATATTGCATCTGCAGCTTTACTGCCTGTTGCCCTTGAAGAATTGCCTACATTGTGTTACATTAAAAAAATTGGTAAGCTGTTAATATTGCAATAGTGAATGACTGACAAACCAACAACAAGTAATTATGCTGCTAACACTGGCTTCAAATTCTACAGCACAAACAGTGGCTGCCATTTGCTAAACAAAATATTTTCACATTGACAACAGACTTAGTACGAGCAACAGTAAATTTCTCATCCCTTGAAACTCACAATTCCATGAAAATGCAATGAAACTCAGAATCCCTTGAAAATGCACTGAAACTTATAATTCCCTGAAAATGTACTGAAAATCAAACTCACAATTCAGTCAGCATTCTGGTAGTTGGTGTAGTGGATTCAGGCTGTTGTCTACACTGAATCTTACAGATCCTTCAGCAGTCTGGCAGTTGGTATAGAGGATTCCGGCTCTTGTTTCCTGTAACCAAGTTACAGGGTCAAGCCTGATCAAGTTAATTGACTAATCTGCTACCTTCCAACTAGAACATTGCATACCTTACCTCCATATGTCTCAACCTCTTAGCACAAGAAATACGGCCATAGCTTAAAATAATGGGGAGGGGAAGAAATGCCCCAAAATATGCACAGATTTTAAATATTGTCCTTATAGACTTAGAAAGTGGCTAGAATAACAACATTTGTCTTAGCATGCATTTTTTAAGGAAATAAAGTATGAAACTCAAATGTATGACATTATTTAGTTATTTCAGTCCTCAGTGATTTGCCAGAAAACCACATATTCGATGAGGAATAGGCCAAAAATATGAGACAAAAGTCTGAACAGTTGAGAGGTATGCATATCTCTCAACCTATTAGTGTAAGATATCTAGACAAAGCCTAAAATAACAGGGATACAATCACACAATCACCCAAAATAGGGATAGTATGTATTTTCTGAGGATATGAATTATATATATATATATATATATATATATATATATATATATATATATATATATATATATATATATATATATATATATATATACATATATATACATATATATATATATATATATATATATATATATATATATATATCATTGTGACTTCAATCCTCTGTGATTTGCCAGAAAACCACAAATGTTATGAAAATCAGACCAAAATTATGAAGCTAAATCAGTTTGGAGGTATGTTTTACACAAACACACACACACACACACACACACACACACACACACACACACACACACACACACCTATTCTCCCTCACACAGCAACACACACACATATCTCTCAACTGTTCAGATTTTCCCTCATATTTTTGGACTGTTCCTCATAAAATTTGTGGTTTTCTAGCAAATCACTGGGAAGAACTGATGATTGAAATCCCTAAATAATGACATACACATACACTTGAGTTTCAGGCTTTATATCTAATAGAATAAATATATATTCTACCTTCCATGATTGATGAGGATCAACCTGGTTTTACTCTAAATCGAAATACTTATGACAATATCAAAAGAACAGTAATTGACTATTTAAACAAAGCAAAAAAACAAATCTAACATTAATGAGTCCAGACATTTATAGTGCTTAGATGAGACAACTTATTTTCTTAGATGGAAACGTTTTACTGGGAAATTCTTGCATATATCTTTCTTCACTCCTCATAACATTGAATTAATGTTTAAAAAGAAGCAAGTTTGTTAGAGATGTAAAGAGGAGCTTAAAGCAGATTGGCAACACATGTTCTTTGATTGTGTTGTACATACACCTTACTGGATTAGCAATCTTTTTTTACAGGTTTTATTTGGGAACAATTTTTTTTTATTTAAGGCATTAATTATTTTTAATATCCCCATTCCTGTTTGTGTTAAAAGAATTAAATACCCTCTTTTATGGTCCATTTTATCAATTGTGAGGAAAGTTGTAACCAAAAATTGAAAGAATGAAGCTATACCCTCTTTCAAAGAATTCATAAATATTGCAATCGACGTATGTCATCTGGAAATTATCACCATTAAATCAAGATGTACTAGAATCCCCTCCTACTATAATACATGGACAGATTCTAAGGAACTGCTGAATAAAGAAAAATAGCTATACTCATATCAATTGTAATGTATAGGAATTTTTTGAGATTCTTCATTGTTAGTAGATACTATTGTAAATACTTGTTCGTTTGTTCTTGTTCATATTGTTCTTTTTTATGCTCACAAATTTCTAAATACAATTATTGTCATGATCAATTTGTTCACATACAATCTAATAAAAACTTAAATAAAAAGAAATAAAAAAAGAAAATGCATGTCAACGCACATCCTATTACTCTAGCGACTCTCTAAGTTTATAAGAGCAATATTTAAAATCTGTCCCTATTTTTGTCCCCCCATTATATCAGGCTTTGCCCAGATTTCTTGTACTTAGAAGTTGAGAGGTATGCACACACACCCCCTACTCTCTCACACAGCACACACACACACACACACACACACACACACACACACACACACACACACACACACACACGCACACACACACACACACACACACACACACACACACACACACACACACACACACACACACACACACACTCTCACTCACTCACTTTACATATACACATACACATGCACACACATTCACTCACCTTCTCAGAATGGCTAGTTTAAATTCCACATGCACGTGTGTAATGTTTTTACATCTGTGTTGTCATGTGACATATGCATGGTTCTCCTTAAAGGAGAAGACTCTGCTATCATGGTGTTAAAGAAGTATTATTATTATTATTTTTTATATTTTATATTAAAGCCTCCTGGATGGAATGCTCTGCCCCAGCCACAGGGCACTAGGTGACTGCCTATGTCACCTAGTGCTGGATCCAGCTCTGGTCCTAGTGCTACAATATCTTCCAAAGAAGTTGTACTGAAATCAGTGTGGTGCATATGCATCCTAACATCTTTGTGCATGCTATGTGGATCTTACTGGGCTTATTGGGTCATGTGACACAAGACCTGTGGGATTTTGGCAGCATAGTCTCTCATTAGTATAAATCCATCACTAAATGTTACCTAACTCAATGCTAATTAGCTGCAAGCTGCATTACATTACATAGCCTGCACAATTTTGCACTTATGTGGTCATGTAACCATTCTTTCTGAATCCCAGTCTAGGTCTGTTAAGCCAAAATGTCTGGTGCAGTAGTGTTTTAAAATATAAATCAAGGACCTCTTCCATAAATAAAATCTTTTAAGTCAAAATATCCAACACAATGCAGCTTCAAAATGTATAATGCTCAGTATGCAAAGCAATTTATTGCCTAGCAGCTGTGAGGTCAGCAATGCAGCAATCACAAAAGAAACTCAAAATCTTTATTGAATTTCCACTTGGTGAATATATGGACATTTTCCATGACTTTATTTATGCGTCTGTCTGTCTATTTACTTACTTATTTAGTTATTTATTACAAGTAGAAGAAATGAACCACTAGATCATTTCTATCATGACTTCATTACAATAAAAAGGAAAAGCATATCATATCATAATATAGAACTGTCTTATTCGGTCTCTGATCATAACTAAGGTGTTATGTTTTTAAGACATGAATGTTAAGAAATTCACCTTAAAAATACAAAACTACTTAGCTATGATATGAAATTTCAGTCATAATTCATTGAAATATGAGAAGTTTCAGCTGTTCTAAAGCATATTAGATACAGAAAAAATGTAGGAACATAAATTTTTTTATAGCTTTGAAACCAATGAACCATTTCTCACTGGCATGTAAACAGCTGTCACAACCTAAGTGCACCTCTGACGATCAAAAGCTGTTAAAAAACACTTCAGTCTGACATGTGTTTACTTATCTACTTTGTGTGTGTTGTGGCAATGAGAGTTGTATTGTTACAGATTTTAAAAGCTGTTCTGTGGTTCCCACAGAGTTCTGAAAGCCACACATAACAAAACACATTATGAGTCTGATGACAGAAAGGTGCATAACAAGGTTTTCTTTTTCCATATTTCAGAGGATAGCCAGCAGACTCCAAGAGCTAAATATTAAACATATGCATCATGCTGCAAGATTTCTCATGGATCCTGTCCTGTCTCAGACTTAGCTGATTAGAGCATGACCAAAGTAAATGCTGTCAATGAACTGCTTCCTGTAATGAAAGGTAAAGGATTTGATTCCATCCAGCTTCATTGCCTGTTGTGTGAGTCTTAACAATTCACTTAACCAGATGGTGATCCAGGGTTGCCCCTAAAAAGGGACACGTGTCCAATTGGCATATGTGGTTAACAAATGTAAATATATAGCATGCATCATACATTAAACTGCTTTTGTACATGTACATTTTGCTTTAACTTGAACTTATTTAAGAAAGAATCTAAAAATGATAGTTCTCTAATAAAGACAGGGAAAGTGTTCCATGCTACAATGGAGAATTTACAGGAACAGCATGATGACTGACTGATAAGATTTAAGCCTCACAACTCTAGGGTTATGGGTTCAAGAATGACCTCCAATCACTGACTGGGAAATTAGTCTGTTTTCCTTTATTAATTTCTCCAGGTATTTTGGGTTTCTAATACTGTGATGGGGAATGGACCCTATGCCTACGTCAAAGTATAATTGAAGTTGATGAAATTAGTATTGTTTCAGTCTTTGATGTTAGCCAGAAGTGCTCCTTGTAGCACCTGTAATGTGCCCAGTACTGACTCATCGCTTTTTTAATTTTTTCAAGCATTCTCTCCAAGAGTCCAAATGTAGATTAGGGTCCAAATGAAAAGATGAGACATCAGCAAACAAAGGAGAGTAGTATTGATGGAATTTAATTCATCCTCAAGTCTTGAGGAGTATCTTCACTAAGCAGATCTTGTTTTTCACAAAATCTCATCAAGATGACACTGGTATATAGATTGTATTTTATATAACATATATTATGAAGAGAAGTAGATTAAAAAATAAAAAGATAGCTGGGTGCCCAAGACCCAGGATAAAAAAAGTGCCCAATACTGGTAGGCGCACAGGTGCCAGGATTGGAAAAAGTGAAGTGTAGAATCCTCAGGACATGGAAACAATCCTACAATGGGGCTAGGGCAGGGTCTGTGAAAAGGAAGTAGCAGTCCACAAAAATCACAAAAACTGATAGGCCAAAAAAGAGCCATAAAGATGATAGAGTGGACTACTGAGAATGAGAAAGAAATTATGTATTGTTACTATTATGCAAGAAGCTCAGAATGGCTTGTCTGCATGGATTTGCTCCTGGAAGTCCAGATTTCTGCCAAAACATACTGGATGACTGGCCACTCTTAACTTAATAAGAATATTGCACTTACCCTTGTCCTTGTGGCCTCAGTTGTGTCTCAAAAGCATCCAAGATAGACCAATACAGTTCCTCAGTTAACAAATAAATGGATTAAAGTTTGATTAAAACATGTTAATGCATGGCGGAGAATGTCAAGCAATTTTGAAGCTGACACAGACATTCTCAAATTTATTGTAAATATTTTAAGTGTCCAGATTGGGTTATACAGAGAGATCAGCAAAGGTGAAGCTAATAAGTCAATATAAGAAGTAAAAAATTAGTCATAAGGTTTATTGGTAGCTCCATTTCTTTACTGTAGACATTGATGTTCACTTTGCTGTAATCACATTTTGAGTTTGCAGATCTTACATTAAGATGACTGCTTTCTTTGCAAACTACTTGCAGAAATTGCAGATACATCTGGAATGGCATATTACAGTGTGAGAACTGCTAACCCTTTATCTAGTGACTCACCTCTCTAGTTAAGACTTATCGCTATATATTAGGAGGCCTGCACTGAATATAGCTTTGTGCCCTTTGGATATCTACTAGAAAACCTGTACTGATCAAAAGCATCCTTGGTGTGGTGTGGGGAAGTTGCAGTAGTTCTTTACATGGAAAAGCCAACTTTTACATGCAAGTTCACATCAATTTGGTTTCCCAAGTATTGACCACTAGGCCATTTCTTGTAGCTTCCTGTGTTGAACTGTAAGCGGACTTCTGCATTAATTTGTGAGTCAGAGTAGTCCTTTCAATGCACTATATCACATTCTGTAGTAAAGCTATCCCATTTCACAGTGAGATTACAATGCACTGTGTACAGTTAGTAAGTCAGAGAAAGCAAAATGTGTATCCCATAACACAGTAGCTTTACCTTTGTGAGCTGTCAGTAAATTTAAATAGAAGTGTTTTGTTTGTTTGTTTCTATACAAATCTGCATTTGATAAAGTTGAATGCAAATATTTAGCATGAACTTTTTGGAGAGCTCAGCTAAAAAGACTTTGAAAATTGAAAATTGGTTTTATCACATATTCACAAATATGTTCATCTGATTTAGGCAATGAATTTACCTCAGAGCTGAGAGCTCATAGGATATTTTATGAACTCCTGTGTGCACAACATTTTCATTGTTGCCAAGTAATCAGAATTAGTGTCATTAGTTTGCTGATTGACTTTGACTACTGGAGTAAGTGATGAAATACCATTTAGTATATATATTAGATATGTAACTGTACCAAAACAAGAAAAAAGGCATACCACTTACAAAATTAACTGTATTATCTCCTAGTGTCTTCGGATTTGGAAGAGTGACTTCATCAAAGGGTATAAATCTTCACTTTAAATAAAAGGGATAAAGAGAAAAGAAAGAAAAAAGAAAAAGAGAACAAATAGAAAATGGGTAACTATGTTGTTGTAGTAATTTTTTTCTTACTGAGAGTAGACCTGTCAAACTACTGCTTGCATCTTACAGCAAAATCTACCTCTGCATCCATCAACATTAGTATCAACTCACTGATGCAATTTACATCGAGGATAAGTATAACTTCATCAGATCTGATCTAGTCCGATCAGACAAAAGGAACAGTGGCTAATTCTTAATTAAGGCCTAACAGATTTGGTAGTGGCATGTGTTTCGTTTCATATCACTGTCTTGAAGACATCAAGCCATTGAGTAAGTGGAATGAGTTAGCATGTTTAATAACTATCCATTTGCCTTATCATCCCACTCAGATGACAATTTTTAGCCGAAATATGGGCTCACTATCACATGGTAACACACTAAAACACCTGGCCAAGCATTTAGTATTTTATGACAGATATTAAACTTACTGGAAACAGATGATTTAACCAAATAATCAAGCAGATAATGGTATGAGCTCACAGAGTGATTATACAACATTTATAAGATGTTTGAATTTACGGCAGTTTTATTAAAATGGCATGGGACAGTGAAGCTCAAATTCAAAGGGTCTTTCTCTCTGAAGCAGAATTTGCACAACTTAAATAGATGTCCTATTGCTTTTGAGTCAGACCCAAGGCCTATCACATATCTAGCAATAAAACTACAAAAGAATGAAGCACAGTATGCAGGCTTTTCAGTAAATCACCAATATCTCATAAAACTTACTGCCAGCTCCCAAAGTTATTTTAGTAGACTTTAAAAGTTTTTTATAGTGATCATAAACAAATGAGGAAGCTCTGAAATGAGCTTTCCATGTTCTCTTTTCTAACTGATCTTGATCTGCTTCCAAGGCAACTTTATGATTACCTCACAGAATCTTAAGTTGCCATTTAAGCTCAAAAGCTAAGTTAAACAAAGCAGCCAAATTCATTTGTTAATGTAATGAGTTAAACAACTATAAAGCATTTGCAAATCAATTTTTCTATGCTTCAGATGCTTCTCTCAAATAGGAAACTCTGCCAAATTCTTAAGTATGTTTTCATAGATTAGCAATGTTGTAATATTAAAAAAAAAACTGTTCTACAATACAAGCCATCTCAGGACCACAGAAATAACAATGACAAGATTTTTTCATACCTTCTGTCTGGCCACATGAAGTCACTACTACTAAATCATATCAAAAACAAACATAGCTTAAACAGTTCTCATTCCTTGTGAGTATATCCATGCCAGCGGATGCATACAAAGGTTCTTTACTATCATACGCAGTGGGCAAGTTAGCAAAGAACTGTTCAAGACTACATTTCTCTGACACATTTAATTTTACAGGTTTTACCTACCCAGTAGTTTCATATGGTAGAGGAACAGTTATGTTAAAGCAGCATGGTAAGAGATCATGCACATCTGTGAGAAAGCCGAGTGGTGTAGGTGGTGAGGATTATATATTTGAGCCAACAGAGTTTCATGGCAGAAAAGTCTTAGTTCCAGGCATCTGCAGTGCTCCAGAGCAGACAGCAGGCAGCAGAGGGAGACACCCATTTAGACCTGCTTAAGGAAGTTCATATGATATCATTACCAGTGATGTTGTCTTTTGCAATACTTATAACTTGAACTTGTAAAGAAAATTGCAAAAGTACTGCAGGAATACAGAAACATGTTGACAGGTAAGCCAGGGTACACCCACATGACTAAATGCAATGTGAACACACAAGTGCAGGGATCTCTAAAACAGATACCATACAGTGATCCTGAAAATTTCAGACAGGCCGTAAAGGTGAAGTTTTAGGAGTTGCTAAATACAGGAATTATATTGGAATCCAAATGTCTCAAGTCTTTGCCAGTATATTTGCTCCTAAAAGGGAAGTCCTACAGTATGCATCTTACTAATACTACATTACTTCAAGACTTCTCAACTGCTATACCTTCATTGTCCAGGTTTATATGCCTTACAGAAGCACCGGTCACACTTTTGCACACTAACCCTGACAATGTATAGCTTGTGGCTGCAATGCTTCTACATCTGATATTCTCACTCATGTTTCTCTTCCTCAACCGCCCCTTTGAGATACCTGAAGCTGTTAATTGTTCCACTATTTTTCCTTCTCTCTCAGTTTTCAGTTTCTTCTGATTTCGCCCATTTGCTGCTATGACAACTGTCTTGTTCGTGCCACATCATCTGCATGCAACAGCTTTGCTGATTTGTCCCCCTGACCTTTCTTCTGATATTTTTCATTACTAGTATGAATGAGTAAGGGCTTACAGATGAACCCTAATACACTTCCACACTGTTCATGCTTGTGTCATTGAACCTTTGCCCATAGTGCGCACTAATTCTACCAATTTCCATGTCTTTAAACCATTGAAGGACTGCCTAAATCAGCTTTCTTTAGATCTTGGCATATGCTCTCTCCGTGTCTAAGAATAGACTTCAGACTCTTCCTGATATCCAGTATCTTCTCCACCATCTGTCTCACTGCAAACATTGGGTAAGTTATACTGTATCCTCACATGAATCTGAGCAACTCCTCTCCCATCTTTCTATTACTGTACTTATTCATTTGCCAGACACCATATTCAGTACTTCCATGTAGTGTGACAGGAGTTTAATACCTCTTTATAACCTGCAGTTGTGAATATTCACTTTCTTATTGGGCACTAGCATTAAACTGCTTATTCGTTGTCTGTCTGTCTGTCACTCATATGCTAAACTATAATGAATACCCTCAGGAGTTATTTTTCCCCTTACACTCCAAAGATCTTGCTCATATCTGCCATGACTTAATCTGAGCCTACTGCCTCCCTGGACTTCATTTCCCTTACTAACTTTATACTTCTTCTAGACTGGGTTATCCTTCCCCTTACATAGGACAATACAACTTCCATGTTTTTTACACATTAAATAACTTAAGTGCCCTTTCAATCTGCTATTGATAAAATCTGGTCTGATGAGCAGGTTATTGCTAACATCTCTTATGAATAGTGTCTGCTGGCTATCTTCTTTGAATTGTTGCCACTGTCTTGTAACCTGATAGAGCTTCGTTGTTTCATCTGTTGATTCGTCTTCCAGAAAGTAGGAGAGGTTATCTTACATATTGTTATTTGCCATTGTGATTATTTTCTTAGTTAATTTATTAGCCATGTATTCCTCCTTAGATGTGTCTTACTTTTCTATATTCTATTTCTTCCTGCACTCCTTTCATTTGATTACTTCCTTGACTTGTACATTCCACCACCTGCTTCATTTATGTTGCTTATTTCTACACCAGGCTGATCTGTTCTATCATCTTTGTATCTTTTGTTTCAAGATGCTGACATTTTTATTCATCAGCTATTTCCTCTTTTCAGAAGCACAGTTAGGATGTTTCAAAACACTGGGTACCAGGTGTCAGAAGGCACAAATTGCAGTACAGGCATTCAGTTTCTGCATACTGATACTACAGTTTCTATCAGGTCTGAATCCTTTAAGCACTACATGTGTAGTCTTGTGCAGTACTGGCACTCAGAAATGAAAGCCAACATTACATTTGTAATTTGGGTTGAAGTACTCAGCACTCAATGTGTGCATGTATGGCATTTAGCAGTAGCTTATATTGATTCTCAAGTAGGAGAGGACCTTTTTTTATTTTGCTCCTCAATTTAAAGTTGAGGGGGCAGCAGTCTTGGGAATGGGGTAGGGAAATAAAATAGCTGGCTATGGCTCTGCCAGAATTTTCTAGGGTGCTACAGCAATGAATATTTCCTTAAACGCTTCTGCTTTTGCTCCAGTCATTTTCTATGTCTCTGTTGATCTTAGAGTATTTTCTGTCTATTGGTTGCAGCTGAATGTGGCCACAGTGATTTATGCTGCAGACTGACTTGGGATGACTTGGGATGACTTTTCAATGCCTGATTAAACCCCAGTGCCCTTTTCTTAGTAGAAGAAATTCTACTTGAAGTGTGACCTTGTGATTGACTCTCTTGACAAGTCAAATGTTAGCCAATATTAAGACATTTGTCAGATATGTTCAGAATAACCTGTCCATTATTCCTATTGCCTCAACTATGGGGACCCAGTCAGTACTCATACCCAGCTGTGTCTCTCCCAGTATGAGCACTCACGTCTTCCGTTATCAAGACCAACTCATTCTGTCTCATTTTACTGAGCAAGTCCAGCAGTTTGTGCATACATGACCTGGTCTCCTCTCCTCTCATCACCATCACAGGCTTGGTGTGAAACATAAGGTGAGATCATAAAAAATGCTCCAGTTTCACACTGGAGTCTGAATGCCATGTGGCCATTACTGATTCTGATGACATCCATGAAATCTTCAGAAGAATCTGTCTCATCTCAATTCCTGCACCATTTCTATTCTAACTTTCCCCTAAGTAGCACACTCTGGATCCAAAGCCAAGCAGCTTTGTTCTGCTTCCCTCCTACCTTGTCTTCTGAATGACAGAATATTCAGTCTCACTCTTACCATCATGTCATTTATTTCCAAGCTAAATCCTGTCCATTTATCATCAGTGTAGCAATCCTTAGTTAATTTTTGTAAGGCTTCTAATTTTACATCTTTCACTCAACAGAGCTATCCAAACTAAATTGACAATGGCCAGCTGATAGCTAACTGACCCAGGCCCTCTGGGCTTCATAGTGGGCTCACATTGGCCAATGGTGGCAGCCGGACCCCTGGTACATGTCAGGCCCTCATCCCATTTAGCACAGTTAAATACCCAGATCTTTTTTATGACATTAGTCAGTGTGATTAAGATCACCAATAGCTTGTGTTTTATGTTTTCCTTTCTGGACGATCCTGCACACTACAGTTGAGGCAGTTGCTTCCACATGCCTAATACCTGATATGCACCAGCTAAAGTATGTGCTGCTGCTGCCCACAACTCCATCAAGTTCTGGGTGTATTCTGTTAGCAGAACTCTAAAGTTTACCAGGCAAAGTTGAGTATGAATCAAGTACTTTTCTTCCTTGAAGTGGTACATTTTTTACCCACTCATCCAACTTAGCAAGCACCCAACATGTTTTTGGTAAGTACCCCACTAGACAAAGGAGAAAACAAGGAAACTCCACACCAGACAGTGACCACAGATAAAGATTGAACCCCAGAATCTGAATCCATGAGGCAAAATATTAACCATTATACCTCCATTCTTTTTTAACATCATCATCATCATACTTGTTTTCATAAATGGATGGGAAGAAAGGTGAATTCTATTATATAAACTAAGAAAAAGTGAGATTGCAACACTGAATCCTCAGGGATCTTCATCTTAGGTGGGAATTATTTTCACTTTATTTTATCCTAGAGACTTGCCCTCTGTATTCTCCATCTTTGCTACTTTTCTAACCATATGTTCTTGCAGGAGTTAATTTCAAGTATTTTTTGTTAAGTTACTATAATTAAGTATTTCAAATGATTTTCTGAAGTCCAAGTACAAAACATTAGTTTGTTATGCAGTATTTGCTTGCTGAAGAATAAGGCCCATATGTTGCAAACTGTTTAGCTACTTGTCCTATCCTTTTACAAAATGCATTGTTTTATGTCATTGATTACACATCTTGTCAGTTTCTAGGCCAATAATTCCAAAATCCATTTTTCATTATCTTTCCAGTTCTGCTGACAAAACCTATTCATCTATAGGTTTTGCATTGCTGAACATCACTTTTCTATTTTGATAAATGGATTGCTATGTTGACTTCCCAGTTTAGAGCAATTTTTGAGGTTTCTGGAATGTGGGTACATGGATGTGAAAGTGTCTCTGACTTTGAATATCTGTATTTGTTATACGGTCTTCACCTAGCAATGGTTAATGTCTTAATATGTCTTTCTATTGTGCTCTTATATTATTATTACAAGCATTTTATTTGATCTCTCCTTTACTCGGTTGTCTTTTTGTCCCCTAATATTTTTATAAAGAGCGATGTAAATGATGAGAACACCTGAGTTTATTAATTCCTCCTCTGCTTTTCTGTTTGATTTTGTTTTTATTATTCTGGCCTCAATGGATTCATGACTTTTAATCCATTCCCAAATTCCTAATTTTGTCCTTAGAAGTTTGAGGGAATGTGATGTTTCCACAACAGAAGACCTCAGTAAATGTTCAGCATGTGTCATCAATCTTTGCTCATTGGTTGTCTTTAAGCTTGCAACTAAGGCAACCATCAGGAAACTGAGCCATGTCACCCAATAGTGTCTCATTAAGTGTATTATCCCTCCACATCCCAAGTGATAATTTGTGTTACGGATTTTAGCAGAATGTTAAGATTTTTAACTTATATTTTTGGTCTGTTTTCTGGCAAATAATTAAGGACTGAAGTCACTAAATATTGACAAATATTTCAGATTCTGACTTCATATCCTTTAGAAAATGCATATAATGCAAAACATGTGATACCAGTAACTGACCTTTATGTTTGAGCCTTTGTTCCCTCATTAATTTTGGCTTTGTCCAGAGTTATTGTATTAACAGACTAAGAGTTATGGGTGGCCACGATATGTCAGGGTATACTCTGCTTAATATATAAGAGATGCCTATTTCAGAAAATGGAATGCCAGCTGGTATTGTCAATCTGTCTGGTACAACTTTAGGACATTAGAATAATTCTTTGCTTGACCATTAATTCTATTTTGTTGAAGGAATTCAAAGAGTGCGAGATTCTTCACAATGCAGAAGGCTAAACATAGATATCTTTCAGCAGCCTATATGAGACTGAGTAGAAGGGCAGGACTTTTAGTCTGTCAGAGTAGCTGAAGAAACTAAGACCTGTGATCTTTTTGGTCATAGAACATTGAGGACTCTTGAGCTGGTTTAGATGCTTACAGAGGTACATGCAAAAATGGGGCATTATATTCAGTGATGGATTAATGAAGGAATAAACTGAGACAGTAACTTCTCTGCATCTTGAACAGGTAACACAAAGAGTATCTTCTACAAGGTAGATGGATGTACTAACCAAGACAGATATGTTGTGATCAAAAGAGAGGTTTAATCAGCATATGCACTCAAGTCTCTGATGACTGAGTCAAATTTAAGTGGAATGTTATATATATGGCATGCAGTGGTGATGCTGAGTTTACCAAAGAAAACTACAATGCATTTCTTGGTACTGAGGGTAAGCCCATGATTAAATTATTAATAAAATGAAGATTTGTCAGTTGAGACCTTGCTGGAGAATATTACTATTAGAATGGAAACTGATAACCGCACCAGTATGTACCCAACAGCACACACGGTTAAGTATAGTCCCTTGATAGTTGTCATATCAATTAAGTATATGCTAAAGAAGAGAGGAATAAGAATGGAGCCCTGTAGGGCACCACTGGTAATGATTTTTTTGTATTTGTCCAGAGTAAATACTTCTGACTTTAAAGTAAGAATTCAGTATAACTAGTTAACACTCCAGTTATCTGTGTATTGGCTAATGTTGAGTAAGGAGAGTTTGTTATTAATCCTAGCAGGAATAGTGTCAAAGGCCTTGGTAAGCTCCAAGCAGGCAACTATGATTGCGTGTCTTGTATCCATTACCTCAGTAACTCTTTCAAATAAATGAACCAGATTGAGCAGGGCATGATCTACATTTTACAATGCTGAATTTTCATGTATAAAGCGATATAGTGACCTGTATTGTTTTAGTATTAGTTCAGCTATAATGCACCAAGTGGCCTTCCACATATCACTAGTGAGATTAGCCTATAGTTCCCAGTGTAAGTAAAGAGAACAAGCTGATGCAAGGGCACTACAACTATTTTCTGCATTCCTTGTAAATGTCCCCAGTGGAAACACACAAGCTGATGTGCTGATGGTGGGATTCTGCTAAGTTGGATTTAATGCTTCACAGCAAATTTCTAGGGATGTTCTAACGATGCACTAAAGTGGTACTTATTAATTCTGGAAAGTTCTCAGAAGGGGATATGTGAGAGGAATGGTGGTACAGTGAGAATGGTGGGTGGAGTAAAAGCAGAAAGTAATTTGTCCACAACTATGGTCAGAGAAGGAGATACCATTGAACATGAGGTTGTCTTTGGAACTGACTGCAACTCTAAATTTGGATTCATCCTTGCATTTCCTAATTGTAAGCTTTAGGGACATACCAGTTTAATACCTTTTTACAATGATGAATTGAGGATCTTTTATAGATGATTAGGAGGTACTTCATTTTATTATAGAGTTTGTTGATGTGGGAGTTCCACCATACAGTTTACTTTCCATTCTGCTTCCATTGGATGGGTATGGACTTTGTATTATGTTTATTTAAGAGGGAGTAAAATTCACATGAGTTAGCAGTAATCTCAGTTACAAAGATTACTGTTAAGCTTATATTATTTAATATTATCAATGTTGTTGTTGTTGTGTCTTTTGGCTTTTCTCGGTTAGGGGTCGCCACAGTGGAACTCCGGTCTGCAAATGATTGGCAGTAGATTTTTATGTGCCGAGTTGCCAGCCCTGATGCACAACCTTCAACGAAGGTACGCCCATTCACGCATGTCTCCACACAGAAGATGCTCTAGCTGCAAATCTAACAGGACAACGTCTTACTGTGCGGTGACAACGCTACATTTGGCAAATAGTATGCAATAGGTTTTGGAGTGATTTCTGATCACAGAGAAGTTATTAGGAGTCATAAAGCTGTGTTTCAGAATAGGTTATAGCAAGATGGAAATATATGATTATGAAGGGAAAAACTGGAGGGGGGATTGAAACTTGAGAATACATTAGTGAAGACAAGATGTATACGATGGACACCTCTGATAGGCAGGAAGTCAATTTGATTAAGTTATTTGATATTTACAGAGTCCAGAAATCTCTGGGAATATTTACTGTTAGCAATATATGTTTGCTAGTTTAGGTGTGTATGGTTGAAGTCACCTATAAGAAAAGCATTTGGTTTGATGGTTAGGTCTTTTAACTGGTTGACATATTCTGCACACTCTGAATGGTGCCATAGAAGGGATTTAATAACTGACTATAATATGATCATTTTACTGAACGTAAAAGTAGATGCTCATTCGCTTCCAGATTTGTACTATGTGGAATCTAGCAGGAGAAAATAGCAATGGATTTGAATGCATGGCAGGAATTGTAACCCCAGTTGAGGAAGTGTTATCACTGCACTAGAACCAAGTTTCTGTAATTATGCAAATGCTGATTTTCTCAAAGGTAAGAATGGTGTCATGCTGAGGCATTTCGCATGTGACATTGTACAATGCTACCTTAATATTACCAAGATTGAAATTTGCTATGTCAGGATGTCTATCAGATCAACTCTGACATAAGAAAATGTACTATAGCAATTGTAAATGTTTTAGCCAGTATGCAAATACTAAAGGGTGAGTGCCGCAGGCTATTCCTGGCTAGGCATGGGGGTCTCTTGACCCTTCCTTTTCATGCAGGTACACACTGGATCTCCCTAGAAAGCTACACATTTACTAGCCAAGTATTGAAGCCAATTATTTTATCCCTGAATCTAGGTATAATTATTAATAAAGGTAGAAGGCAGCTCAGTGTCATGATCTTTCCTCAATAATGTCCCATGTATGCATTTGTACTCTAATGAAGGATTTATCAAAGACAGCAAGCTGGAAAAAATCAGCTAGCAGATGTCCAGCCAAGTACTCTACTAGGCTGATAACTAAATGAAGACCACTGCTGTCTTAGTAGATTTAAGGGCTATGTATCAACTGCCTGTGATATTTCAACTCTGCTTACTGCAACTTCCTGACTTGCTACAGTTTGCCCTTCCTGTAAGCGTGGGGCTCATTCCTCAGCTGTAATCCGTTTTCCATAATCAGATGGAAAACATAATATGTCATCAGTGTATGTGACAAATGAATGCTGATTTTTTTTTTAGATATCTCATGAACTGGGTTTTGTTGATCAGTGATTACTAATTCGAACTAATTATTCAGAATGTGGCAGCGTATTCTGAAAGATATTCATTGATTCTGAAATCGCTGTGCTCTAATACATTATTCAATGATTTGAAGAAGCTAAGTATACTAACACCAATGTTATAAGAACAGTTGCCTGCAACGCTTTTATCACTTTCTGCAGGAGACATTTACTGCCTACCTGTGCTTCAAGGAATGTTGACAGAAAATTGCTGCTAAATGCATAAAACTGGCAAGATATAAATACTGTTTAGGAGACTGAATAACTTTGTAGTTTTAGAGGAAAGTAACTTGAATGGGTGTTATTTCACTGTGCTTTTTCTGTTCAAATCAAAATAAGTTTTCTTATAAAGCTGATACACAAGAGTATATCAGGAAGAATGATCTTTAGAGAAAAACTTCAGAGAACAACATACACAATTAAACAGATAAGGGTCATAGTTTATTCAAAGAAATCAGGCAAAGTTGATAGACAGAGCCAGAAAACAAGTGTTTATTGAGGAAAGTTTCATCTGGCTGTATTACACGTTCAGTCATGATCTACTAGTCTACTACATGTGAAAAGCTACAGTTAAAAGATATTGCAGATACACGGATAATAGTGAATATGTGCAAACATACCAAAAGAAATATGCCATATAATATCTTTTGTATGCATTTAATCAAGCACCTTCTAGTGACTATATACAGAAGAGACATAATAACATATTGATAATATTCACAATATTAATGTGTGTGCGTGTGTGTGTGTGTGTGTGTGTGTGTGTGTGTGTGTGTGTGTGTGTGTGTGTGTGTGTGTGTGTGTGTGTGTGTGTGTGTGTGTGTGTGTGTGTGTTTGCATGTGGATTACAAAGATAACACAGAATTAAGATGTGCAGATTCACAGTGTACAAAAACTATGCAGCAAGTGCAACATGTACATCCAGAGAGATGCACACATGGCATGTCATGAATTGTGTATGTATGGAAGATGCTGTCTGGTGCTCAAGTCTGTCATGAGCCCAATTCATGAAAAGAATAACACATACATACATGATTTCTAGACTGGATGGAAAAATGAGTATCATAATGTTTTAGTTCTGTAATTTTTCTTTCCTTTGGTGCAGAAAGAGTCATATGTGGATGTCATCTCAAAACCACTCCGATTCTCAACTTGGTAGCCTTGCATCCCTGGAAAACATGAATGCAGGAACATTTTGCGAGCTGGGAAAATTATTTGAATGACTATAAAGCGTGGTGGTTGCATATGTAAATAAAACATTATGGGCTGTCATTGAAGGACATATGTAAATTAAACATGGGATGGTATTGGATGATATATGAAAATAAATCATCATGGGATGGCATCAGGTGACATATTTAAATAAATCATCATGGGGTGGCATTGAATGAAATATGTAAATAAATCATCATGGGGGCACTGGATGATATGTGTAAATAAATCATTGTGGGACAGCAATAGGTGACATACATAAATAAATCATCATGGGATGTCACTGGGTGGGGTCAATATCATTTGACTGAATGTATATTTGATTGAAACCCTGGGGATTTGTGACTGGCATAATGGTTAAGGTGTTTAGCTCACAAACACAAGACATAGAATTTGAGTTTTACTTGTCCCTCTACAAATCCCTTATTTACTTCCCTTCTAGCATACCCACGATTAGTCACCCATGATACTTGGGATCCAAATAGGTTTTGGTTGTACTGCTAGGCTTGCTAGGCTTGTAAGGGCCCTAGTGATCATTGTAACAGCCTAAGAACCTACTGTTGATCCCATTTGACTGAAAATTTATTTGATTGAAAACACATTGACTGAAAATGCATTTGATTGAAAACCTTCTTCATAACAAATATATCACAAAAAATGGTAAACCCCCAAAACCCCCATGTGAAGGGCTTTGCCCCTCACACCCCTCTTACCTATATGTATAACTCCATGATCACACAGCAATGGAGAAAAAAAAAACTACTGTATATCAGTGCTGAAGTGAAAACACAATCATCAGCGCATCTGGGGGTACAACATGATTCCGACCATTACAATCTATGAATAATCTGCCAGACTCACTTTCTTAATAACTTCTATGATCAGAAATGATACTTTCTAAAGACTTCTGCACTAGATGTGTGTGTGTGTGTGTGTGTGTGTGTGTGTGTGTGTGTGTGTGTGTGTGTGTGTGTGTGTGTGTGTGTGTGTGTGTGTGTGTGTCTGGTGTCTGTGTAGTATGGATTATGCTTAAATATTGTGTTTCCTAATGTTTAGAGTAAGCCATTATACAACTTCAGATTATCTAGTGCATGGAAAAGGCGGATACAGTTTATAAAAATTTTAAGATTGTAAATTTTGTTGTACATTCATGCATATCAGGCATTTCATCTTAGTATGGTGTGGCTGTTGGAGTATGACATAACCCTAATGTTACATTTCAAATCCCCTTTTAATCTTTCAGTATGGAGCAAAACCTAGAGTTACAGCTACAGACAAACTGTATTACATTACAGTGGTACTGTTTTGTTTTTACAGCATTGTGTGTGACTAAATGTAGAAACAGAGCTTTGTAATCTGGCCACAAAATGTCCACAGCTCGTTGTGTTATATCATTAGTGTGACTATCTATCAGTGAAAATTTCCCAGGGATTCAGAAAAAAAGCAGCTGCTGTTCGTAAGATCTGTAACCAAAATGGTTTGTTTCCACAACGAGGGAAATTGAGATTCAGAAATGTTAGCCACAATGAGGAAAGAGTTCATTAGATAATTTGCATTTCTTTGAATTGCATTAACTACCACTAGTACAAATAAGCACTTTCTGTGGAGGTCAACATTGGTGTCACGTGTACTGCAGTGATGCCCCCCCATCATTCACTCTCTCATATACACACACACACACACACACACACACACACACACACACACACACACACACACACACACACACACACACACACACACACACACACACACACAGTAGCCCCATGTGCCAGTTCTACAAAACTGTAGTACAGTAGCCAGTCCATACTCCACCCCACCCCTACACTCCCCAGCTCCTTCTACTGGTAAAATAATCAAACTATGTAAACATTCCCCTCCATCCTGCCCCAGGAGCTGATCAGGTCCTGTTTCTGCACCCTACTCTAGCCCTCCTCCTCCCCCCTCACATTTTAGTTAACTAAAAAAAATCCTTTTATTTCTTGTTATACTATACAATACAGTTCATAGCACACATGGAAAAAATGTTTTAGCTACAGTTTAGCCCACACAGGGAGCACTACAGAACTCAGGTTTGACTGCAAATGCAATATCGGCTTTTAAAACCCAGTATGTATTAAAGAGAGACTGGGATGCCCCTAACAGTTTGTGTCTGGGCAGTTGGCTCATTCACTCACCATTGCTTTGCTTCTGCTGCACTGTGATGCTAGTGTTGTTGCTCTATTAACTATTTAAATGACTTGAGTCATATTTAAAAACTTCTTCTTGGTGTCATCTAGTGCGACTTTGTCCTGTAGCCTCCTTTCACACAGACACACCTGATCCCGCTCAACTTTCTGTCTGTGATTTTGCAGGACACTTCATCCATTGCTTCTTATAGGTTCCTTGTTCCTCGTACCTTCTGGGCTGCCGCAATGATTGAATAATACCAGGTATAACAGTTTCTTACTTATTAAGTCAAAAAAAGGTTACATTAGCTGGTCTATTAACATATTACGTTAAAACTGCTGCTTTCTGTGTCAAAAGTGCAGAATTAAAAACTTTCCCCTTCTTTTACTTTCATTGTTATTTTTTTATTTTTAAAGATTCATGTAATATTTTAAACATATCCTTGGACTCTACTGGCAGCAAAGAGGACTACCAACCCATGTGTGTCAGCTGTGGGTAAAGGGTTTGAGTCTTTATAAGTCCCTTTAGGACACTGTATATAGTATCCCTTTTGTGTAGTGTTCCCACTGCCTCACCATATATTTTGTGGTGCAGAACTTGTTTTGTAAGGCATGATGTAAACAGCTGCCTCTGGTGCTCTCCCATCCAACTTCTTTTGTGGCTATAAGGAACAATGTAAAGAGTTATTCCTATTGTCTTATCCCATTACAGTGTTGCAGGATTTGCTCATTAGTCTAGGGGAGTGTTGATGCATGATAGTCCCCCCCCCCACACACACACACACACACACACACACACACACACGTGCACAGACAGACACACACACACACACACACACACACATAAGCACACACACGCACACACACATGCACACGCACACACACACACACACACACACACACACACACACACACACACACACACACACACACACACACACACATACACACACACACACACACGTACCCTACTAATTCAATTTACCTCGCCTACTTTAATCACCCAGGTAGGTACACACTTGCACATAGGCTCTCATATGCAACTACACACAAACACACATGCAAACACACTCCAACACAACCTGTCCAATAAACTTCCTGACAACACTTACATCTAACATGAATGAGTGAACCTGAGCTTCTGGGAATGTTCATTTAGATGCAGGACTGTCTGTGCTGGTAGCATTGTGACCACTCTGTAAGAAGACAGACTTACAGTAATCTGCTGCTCTTAAAAGCCAAGTATGAAACTCACCAATCACAAAATGTTAGTACTTTTATTGTTAGTGGGCATAAACAGTCCCATGGAGTAGATGTGCAACACAGTTTGTTACCCTACAGTGTAAATAAGGATCATGCTCTTCTCAGATAAATAACAGTGCCTAAATATTCTTACAGATAAAAAAGACCAGCCACAAAGGTAAATGGATGAACTTTACCTAAATGAAAATCAGAGCACATGCAGAGTATAATAGATGTAGGTTGGCATGCATAAATAAGGCAAACAAAATACAATATAAATAGGATGCACACAGAAAACAAATACATTCCACATATCTTAGTTCCTTGGCTAACTTACTCTAGGTAGATAAATAGATAATACTCATAGATGGTTCCACACAGACAAGGCAGCATCAACTACTTTCCTTTTCAACAAACATAAATAAAGTTAGATAAAATGTCCTTTACTCAGACTCCAGTATTCATGACATCACTGACATCCAGTTTGTTGAGAAAACACGTTCTCTTACTCATCAAAGCAACCACCAAGATTTGTGAAATCATATCAATATCTGCTTCCCTTGAACCTCAAATCCCATTTGTGTCTTAAGGATAAGCCCTTCCTACTTGTCTTTCACCTTTTTTATTGCATGAACAAGATGTGCCAACATATCAAAAGACTGAACATATTCCATAGACACTTCTTGTCCTTTGACATTTAGAAAAACAAAGTTCCAATTTCTTACAGTGAGAGCATAATTCTGCAGATAATGAAAATTAAATAGGTACTCCTTTGTCACATAAAAATGTGGTAATTTCATTGTGACCCTAAATCTTTTGAGCAACTAGTTGTTTTTATAGAACATTTCGTCCTCACCCAAGGATGATGCAGTGTCAACAAACAAACACCATAATTTGAACTAACTTTTTTAAATGTTATGTGAATGCACATAATGAATTTTTCAGCTAATGGCTGCACTGTTGCACCTGTAAATACTAATTATACTAGTCAGCAAGCTGTTAAGTAACAATATGTGCAAGTGTATACAAAGAGAATGTGATAATGCTGAACTGTTCACTCCTAGGATTCAAGACTCTGTGTAATGTATGCACTATTGCAGTGGTAGTGAAGTAATTACTAGGACTTTTAGACAATAGGAATCATGATTTCACTAGTTAATTCACAATAAGAGTGTAAACACAAACCTACTAACAAGCAGAAAACTGAAGTAATGTGTGTGCATGGAGACATGAAAGAGTACCCTATAACCTATGAAGAAAAGTAAGCAATGATAGGCAAAGTAATACACACAGTAGTTTTAATGTCTAATCTAACAAATGATGTGATAATTAATCAGGACTAGGCCTTTTTTGGCTTGAGAGGACAGATAATATTTTTAGTTGGACATTGAGTTTGTTGGTTAATCTCTCTATGCAAATATTTTGAAAGTAAAGTTTGGATTCAAGATGAGGATCAGGTATCTGTGGTGTGGACTTAATACTTGTTAACTTTTGCATGGTGCCACATAGCATTACAGCTGTTTTGTTAGTATTTATTTAAAACTTATTGGCTATAGAACTTTGCAAATATCACTGAATTCTTTTTTCAGTTCGTTTTGAATGAGTGCTGAGAACTTTCTAGTTCAGTTTAGTATTATAGTATCTGCATAGAATATATTTGCAGATGGCAGCATTATGGTGGTTTATGTTTAAACAGAAAAGTATGGGTCATAGCATTGAACCCTGCTGTGCATTAGCTGAGAATCTAACTTTTTCTTTAGTATTTTAAGCAGCCCGAACCTTGAATGGTATTTAGTTGAAATAGGCTAGTTCTTTAATATTATGTATGTATGTATGTATGTATGTATGTATGTATGTAAGAAGTTATTTATTTATTTGACTTTTCTTACCTAGATGGACTGATTCAACAATGCCTATTTTCTTCAGAAACCCAGAAGGAAAACTTCTCAGAGAAGCATGTGTTTTTACAAAGCATAATGTAATATAGTACCAAGAACGGCATGCACAGGTTACAAATGGTTAGGCTTACTTTATACAATATGCACTATTTACAGAAATCACATGAGAATTTACAATATATAATATAAAACAGTGTCTATATTAAATGTTACATGACTTATCATAGTACCTATGTACTAAATATTCTTGCTAAGTACTTAAAGCAATAGGAAAAATGCTAGAATAATACATGGTTTGTATTTCAATGACTAGTCTTATTACGATGTGTGCTTGGTAGTCATAAGTTGATGGTGCTTGTATAGTTTAGTCTACAATTTTCCTTTTCCTTTCAGCTGATTGGGAGTTTGTTTGCATAGATGGGAAAGAGGGGTAAGGTGTAGTAACTGTAGATATTTATATGTTTACGCATGTAGATTAATATGTAGTTCTGTATAGTGAAAGGGAACATTATTATTGTATGCTATAACATAAGGAGATAGATGGATACAAAAATAGATAGGTAGTGGGTGGATTATCATGGGGAAGTACAACGTGCACAGAATCAGTTAGTGTTTAAGTAAAGCTTTAGGGAGCTTGATTGTTAATGAGGGATGTGTCTTGCCATTGGGAAATTGGTGGGACATTCATCTGTTTTGCTATACAGCTAAAGTACATGGAATCCCTGAATGTATTGTGGGAGATTTGTATAAGGACTAAGTTTTTACTTTTTGATTGGAGATCACTAGATGGAGTGTGTGAGTAAACTAGGGTGGAGACACATGACTAGATAAGTGGGAATTTTATACATTATTTTTAGTTGGGAAAATAAGATGCAACTAGGAAGTGGTAAATCAATGTAACTACTGGAGCCCTTTGCAGTGATGATATCTATTGGAGCAGTCTGTTAGAAATGAAGTAATTTGGTTAAAGGTTATTCTAGTCTTGGTAGTTAATTTGAATGCAAATTGGTTAGCATGGGTGAGAGGTATGGAAGACCTAGCAATAGAAAGCTATGTGCTGTAATTCCACATAGAAAAAAATATATAATTCTCATGGAGAAGCCATTTATGGCACTTGCATCTCCAAACTCTGAAACAGCATTCCTTCTGATTTCAGACAACAGGTAAAAACATCATAGAAAATCAAGCTTAATCATTTTCTTTCTCATTTTCTGGCTATGATGCTGTATGCCCTCTCCTGAGTAAACTAATAACACTCCACTCACATCAGCCTTTCTTTATTGCACATTCCCTTCAGGGTAACCTATCACAGTAGCTTCTGCCATCAGTATATCACAGAAGAGTAATTCTTACCTCTTCCCTCATAAAACACGTTTTCTGCTATTGTGCATATTCTTTTCATTTCCTTTAATGTGTACATTGTATATAAGACTTTTGAAAACCAAATTCATCCACTTGAGATTTGTTTTGAATGATTTACTTATATATATTATATTGAGTTAACTGATATCATATATCAAACTTGGCATCATTCTTATTACTGTCAATTTATTACTGATAGTGAAATTATTTGGGAAAATGAAAATATTCTTTGAATACATTTTGTAAAGATACCTTAATTTGTAAAAAAAAAAAAAAAAACATGTTTGGAGCTTTTCTCCCCAGGCCTCCACTGAAAAGGGGTTTTGTATGGCCCACACAGACCTTCGGACCTTCATTTTAAACAAATCCATCCATACCCATTTTTCCCATTTTTGCATATGGTGTTGGGGTATAACTTCAACAGTAGCAATCATCTAGAGTCAAAGTTTATAAATAAATAAATAAACAAATTAATAAATTTGTCCTGGGGGTGAGGAAGGGTTTTATTCTGGAAAGCTGACCCACTCTAAAGTTAGTTTTAAAATTACATTGTGTATGTATTTATCAAATTTAAGATTATCATCTGTAATTAGCCTTAATAGTTTTGTTTGTGATAATGGTTCAGTTGAGGTCTTTCTTTGACAATATAATGCTGATTTTTAAATTTATTTTATGTTTTTGGTGAGAATATTTCTGATTTGATCTTGTCAGCAATTAATAGTAGTTGGGAGTCTTTTTGTCAGTTTTCTGTGTAGATGAAATACTCGTATGAAGTTAAATATAGTTGGGGATTGAGCAAATGAGTGTGGAATTATCTGTATACTGGACTACAGCTGTGACAGCATTTCTCCTTACCTGACTTTATGCTGTGCATCTTTATGAAACTGCTTTTATTACTGTCACTGCTAGCCACCCAACTGTGTTAAAATTGGCTTTTAGTGACTTGATCACATTGACTAATGGGTGGGATTAGGACCTGGCCTACTCTGACCTATGCCAGAAAGGCAAGAGAAAATGATGGCATCTAGTAAAGAGATGGATGGATTGTGTGAGAGATGACCTAAGACAGCCAACCATGATGGTGAAGAAGTTAGGAGAGTGGCATTGAATTAAGAGAAAGATGACAATAGTTGACATGGTACTCCAAAAAAATGGAAAAAAACGGTAGTTGTTGATGATTATTATGTATTAAAGTACTAAAATAGCTGGTAGTGCATGACTATTTCAAAGAATTCGGTAACTGGAAAGAGAAATTATATGATCTGGAGTTTTCTATGTGGGCTCTTTTGGAGATGGGTATTGTCGGGGAATGCTTGAAATGAAGTAGATCAATTTCTGCAGAAAGAAAAAGACTAAGATGGGGCAAGGATTTATGTCATTACTGGTGCTGCTAGTCTATAAAAACTAAGGAGTATACTGTTCCAGTTAAGATATAGATATTTTATTTTTGTTTATAGCTACCTGGAAGTTTGGAGAATATAGCAAAACACAATTAACCGGAAAACATATCCTGCCAGCAATTTGAAATCATCTAAAATATCATGTTTTTATGATATTAATTTATATAGATATAATTTTCACATGTTTCTAAATATCTTAACAACCAAGTAACACAGACAGAACTCCTTAGCCTCATGTGAAAGCTCTCAGGTAGATGAATACAGTACTGCTGACAGTATATATGTAACTTCAGTGGTTGCTGAGATATTGTAAGTTATTTACAAAATATTACAAATGTGATAGTTACTGTGTTTACTGTGACTTATAAAATTTGGTTTAATACCTAGAACCTACAGAATACTACCACTATAAAAATAGTTTGTGCTGAAGAGTTTGCCATTTACACTTATTTCATAAACCCTATGGTTCCAGATATATGAACATTTGTTTGAAATATGAGGCATAATTTGATTCTGTCAAAAGGCCAGGGTTCAGCCCATTGGAATTTACAGTGCAAACTTCCTGAGCTCCATTGGAGGGAATCTCAGTTATGGCTTAAATGTGAACCAGTTGTGTGATAATATAATAAAAGGTACATTAATACAGATTAATTCAAATCCTGGTTAAAAATAAAAGAAAAACAATTGATAACATCCAAAAAATAAAAAGTAAAATTAAAAAAACTCATAAAAATCAACAGAAATAGAGAAAAGTTGTACCGCTGAGCAGTCATAAAATTTACCATAGGATAGGGGAGCAGATTGCCTCTTTTTATTCCCTGACTTCAGTGATTACATTAAGTGCTAGGCTCTAATCTGGTTATTTGACATTAGCTTTTTTTTTTTTTTACTCTGGTAAGCCCTTGCTACAGTTTTCCTTTGATAGCTCCTCCATGTAACTGTAATTGAAAAATATTTCACCATTCTTTTCATATGATTCATTTTTGTTACATCCAAGCCGATTACCTAGGAGATTTCCTTTACCAACAAACACAGATTCAATGGTTACAATTGCTGGACTTGCATGTTTTCTGCTGACTGACATGAACTTGTGTTCCCTGATTTCATTGCTTCAGTATAGATTTGGTTTACTTATGTTTCATCTTTTTGGTTATTGGCCAGCACCCCCTATCTTACCATTTGTGAATAGGTGTTTGATATCTAGCAGGATATTGTGGCTAGGATCCTACAACCCACATTGTTAAACAGTTTGAGATTTTCTTATACTTGGCATATAAACATAGTACTCTGTGGAACTGGTTTATTTCCCAATAGTAATTGAAAAAGCATTTTGTTTATATAAATAGATATAGATATAGCTATAGATATAGATACAGATATAGATACAGATACAAATACAGATATAGATATGAATATAGATATATGTGTGTGTGTGTGTGTGTGTGTGTGTGTGTGTGTGCATGCGTGCATGTGTGTGTGTGTGTGTGTGTGTGTGTGTGTGTGTGTGTGTGTGTGTGTTTTATATCATTTGCACTAATGACATTTGGCTGAAAAGCAAGTCAAATACAAATGTCTGAAACATCAGTATTTGATTAAGTCTTCATTCAAATGAAACATCATTTAGTTTACACTAAGACAGTTTGGCAAACTGTATCACAGACATAGAAATGTTTAGCTTAAATACATAACTTTAAGTGCTTTTGACACTTTCTGCACGGTCGGTTTCTACCCCAGAGTTCACATATTCTCTGCAACTGTACTTTCTACACTGTTCATGTTTTTGTACGTATATTGTCAAATGCTTTCTCAGCTGTTCCTGCATCTGGAAAAACACTAATTCTTTATTTTGCAGGACTGCCTTTGATGCTGACTTTGTTAGTATCTGAAACTCTGCTGAACAGATGCAATGCTGTTTTGTGACAAGATAGTATAGTATGCAACTTGTTTAAACTTCCATCTCCTTGAGGTACAGAATAATCCCGCTAACGAATGGCATTTTACCTTTCCATACACATCCTGTAAGTTTGAGGTCACAGTTTAAGAACTTTAGGACTGTTTCTGATTAATTATTTTCCAAGAAGCTTCCCTTTCTTAGAAACCAGACAGATCAATGCCAGATGAACTTACATATGAACCTGGCCAAATACACAGATGTTTGTCAAATGCTTCAGTGTAGTAATATATTCAGAGGCAGAATTCTTCTCTTGGTACAGTGAGGCAAAACAGAACAAATGTAAATCTAGCTTTCAAAATGTTATGTAAACATACATGTAATATAATTTGTGTTTGTATAAGGATTAAAATGTAATTTCATATGTTTAGATTCTTATCAAAGGGTTGTCAATAATGATGTATCTGACAAGTCTTAGAATGTACTCTAACTATAAATTAAGCACTTATGGTATTTTATTCCCTTGCATGTCCATAGTTATCAATGTTCCATTTCCAAAATGTGGAAAACTGCCTCACGATTTGAAACAAATGACTAGAATGTGAAAGTCTTGCTATCTTCATCTAGGAAGCTAAGGACATTGTTAATAAGTCTTTCTTCTTACTTATATAAAATTATTTTAATTAATTAATATGATTTAATATTATTTGTATGGTTATTTATTTAAAAAAATAGCAATGGATGTGTCAAAGGTAATTTCTGTATGAAACAGTGTGGAACATGCAAATATTAAGAATCAAATTGCGGAGCATTGCTCATAACATAAAACAATTGAGAGGTAGATGCATGTCCCACTTTTATTGCCATAACTCTAACGGGTTTATTGTGTCTGGGCATGATATTTTTTTAAGGATGCATTCATTTAATTACAGTTGCTCAGCAGAGTGTTTCAGAGCCAATGCCATGCTGTTTAATGCCTTACAGAATCAGCTCTGCTCGTGCAGTTTAAATACTATTGTGTTCTGTGACTATGATCACTTACCATTTTCTCTGTAACTTGAAATGTTTGGCTAACTAGAGATTTATGGCTCCCTTAGATTTATGAACCTGCATTTCAATAGCTTTACAGTTTGTTACATCAGGGTACAGATGTAGCTATCTTCAGTAATGTGCTGTTATCTTCTTGAGACTGACTGATTAATGATCATGAATGGAGTAAACTTGCAGGACAGCAACTGGAGAAACACAAACATGGGAGTTTGTTTAAACAATCACTTGGACAGATAATGGAAAAAAATTGCAGTTAGTTACATACATATAGTTTTAGCAAAATACTATAAATAATAAGTGATGGGCTTAAAGTACCTTAAGCATGGTACTTGACAGAATGAAATGCAAAAACATGGAGGCAGTAGCAAATTCCATAATCTACATGGCAGAGAACTTGAAGTACTGCATAATGTCTCCTGAGCCATGTGCTCAATTTTTTTCTACTCAGAACTCTGAGAATTTAAAGATTCAGCTACATAAATCTTTCAAACTATTCTTCTCAAGTTTTTTGGAATCTTGACCCACACACAGCACCATTTCAGATCATCCTCACAGACTGTGTGATCTCAGGCATTGCTGCTCCCGAATCATGATTTGACCTCACATCCACTTCCATTCTTACCAGGACTGCAGTGTTTTTTTGTTAAATAAATGTCTTTAGTTGCATTATTGTACAGATACTAATAACAACTTATCTGCTGAATGCAACTGTGTTCTTTGCAAACTCTCTAGTGGTCTTATGACTGCCAGAGCCTATATATCCACTCCCCCTGCTAAATGTCTTGGGATCAGCAATTCTGGCAGGGGCAGCAAATTTTGCTATTTAATCAACGGTCAGATCGAGGTAAATTAACTGCTCCATGTAGACCTCATTTAGACATGGCACAGGCTACAAAGGCATACCCAAATACAGTACACATGGAGGACTTAAAGCAGTGAGCTAATCAGATGCATTTTGTAACTAAGAGAAAGCCAGAATACCAGGAAAATCCCATTGTGAGCATATGGGGAGCAAGCATACCTGAGACTCATAGTGAGCAAATGAGAAGAAGAAGAAACTCTTTCCCTAGAGTCATGACACAGCAACATTAACTAATGTATCACATAATAATATACCTTATCTCACAAATATCTTCAGCTTATCCATATAAAAATACTATTTTGTTGTTGCACATGGGTACTCAGTTACACTTGTGTAAACCCCTTAAGCCCCTCCCTTCCCTTACCTCATTTCCTCCTAATCATCCCTCATTCCCATTTAACCCTTTCATCCCCCACTCTCTTAATATATTTATCTAACCTACTTCAGTCAAAGTCTGGAGGCCAAATGGCGACAATGTCGAACACGACATTGTTGAAGTATGACTCTTGCCCCCATCTTGACCCATGTTAAAGCCCATTCCGAGGTTTACGGCAAGTCATATTTTGACAATGTTGGAATTCGACATTGTCATTTTCGCGGAAAGAGGTCGATGATACCATCATTCAATGGGGTCAGGTTTGACCTTCTGATGGCAAACCATTGCACACATGAGCTCTGATTGCTGGGAGATCCATCACACATATGCACATTAGACAAACCAAAACATTCACGGACCCATTGTTTTAACTGATAGATTTGAAATTTGCCAAAGGCTGTGGACATCACTTTTTTATTTATTTAGCAGTTTGGTAACTGGGTAGGTAAGGTGATCCAAGACAGATTATTTTCATGCTAGACCTTGCCTCAAAACAAAAAAAAAAAAAATGATGCAGCTGTGCAACAGATATAATAGGTTAGTTTCTGCATGATGCATGCAGCATGAAAGTAAAAGTGTTGGGTGGTACTCAGGCATGTAAGTACATTTGCATAGGAATGGGTGAAGTATAAGCCAGGTGCAAGTATGTAACTATAAGTCAAAAAAGAAATAACTACAAGCAAATAATTATACTAAGCTGCCAAATGGACTTCTTAGGCACAATATAATCCAACAGTAAAAAAACAAAACTCCAAACATCTAATAGAACCCACTTTACTCTAACGCAAAGCTTTCAAGTCCCAATGGCTCTTTATCAATGCAGAATAAAAACTCTCAGTGATAGCTCATTATATATAGTGGAAATCATACTAAGACCAGCCTACCAGTCATCTTATTAAAAGTCATGTGACCTTCAATAAAACAGTAATATATAAAATCACATATGTAAAATTATTCAAAACTTACAATATAAAACATAATTATAAACACAATCATTATAGCAACAATAATTGTCCCAGTCCCCTTCAATAAAAACATCACACCAAAGGACGTTTGACGACATTTATTAAAACTTCCATAAAAATAACTTTGTTAACCAATATTTATTACAACTGAAACATAGTATAGCTGTTTTAATCACAGCATAAACATCCATGTAATGTTAATCAGGACAGTGTGACCTCACTCATCCTTACCCAGTAAGTAGCGTCCACATCTCCACCCGCTTATTTTACTTATGAAACAGTATCCTACCACTCACTTCATATACCATTTATTGAATTACACATCCAGCCAAATAAGCAGCATCCTTACCTCAGCTCGCTTATTGTACTTGTGAAGCAGCATCCCACCACTCACTTCATTTATCACTTATTGAATTAGATATCTAAACCAACAAGCAGTGCCCTTACCGCTGCTTGGTTATTTTATTTATCAAGCAGCCTCTAACTACTCACTCTCTTTTCCCAGATCATTGAAATGAACATCCAACAGCAGAGGGGGA